>NC_080400.1:2510108-2822934 GCF_030265065.1 Corythoichthys intestinalis
TGAGTCACTTGTTATTTTTGAGCATTTCAGGGTCATTTCCTGCTAATTTGGGGGCATTTCGGGGTCACTTCCTGTAATTTTGGGGACATTACAGGGTCACTTCCTGTTGTCAGGTCACTGTAAAGGAAAGAATGAATAGTAGAGGTGTGCAAAATTTCCGATTCTTAGATTATTTGCGATTCGGCCGTGGAAAATTCGAGAACGATTCACGAACATCCAAATTCCGATTATTGAAATATGCCAAGTAAAGCGGAAGTACAACACACTCAGCGCGCCGCGCGGGCTTCGGGACGGAACGGAGCGGGAGTAGCTAAACATTATGCTTCTCATTAACCGGCCCCTCGGGTAATGCCAACGCTCAACTCACGGCTCTAGCTCAACTCATGCCACGAGATAAAAAAACACAACAACATACCTGACTGCTGCCGAAAAGCTGCTACAAGTACAGCTAAGCTACATAATGTTACGGTAGATATCATTTATATAGGACTAGATGGATTATAGACTCGGTAGCGGTAGCAGCACATCTGCAAAAAGCTAAATGCGGGCGTTAGTAAACGGCCGCCATCTTAAAGCAGTAAACGTCCCTGCAATGCTGTTGTAGCGAACCTTCCAAGCAAACCTAATTAACTTTTTATCTAAAATACTCCTAAATCGGTAAAATATTGACTTGAATCTATCTTTAAAATAGTTTTAAAACTTTCACATGTCAAAAGTAGACAAAAGGGAAATTATGGAATAACGGGAGCAATTTTAACAACTTTAACGGTTGATTCACAACATTAAATTAATTGAATGTAGTTTAAAGCTGCTGATACAGAATGGGGACTGGAGTTTTTTTTTATTTAATGTTATTTTTGTATATTTGTTTACTGCTATAATTTAACTTGATACTGAAATAGTAGTTTGGTTTAGCCTGAGAGTATTTTTGAACAATTTTGGAACTAATGTACAAAACTTTATTTAAAAAAAAAAAAAAAAAGGAGGGGGGTGCATCAATAATCGTTTTATGATCGAATCGGAGCCTCTGAATCGTAATCGTAATCGAATCGTTAGGTGCCCAAAGATTCCCAGCTCTAATGAATAGGGTCATGTATTGAGAGATTTTGAGTGAAAATCTCCGTCCATCAGCAAGGGCATTCAAGATGAGACGTGGCTGGGTCTTTCAGCATGACAATGATCCCAAACACACAACCAGGGCAACAAAGGAGTGGCTTGGTAAGAAGCATTTCAAGGTCCTGGAGTGGCCTAGCCAGTCTCCAGATCTCAACCCCATAGAAAATCTGTGGAGGGAGTCGAAAGTCCATGTTGCCCAACGACAGCCCCAAAACATCACTGCTCTAGAGGAGATTTGCATGAAGGAACGGGCCAAAAGACCAGAAACAGTGTGTAAAAAGCTTGTGAAGAGTTACAGAAAATGTTTGGCCTCCGTTATTGCCAACAAAGGGTACATAACAAAATTTTGAGATGAACTTTTGGTATAGATCAAATATTTATTTTCCACCATGATTTGCAAATAAATTCTTTAAAAATCAAACAATGTCATTTTCTGGTGTTGTTTTTCAAGGAGTGGTCGAGATTTTCTTTTTCATATATTTACCCTTTTAAGCACTTTCTTTCAATTTTTCTTTGTTTGGATCGATTATTTATCATTAACATATCGGGGAAAATGTGACAATAACAAAAAAAAAAATTACAATTAAGCGATGGTTATGAGGAAGATATCAGTGACTTTTTTACAGACAGCAAATTTTTCATTGTGACGTCATTTGTTTAAAAGTTTAAAATATGCGAGTGAATCATTTTTTAAAGGCGTTTTTTTTTTTTTTTTTTAAACGAAATATTAGACATCAATTAATGATTCGAAGCTTAAAATGACAGACATTTTGAATAATAAATATGATTAATTACCTTGGTTTTATGGCTGGGTTGAAACAAAAGCGGTTGGGCGACGTCTGTAAACGGGGGTTTCCAGGGTAAAACGGACATGTTCGGGGGCTTAATGTGCCATGAATCTGCTATGGCAGCATATAGACATATTGTTCCATCAAACACAACAGTTACTTTGGCTTAAAATACAGCAGTTTTCTTTTAAAGAAGGGTGCAAGAGCAGAAACTGCTATTTCAGTCTTGTCTGTGTTTTCCGCCATATATAAATGTATATACTGTATTATTATTTCGCTCCAGGATTTTTTTATGGGGGGAATTTCTGTCAGTCTTTTAATTTGTATATATTTATTCAAATTTTTGTTACTGTGATACATTTAAGTTCTGTTTATTTCATCTTATTTTTTTCATACATTTATTAGTTTTTCTTTCACTTTAACATTCAATTTTTATTTGAAGTTTTCCAATTCATAAATCCCATTTTTAAATCTGTCGTGGGGGTGCCGGAGTTTATCCCAGCTAAATATGGGCAAGAGGCGAGGCTCAACTTCAACTATGGTTTCCAGATAGTCATGACAGGCCCAGCCAATACGCAGACTATGCAGCTGCTTAGGGCCCCTGACCACTTGGGGGCCCAGATAGTGCGCAATCTGGCATTTGTTTAATTTATATTCTATTTTCTTTACTACAGTTTGCTTTATTTGACTTTTGTGAGTTTTGATACTTGATTACAAGCTTTAAAAAAATAAAAGTTCTTCCTTAACTTCTTTCTTTCCTCTTTTAGAAAAAGGTTTGGCGTTATCTACTGTAAGTACTGACAATCATTTGGGGGGAGAAGTTTGAAGAATGCAGTGCAACAAAATCTGATTAATAGGCAAGGCAAGGCAAATGTATTTATATGGCACAATTCAACACAAGGCAATTCAAAGTGCTTTACATCACATGAAGATCATAAAAATCACATTTAAATCAATACAACGTAAAAACCAAGAAAAAAAGATTGCATTTAATCACAAATAGAATAAAAATAAATAAATAAAAATAAAACAAAAATAAAAATAAAACAAAAACTACTACTACTAATAATAGATTAGATTGAAATATATAGCCAGTTATGGATATGTAGTGCTAGACAAAAGCGTTTTTAGCCCTGATTTAAAAGAGCTAACAGTTTGAGCATACTTCAGACGTTTGGGTAACTTGTTCCAGAGGTGAGGAGCATAATAACTAAATGCTGCCTCACCCTGCTTGGTTCTTGTTCTTGGAATATGCAGAAGACCGGTTCCAGACGACCTTAGGGGTCTAAATGTCTCATAGGAATCTAACAAACCAAGCATGTATTTTGGTCCAAGGCCATTAAGTGTTTTGTAGTATTTTATAGTCTATCCTTTGACTCACTGGAAGCCAGTGTAGCGATTTCAAAACCGGTGTAATGTGGTCAAATTTCCTTGTATTTGTGAGGACTCTGGCTGCAGCATTCTGTACTAGCTGCAGCTTCCTGACTGATTTTTTATCAAGACCTGTAAATATACTGTTGCAGTAGTCCAATCTGCTGAAAATGAATGCATGCATAAGTTTTTCCATGTCTTGTTCAGTCAGAAGCCCCTTAATTCTGGTTATATTTTTTAGGTGTTAATAAGCAGATTTAGTGACAGACTTTAGATGGTTATCAAATTTTAGGTCTGAGTCAATAATTACGCCAAGGTCTCTGACTTGATTTGTACCTGTAAGTGACACTGTGCTAAGTTGGCTGCTTATCTTTGACCTTTCCTTTTTTGGCCCAAAAATGATCACCTCTGTCTTCTCCACATTTAACTGGAGAAAATTCTGGCACATCCATTCATTGATTTGATGAATGCATTTACTCAGGGAGACTAAGGGACTATAATCATGTGGGGACACAGAAATGTACAGTTGTGTGTCATCTGCATAGGCGTGGTAGGAGATGTCATACTGTTCCATTATCTGAGCTAACGGAAGCATATAGATGTTAAATAAGAGTGGTCCAAGAATTGACCTTTGAGGGACTCCGCACGTGAATTTGGTTCGTTCTGACTGATAGTTTCCGATTGACACAAAGAAATCCCTATCATGTAAATAGGATGTGGACCACTGAAGAATAGTGTCAGTAAGCCCTACCCACTGTTCCGATCTGCTAATATACAAAATATGGACATATAGGTTGGATTGCATGTATGGGTTTCACAGTACATTGTGACGAAATGGTGGGCCAAAAATATTGGCCCCTTGGCATTATTTTGCTTAGGGCCCCCAAATGGCCTGGGCAGGCCCTGCAGATAGTCACAGTATATCTATATATAATACAGTGATACCTCAGCTCACAAACTTTTCGCCTCAAGAACATTAAATTCGCGAGCATATGGTGTCTGCTGACGAACTAGTTTTCGGCGGACGAACCAAACCACGCGGTCGAACAGCGCCACGAGAAGCTGACACACAGTCACGGTGTCCCAGTTCGGCCCCTCCCTTTCGTTGAGTGCGGACGTGGTTTGTGTTTGATAGACATTTTGGACCATATTGAGTGTACTTTTGCTATTATGGGACCGAAAAAGACCCCACCACAGGCTAGTGTTAAGCCTAAGAAGACGTTAAAGAAAATAAGGTATATTCTTGTGTAGTTTCAAGGCTTATTTAGTAGAAAATTACAGTGCCTTGCAAAAGTATTCGGCCCCCTTGAATCTTGCAACCTTTCGCCACATTTCAGGCTTCAAACATAAAGATATGAAATTTAATTTTTTTCTCAAGAATCAACAACAAGTGGGACACAATCGTGAAGTGGAACAACATTTATTGGATAATTTCAACTTTTTTAACAAATAAAAAACTGAAAAGTGGGGCGTGCAATATTATTCGGCCCCTTTACTTTCAGTGCAGCAAACTCACTCCAGAAGTTCAGTGAGGATCTCTGAATGATCCAATGTTGTCCTAAATGACCGATGATGATAAATAGAATCCACCGGTGTGTAATCAAGTCTCCGTATAAATGCACCTGCTCTGTGATAGTCTCAGGGTTCTGTTTAAAGTGCAGAGAGCATTATGAAAACCAAGGGACACACCAGGCAGGTCCGAGATACTGTTGTGGAGAAGTTTAAAGCCGGATTTGGATACAAAAAGATTTCCCAAGCTTTAAACATCTCAAGGAGCACTGTGCAAGCCATCATATTGAAATGGAAGGAGCATCAGACCACTGCAAATCTACCAAGACCCGGCCATCCTTCCAAACTTTCTTCTCAAACAAGGAGAAAACTGATCAGAGATGCAGCCAAGAGGCCCTTGATCACTCTGGATGAACTGCAGAGATCTACAGCTGAGGTGGGAGAGTCTGTCCATAGGACAACAATCGGTCATACACTGCACAAATCTGGCCTTTCTGGAAGAGTGGCAAGAAGAAAGCCATTTCTCAAAGATATCCATAAAAAGTCTCGTTTAAAGTTTGCCACAAGCCACCTGGGAGACACACCAAACATGTGGAAGAAGGTCCTCTGGTCAGATGAAACCAAAATTGAACTTTTTGGCCACAATGCAAAACGATATGTTTGGCGTAAAAGCAACACAGCTCATCACCCTGAACACACCATCCCCACTGTCAAACATGGTGGTGGCAGCATCATGGTTTGGGCCTGCTTTTCTTCAGCAGGGACAGGGAAGATAGTTAAAATTGACGGGAAGATGGATCCAGCCAAATACAGGAACATTCTGGAAGAAAACCTGTTGGTATCTGCACAAGACCTGAGACTGGGACGGAGATTTATCTTCCAACAGGACAATGATCCAAAACATAAAGCCAAATCTACAATGGAATGGTTCAAAAATAAACATATCCAAGGTGTTAGAATAGCCAAGTCAAAGTCCAGACCTGAATCCAATGGAGAATCTGTGGAAAGAGCTGAAGACTGCTGTTCACAAACACTCTCCATCCAACCTCACTGAGCTCGAGCTGTTTTGCAAGGAAGAATGGGCAAGAATGTCAGTCTCTCGATGTGCAAAACTGATAGAAACATACCCCAAGCGACTTGCAGCTGTAATTGGAGCAAAAGGTGACGCTACAAAGTATTAACGCAAGGGGGCCGAATAATATTGCACGCCCCACTTTTCAGTTTTTTATTTGTTAAAAAAGTTTAAATGATCCAGTAAATTTTGTTCCACTTCACGATTGTGTCCCACTTGTTGTTGATTCTTGACAAAAAAATTAAAATTTTATATCTTCATGTTTGAAGCCTGAAATGTGGCGAAAGGTTGCAAGGTTCAAGGGGGCTGAATACTTTTGCAAGGCACTGTATATCAAGATGAATCCGTTTTATTTTTATTTTTTTTAATGCACATTGAATTCCCTTTTAATTGTATTTCTACGTTTCAGGTTTTTTTTTTTTTTTTTTTTTTTTTTTTTTCTCTCACTTGATTACCGGACTAATGATTGACAGCCGAATATCCGTTCGCCTTTTGTCCGAGCTCGTGCGCGTTCTGGTGTCGCTCTTCGCACCCCGCTCCGTCACGCGTGCTCGCACCTCGGCAGACGTTCCCACGACACGCGGCCGCCCACCTGTGCGTTTTCGCACCTTCATCCTCACGAGAAGCTGCCGTTTGGGCACGCGCGAGCAAAAGGTGCGAAGGAGGGGGCGCGTGCGCGCGCGGGGGACAATAGCGGATGGCGCGCGCGCTTCCTGACGCTTCTTGTGTATTGTCGCAAGCGGGTGCGGGGCGCGTCTCGTGCGGAAGGCACGCGCTGAGGAGTTAAAAAGGGGCGGGGCCTGACACGAGTCGGCAATGATTCTGGGACATTACAAATCGGTGATAGGGTAAAATGACGTCAGGGTTAATCCTTTATGAGTAACCGGACTGGATTATATTTCAGCGACATTGACGGTGATAGACGTCAAATTATGTAGTTCTAAAACTCAAATTACGAGTTTATCACTAGTAGACGGGATGAACAATGGCTCTTATTTGGCAAACAATCTAGCTACCTTCATGTTTTTTTTTTTTTTAATAATTAAGGTTTTTCAGGTTTTTTTTTTGCAGTTATAACAGTTTTTCAGTATTTTTTTTTGTTGTGCAAGTTTTTGTTCTTACGTATGTCAACTTGTGTATTGTTGCGCACTGGTGGGCGTGTCTTATGCAAGAAGGAGTTTAAATGGGGCGTGGTCAAACAGAAGAAAGTGATTCTGGGACGTTTTTTTTCTTTTTAATTGAACCATACAAATAACAAATAATACAAAACAACTAGTTCACATAGAATATAACCATCTCAACATATTTACATCATAAGACATACAAAAAAATAGTAATAAATAAAAATAATAATTCAAGAGGAAATTAATGAAGTACTTAACAATTTTGCATGAGCTTCTATAGTAGATTTGCATTTATTATGTATCATATTAAGTGATGTGAAATTTGATTCAAATTCAACCAAAAAAATCTTAAAGTTCGGATTTACTTTTTGAAATTTAGATTTATGAATATGAAATTTCCCTAGCAATATATAAAGATTTAATATAGTAAATGTATGATTCTGGGACGTTACAAGTCAGTGATTGGGTGAGGTGACGTTAGTGTTATTCCTTCACAGGGTTAACAATTCAGAGTGATTGACAGCGATAGACGTCCAATCACGTAGCTTTTAAAAATGAACATTTAAGTGAGTTTATCACTAAGCCATTTTAAATGGGAGAGTGGATTGGACGTCTATAGCGCCACCAGTGGCGGACAATTAGTTGATAGGCTTGAGAAAGGTTTTGGATCATTGGTCAACAATGTTTCTAAATTGGCGACCAATCCTTTGCATGGTTAATCACGTTTTTTTTTTTTTTTTAATTTGTCAAGGTTTTTTCAGTTATTATTTTTGTATGTGATGTTCTGACGGTTTTTCATGGTTTTTGTGGTTTCTTTGCGAGTTCTTGTTTTTCACTTTTTAAATTTTTTTTTTCTTTTTTTGCACTTTTAGCCTTTTTTTTTGTGTCTTTTCTAATTTTAGCTGTTTTCTAAAACATTGACGGTTTATCACAGTGCAGCCGTCAATGCCAAAGATGTCTGTAATCGTCAATGCTAACGACAGCTATATCCATCAATGCTAAAGACTGCTAACTATGTCAATGCTAAATACGGCCAAGTTTGTCAGTGCTAAAGACATCTATAACTGTCAATGCTAAAGACTACCATGTCTGTCAATGCTAAAGACTGGCAAGTCTGTCAATGCCAAAAACTGCTATATCCGTCAATGCCAAAAATGTCTATAACTCTCAATGCTAAAGACTGCCAAGTCCGTCATTGCCCAAGACTACTATAGCCATCGATGGCAAAGACCGGTTTGTCCGTGAAAGCTAAAGACGGACAAGTCCGTCAATGCCAAAGACTGGTATCACTGTCAATACCAAAAACGTCTATAACCCTCGATTCAAAAGACTGCTAAGTCTGTCAAATGCTAAAGATTGGCCAAGTCGGTCAATGCCCAAGCCTGCTAATGCCCAAGACGGCTATGCCCGTCAGTGCTAAAGACGTCTATAACCGTGAATGGTAAACACTGCAATGCCCGCCAATGCTAAAGAAGTCTATAACCGTAAATGGCAAAGGAGGCTATATCCATCAAGATACATATATATGGTGGAAAACACTCAGGTGACTTAAAGTTCCGCTTTGGCCAAACTTCAAAATTGGCTTATATGCATGTGTGATACATCATTGGAAAACTTAAAATCTGTGTTTTCTTGGGGAATAAACATTTTAAACAGGAAGGCATTTAAAAAAATTTTTTTTAATTAAACGGCAAAACCCTAACTGGAGGTGAGAGCATGAGAGAGCAGAATTAAAGACGCCATGATTTTAACGACATATGCTTACCTCTTATCCAAAAACTCCATGTAGCATGTATCACCGAGTGTCAAGACACAGCTGTGAGTGGCCACAGCTGGATTTTGGGGGGATTTTATGGGTGAAACATGGTACTATAACAAGGGTCTCGATGCAGAAATCGCAGACATCAAGGAGTGGTTGATTTTTTCTTTTTCATATATTTACCCTGTTAAACGTTTTTTCTCAATTTTTCTTTGTCTGGATCGATTATCATCTAAAATATTAGGGAAAATGCGAGAGTAACAAAAAAAAAAAAATACAATTAAGTGAGTTATGAGGTAGATATCGGTGACACCATTTTTTTCATTGTGACGTAATTTGTTTAAAATATGTGAGTGAATACATTTTTTAGTCTTTTTTTTAAAAAACAAAAAAAAAACAACAACTAAATATTAGACATCAATTAATGATTCTAAGCTAAAAATGACGGACATTTTGAATAATAAATATAATTAATCACCTTCGTTTTATGGCTGAGTTGAAACAAAAGGTGTAAACGGAGGTCTCCAGGGTAAAACGGAAAAATTAAAAATATTTCGGGGGTTTAATGCGCCATAAATCTGCTATGGCAGCATAGACATATTATTTTATCCAACAAACCAATCCAACAACTTTTTGGCTTAAAATACAGCAGTTTATTTTTAAAATACAGCAGTTTATTTTCAAGAGGGGTGCAAGAGCAGAAACTGCTTTTTCGTCCTTGTCTGTGTTTTCCGCCATATGTGTATATATATATATATACTGTACATATTAGGGCTGTCAAAATAATCACGTTAACGGGCAGTAATTTTTTTTTTTTTTTAATTAATCACTTTAAAATAGTTGAGGCAATTAACGCACATGCCCCGCTCAAACAGATTAAAATGACAGCATAGTGTAAAATCCGCTTGTTACTTGTTTTTTGGTGTTTGGCGCCCTCTGCTGGTGCTTGGGTCCAACTGATTTTATGTGTTACACCATGAGTTAGCATGGTGTGATTATTGACATCAACAATGGCGAGCTACTAGTTTATTTTTTGATGGAAAATTTTACAAATTTTAATAAAACAAAAACATTAAGTGGGGTTTGAATATAAAATTTCTATAACTTGTACTAACATTTATCTTCTAAGGATTACAAGTCTTTCTATCCATGAAATGCTTTAAGAGAATGTTAATAATGTCAATGCCATCTTGTTGATTTATTGCTATAATAAACAAATACAGTGCATATGTACCGTATGTTGAATGTATCTATCTATCTATCTTGTGTCTTATCTTTCCAGTCCAACAATAATTTACAGAAAAATTAGGCATATTTTAGAGATGGTTTGAATTGCGATTAATTACGGTTAATTCATTTTTAAGCTGTAATTAACTCGATTAAAAAATGTAATCGTTTGACAGCCCTAATATATATATATATATATATATACATACACATTTTTGAGTACTCTTCTAATTACTTGTAAGAGTCATTAGCTCTTTCAGTGCAATTAACGATGATACTCATCCAACCTTATGCTCTGAATTCAAATGACTTTATCTCTAGTAAACTTCCAATCCATTTAAAGTGAAATAGATTGGACGTCTAAATCCGTCAATGATAGCCAACAATTTTCCATGAAAGCAGTTTCACTTTAGCCAAATTTTGACTACACCGTTTGTTATTTTTGGCAAGCCGGGGCTGTAAAATGACATTTTTTACAGCTGGGGCCCCGCCCCTCCCCACATAACCCCTCCTCCTCCTCCCACCTCCACGGCACTGGAACAAAAAGCGTCCCGTGCGGTCTCCCGCTTCAGTCCGCAGTCCAACTTTCCTCAACACTTTTGTCCCTCGTCAGGAGAGCGCCCGGCCCCGTTCGTCTGCCGAATTTTTTGGGACACTTTTGGATTGGACGCAGTTGATCCATGGAGCGCTACCTGCTTCTGCTGCTGCTTCTGCTTGTCGGAACGCGCAACGTCAGTACTTTTACGCAAGTCTCTCTCACCTTTCACTTTCTTATTCATATTCTCTCAAAAATTCATTTTTTTAATGCAAATGAGAGAGTGCTGTTGTTACTCTTATTTTTCTTATACTGTACGCTTTCTCCAGTAGATGTATGCATGTATGTTTATAAAGGGGCGCAATAACAGGTAAACTCATATTAAGAATAAGACAAACTGCGCTACTAAATTATTATTTCTAAAAAAAAATAAATAAAAAAAATCATTATCAATTTCATTATCAATTTGATCATAATCAATGAAAAAACCTTGTGTAGATGGGTGCACTAAATTACCCATATATTTATACGGAGGGAGCAAAAGTCAGCTATGAAGATAAAACATGATATAGTCATACAGTGGTTATCTGTTATTAAAGAGTAATGCGTGAAAATAGTTTAAAAAAAAAAATTGTACAACTCTTATATGTATGTGTACATATGTGTACACATACATGAGTATTTATACAAGGGTGCAAAAGTAGCTATGCAGTAACAATGATCAAAATCATTCAAAACTATATATAAATATATCTTTATCGCTACTATGTTGTACACCTATACATAAGCGTAGTTTGAGAGGAGGCAGGCGCGGCAGCGCCCCTCCTGGTGGCCGTAAAAGGTCATTCCATGTAATTGACTTTCCTATCCATGAATTTGAAAAAAAAAAAAAAAAAAAAAAAGACTTTGTTGGTAAAATTTTGTCTAAAAAGTTGAAAAGCAATCAAACGAACAACAAAAATGAATGAAATGAACAAGAATCCGAGAAATTATTTCATAACGGGTCCAAATTATTTTTTGGAACAGATCATGTGACAAACCACTTAGTGATGGTCCTTTTTTATGCTTAGCCAAAACTACACTTCATGGATATCTAGAATTTCTTGTAACCTTTTAACAACAACTGAGCTTGAACCGTGGATTGCACACAGTGTCAGGATGTATGTACATATACTGTATGACTGTATATATAATAACATACATATTTGTGTGTGTGTATATATATATATATATTTATATAGTATTTATGTATACATATCTATATGTATGTATATGTGTATATACATAAATGTATATACGCATATGTGCATATATGTATATGTATTCATATCTATATATCTATATCCATATATACTGTATATAGATATGTATACATATCATATATATAGATACAGATATATAGATATGTATACATAAATGTATATGTATATTTGTATATACATAAATGTATATGTGTATATACGTATATGTGTATATACGTATATGTATATGTATTCATATCTATAGATCTATATCCATATATACTGTATATAGATATGTATACATATCATATATATAGATATAGATATATAGACATGTATACATATACATACATATACATATAAACATATATACAGTATATACGTATACATTTATATATGCGTATATATGTATATGTGTATACATGTATATGGTGGAAAACACAGACAAGACTGAAAAAGCAGTTTCTGCTCTTGCACCCTTCTTTTTAAAAAAAAAACTGCTGTATTTTAAGCCAAAACAATTGTTGTGTTTGATAGAACAATATGTCTATATGCTGCCATAGCAGATTCATGGCGTATTAAGCCCCCGAAATAATTTGTCTGTTTTACCCTGGAAACCCCCCTTTACAAACGTCGCGCAACCGTTTTTGCTTCAACCCAGCCATAAAACGAAGGTAATTAATTATATTTATTATTCAAAACGTCCGTCATTTTTAGCTTAGAATAATTAATTGATGTCTAATATTTCATTTAAAAAATTATTCATTCGCATATTTTAAACTTTTAAACAAATTACGTCACAGTTTAAAAAATTGGTGTCCGTAAATAAATCAAGGATAGCTACCTCATAACTACCGCTTTATTTTATTTTATTTTTTGTTACTGTCGCATTTTCCCCGATATGTTACATGATAAATAATCCATCCAAACAAAGAAAATTTGGGGGAAAAAAAAAAGTTTAAAAGGGTAAAAATATTAAAAAGAACATCTCGACCACTCCTTGATGTCTGCAATTTCTGCATCGCGACCCTTGTTATATTACCATGTTTCACCCATAAAATCCCCCCAAAATCCGGCTCTGGCCATTCACAGCTGTGTCTTGACACTCGGTGATACATGCTACATGGAGTTTTTGGATCGAAAAGAGGTAAGTACGCGATAATATCTTGTTAAAATCGTGGCGTCTTTAATTCTGCTCTCGCGTGCTCTCACCTCCAGTTAGGGTTTTGTTTAATTTTTTTTTTGAATGCCCTCCTGTTCAAAATTTTTTCCCCCCCAGAAAATTGAGATTTTAAGCTTTCCAATGATGTATCACACACGCATATAGGATAATTTTGAAATTTGGCCAATTTGGGCGTCTCAGAGCAGAATTTCAAGTCACCTGAGTGTTTTCAGCCATATACATGTACATATGTGTATGTATATGTACTGCATATATGCATATATGTGTATGTATATGCGTGTATGTGTATGCATATATGCATATATGTGTATGTATATGTATATATGCATATATATGTATGTATATGTACAGTGGGGAGAAGAAGTATTTGATACACTGCCAATGGGTTTTCCCATTGACTGTGTATCAAATACTTGTTCTCCCCACTGTATATATGCATATCTATGTATGTATATGCATGTATGCATATGTATGTATGCATATGTATATATGTGTATGTATATATGTATTTAGTATGTGTATGTTTATATGTATACGTATACAGGTAAATGTATACTTATATATGTATGTATGTATGTGCATATATATGTATATATAAACACCCATTAACATTTCAATAAAATAATAAGAGTATGTGTATATATAACTAAATAAAAAATAAATTATATATATATATATATATAGAGAGAGAGAGAGAGAGAGAGAGAGATATTAGGGCTGTCAAAATTATCGCGTTAAAGCGCGGTAATTAATTTTTTTAATTAATCACGTTAACATATTTGACGCAATTAACGCACATGTCCCACTCAGAAAGTATTCTGCCTTTTGGTAAGTTTTACAGCAAGGGTTTTTGTGCTGTCCAACAGCGAACTCTTGCGACATGGTTTATTGTTTTCTTGCCAGTTCATTATGGCTGCACGACGTCTCGGGCTGATAATGTTGTGCTTATATGATCCTTGGACAAGATTTGTCCGTAAGTATGGTTGTTGTAAAGAATGCACATATTATGTTAGCAAGCGAAATGTTATATTCTTTTGTATGAGACGCTTTTTGTTTATGTTTAGTGAACCTGTATAGCGTGCTAAGCTAACGTTGTTGCTAATGCAATGCTTCTGTACTTTTTGTATTTTTACGACGGTCTAAAGAGGACAATGGTTTGAGGCCATTTTATTAATAAATCAGATGAAAAAGGAAGAAGTCTAATTATTAAGGCGTCGTTCACTAGCTGTCTAGCTTTGGAAAAAGTAGACGCTTCAGAGTGAGGACAGCATAGACAGATTTAAATGACAGTAGAGTGAAATGCCCACTACAGTCCTTTTGTACCGTATGTTGAATGTATATATCCATCTTGTGTCTTATCTTTCCATTCCAACAATTTATTTTACAGAATATATATATATAATTTACAGAAAAATATGGCATATTTTATAGATTGAATTGCGATTAATTGCGATTAATTACGATTAATTAATTTTTAAGCTGTAATTAACTCGATTAAAAATTTTAATCGTTTGACAGCCCTAATATATATATATATATATGCATATATGTATATATATTTGTATATATCAGTGTATATGTATATATATGTATATGTATCAGTATATATAATATCAGTATATATATATATATATATATAATATCAGTATATAAATAATAAAGAGTATGTATAACTGATTATATATTTTAATTGCTTTTTCTGTACTATACGAAATGGTAGAAACATTAAATTTTCTCTTTTTATTTATGTGTTTATTGTAGAAATATATTATAAAAATTATATAATCTATATTAATAATATTTTAATATTATTTAAATAATTAATATCAAAATATTAAATATAAAAATCACGAGGAAAAGAACAGTCAACTCTCTATTTTTTTATTCTTCTATATTTTTAATTAAAACCAGAAATAAACAGTAAATATTTCCATTTTTCTCCTAAATGACTTCAAATATAATGCACTGCCTGCCATTGACAGCGATAAATGTACAAAGTTACTCGCTCCCACACAGTTCAAATTAATTGGACGTCTATCGCCATCAATGGCAACAAGTGGTTAACTGAGTTCCCTATGAAGGATTTAGCTGAAGTTAAGCATCCTATAACAGTTGCTGAGTTATTACTGTATTATTTCTATGTTAAAAAACTTATTTAGTTAGTTAGACTAATTTAGTGCTGCAACGACTACTCGATTAACTCAAATAATTCGATTTGAAAAAACGTTCGAATCAAATTTTGCTGCTTCGAGGATTCTGTTAATGTGTTTTGAAAGTGTTGCGTTTAGTTTGGTTGGATTCGTTTGGGTGGATACACTGCCCTCTAGTGGCAACAGTGAATATGGCATAACTCGCCTATCATGGCTGGATCCAGCTGCTCCATGTTAGGACCAACATAAGGTATGTTTTTGTTTGCGCTAATATGTTTGTTTATACATTCGTTATTTAGTTTACAAGTATATTTAGCAGTTTTTGTGAGAATGTGTTTAAATGATTTGTTAAGAGCCTTGTAAAAGAAAAAAAAACATTAGTATTTTATAACATTTAAGCTAGTTAGCCAATTGTGCCAATTTTGTTAATACTTAGATCTTCATTTATTTATTATATTGTTTGAGGCTAATCTCAGGTATTTAAAATAATCGATACCCTACTGTTATTACCATGTTACGAATTTAAAAGTTAATAGACTAATAACTCAAAGTTAATATACTCATGTAAAGCTGTCTGAACACAAGTGGCGAATGAAGAGGACGCTGGGATACACATACAGTAGAGGTCCGTCTTAGCCAATTGGATGTCAGGAATGCTAGGCAATAGCCAATGGCAGAGCAGCTATCAGTATGTTACGTTCAGTTAAATCTGGGAGCTGCTTTCTCAAAATCAGATCGGAATTTTTGTGAGACGCAAGGAATTTTTTTAATGACCCCGTAAAATTTTCCGTTTGCCTGTAAAAGTGTTTTTTTCCGGGTTGGGGGTTTCAAAAGGTATCTAGTGCTAAAATTTTTGACAAAATCACATCAGTAAGGGGCATAAAAGTTGTATACAATATTTGCCAAAAACTGTCCTATTCATTTCTAATGGGATGCCATTGACAGGCATGTACGTCCAATTTTCCCATTCATTTTCAATAGCCAGAAAACATAGGTCCTTGTGATTTTGCACCTTTTACCATTACTGCTCATTGACTAGCGCCCGAGTATGTCGACAGCCATTGACGGCCATGTACGTCCAATTTTCCCATTCATTTTCAATGGCGAGAAAACATAGGTACTTGCGATTTTTCACCTTTTACCATGACAGCCCATTGACTGGCGCCCATGTAAGTTGACGGCCATGCCATTGGCAGGCATGTACGTCCAATTTTCCCATTCATTGTCAATGGCCGGAAAACATAGGTCCTTGTGATTTTTCACCATTTAACATGACAGCCCATTGCCTGGCACCCGAGAAAGTCGACAGCCATTGACGGCCATGTACGTCCAATTTTGCCATTCATTTTCAATGGCGAGAAAACATAGGTAATTGCGATTTTTCACCTTTTACCATGACAGCCAATTGACTGGCGCCCACGCAAGTTGACAGCCATGCCATTGACAGGCATGTACGTCCAATTTTCCCATTCATTGTCAATGGCCGGAAAACATAGGTCCTTGTGATTTTTCACCATTTACCATGACAGCCCATTGCCTGGCACCCGAGAAAGTCGACAGCCATTGACGGCCATGTACGTCCAATTTTCCCGTTCATTGTCAATGGCCAAAAAACATAGGTCCTTGTGATTTTTCACCATTTACCATGACTGCCGCCAGAGTAAGTCGATGCCATTGACAGCCTTGCAGGTCCATTCCATTGACGGGCATGTACGTCCAATTTTCCCATTCATTGTCAATGACCGGAAAACATAAGTCCTTGTGATTTTTCACCTTTTACCATGACAGCCCATTGACTGTCGCCCGAGTAAGGCGATGCCATTGACAGCCTTGCAAGTCTATTTCATTGACGGGCATGTACGTCCAATTTTCCCATTCATTATCAATAGCTGGAAAACATACAGTAGATCCTTATGATTTTTCACCTTTTACCATGACAGCCCATTGACTGGCGCCCGAGTAAGTTGATGCCATTGACGGCCATGCACGTCCATGCCATCGACAGGCATGTACATCCAAATTTCCCAATCATTTCCATTGTCGGGAAAACATAGGTCATTGTTTTTTTTTCACCATTTACCATGACAGCCCATTGACTGGTGCCCTAGTAAGTCGATGCCAATGACAGCCATGTACGTCTAATTTTCCTATTCGTTGTCAATAGCCGGAAAACATAGATCCTTGTGATTTTTCACCATTTACCGTTACAGCCCATTGACTGGCACCTGAGTAAGTCAACAGCCATTGACGGCCATGTACGTCCAATTTTCCCATTCATTTTCAATAGCCGGAAAACATAAGTCCTTGTGATTTTTTTCCCCCTTTTACCATGACAGCCCATTGACTGTCACCCGAGTAAGTCGATGCCATTGACAGCCATGCACGTCCGTCCATGCCAGTGACGTGCATGTACGTCCAAATTTCCCATTCATTTTCATTGGCGGGAAAACGTAGGTCCTTGTGTTTTTTTTTTTTTTTGGACTATATAGCATGACAGACCATTGAAATTCAACTGGACAGTATACATGTGTAATTTTACATGGGGTGTACACTGTAACGTGTATACACTATAAAGCAAGGGTGTCCAAACTTTTCCACATAGGGCCGTAGTGGGGGCTAGATTTCATTCCAACAAAACAATCTGATGTCTTACAAGTGTAATCGGTCGACTGCAGTCAGGTGTTGCTTTATTTTTAGATGAAACTTCATTGGTTCAACTGTCTTTGCTCAATTGGTAGGAACAAAAACCAGGACCCAAAGAGGACCGGTTTGGACACCCCTGCTATAATGTGTATATACATGTAGAACTGGGTGGTATTGCCTAAAACAGGGATATCCAAATTCGGTCCTCGAGAGCCCCTATCCAGCTTGTTTTCCATGTCTCCGTCCTCCAACACACTTGATCCTAATCAGGATCGTTATCAGGCACCTGCTGATGAGCTGATCGTTTGATTCAGGTGTGTTAAAGGACGTAGACATGAAAAACAAGCTGGCTCTTGAGAACCGGAGTTTGTTACCCCTGGCCTAAAAAAAACACTCAAAATTTGAATGAATACACTAACATAAGACAGAGAAAGATTCAAATGAACATTATCGGCGAAAAATAATTCAATCCCAGCCATTTTCACCGGTGCAATGGCCTTCGCTCCCGGCCGTTTTACTGGATTTTGACTGATTTTGCAAGGCCCACAGAAAATTCTGTTCTATTGCTATATAAACATGGAACCCACCAAAAGAAAGATTAGGAAAAAAAGTGAGTTAATATTGATTTGAAAATTGCTTAGTTTGAGCAATTTTCCAATTTCTGATGAAAAAACGGAGAAAAACTTTATGTGAAAGCATACATTTCAAACATTAACACAGCTATTTTTTGCTTTTGTGACATCCCAAACATCTGAAAAATATTTTCCTTTTACAAAATAACATAAACAACGAGACAAAAAGAGCTTTTGATTGGAAAGTAACAATTTATTTACACATAACTAACTGAGAGATGACGCTTTTGTGGCCACGGCAGCCGGGTGTCTCATAAAAATGGATTTTTTTTTAGTCTTTCCAGCACGGACTCAACGGCATCGTTTACTGCACCGGTGGTCCCGGTCGTTCTGCATGGTCGTCCAGCCTCTAGGTTGTTCTCCATTTGGTCGTCTTCCGCCGGCGACCCGGCCGTTCTTTGCCGTTAAATTGGGTTGCGGGTCTTACCAAATGCGCTACTGCCCTCCAGTGGGCAGTTTTATTGCTTTAAAATGGATTTTCAGCATTGTGCTTTGGAGCTAAATTGAATCAGAACCCAGAGATGTCTACCGTAAAAAGTCTTTGGGACAATGAAAAATCTTTTAAAAATAGAACATATTTATATGTTTTTGGGAACAAATGAGTTAAAAATTTGTTTTGGCGGCGTTCCAAAGTCACTTCCTGTTGATTTTCAGTCACATGTTGTTGATTTTAGGTGACTTCTAGTTAGTATAGAGCTTTTGCAGGTCACTTCCTGTTAGTTGTAGACCACGTCTTGTTGATTTTGGGGGCATTTCCGGGGTATTTCTTGTTGATTCCGGGTCACTCAATTTTGCGGCATTTCCAAGTTGCGTCATGATCGTTTTGGTTCAGTTCCTGTCCATTTGGGGGGCATTTTGAGGTCACATCCTGTTAATTTTTTTTTGGACCACTTCCTGTTTAATTTGGGGGGCAGTTCCTGTTGACTATGGGGCATTTCTGGGGTCACTTCGTGATGATTTTAGGTCACTTTGAGTTGATTTGGGGGTATTTTCAGGTCATTTTCTAATGATTTTGGGCCACTTTCTGTTCATTTTCCGGCATTTCCAAGTTGCGTCCTGTTCGTTTTGGTTCAGTTCCTGTCGATTTGGGTGGGGCATTTCGAGGTCACATCCTGTTGATTTTTTTTGGACCACTTCCTGTTTAATTTGGGGGGCAGTTCCTGTTGACTTTGGGACATTTCCCAGGTCACTTTGTGATGATTTTAGGTCACTTTGAGTTATTTAGAGGTATTTTTGGGTCATTTCCTGTTGATTTTGGGCCACTTTCTGTTCATGTTTCGGCATTTACAGGTCACTTCCTGTTAGTTCTGGGCCACTTCCTGTTGATTTTGTAATTTCAGTTCACTTCCAGTTCATTCGGGGGCGATTTTGGCTCACGTCCTATTGATTGTGGGTCACTCTCTGTTTGTGTTACGGCGTCTACGGGTCACTCCCTGTTGATTTTCAGGCATTTCTGGGGTGTTTCTTGTTGATTTTGGGTCACTTCCTGTTCATGTTGCGGCGTTTACGGGTCACTTTTTGTTATTGAGTCACCCGCTTTTCATTTTGCAGCATTTACAGGTGTCGTACAATTTTGGGTTCACTTCCTGTTGATTTTTTGGGCCACTTTCTGTTAATTTTGGGGCATTTACAGGGCGCTTGCTGTTAATTTTGAGTCACTTCCTGTTGACTTTGAGACATTTCCGGGGTCACTTCGTGATGATTTTAGGTCACTTTGAGTTGATTTTGGGGTATTTTGGGGTCATTTCCTTTTGATTTTGGGCCACTTTCTGTTCATGTTTCAGCATTCACAGGTCACTTCCTGTTAGTTCTGGGCCACTTCCTGTTGATTTTGTAATTTCAGTTCACTTCCAGTTCATTCGGGGGCGTTTTTGGCTCACGTCCTATTGATTTTGGGTCGCTCTCTGTTTGTGTTACGGCGTCTACGGGTCACTTCCTGTTGATTTTCAGGCATTTCTGGGTGTTTCTTGTTGATTTTGGGTCACTTCCTGTTCATGTTGCGGTGTTTACGGGTCACTTGTCGTTTTTGGGTCACCCGCTTTTCATTTTGCGGCATTTACAGGCTGCGTACGATTTTGGGTTCACTTCCTGTTGATTTTTTGTGCCACTTTCTGTTAATTTTGGGGCATTTACAGGGTGCTCGCTGTTAATTTTGAGTCACTTCCTGTTGTTTTTGCGATTTCAGTTGACTTTCAGTTAATTTTGGGCATATTTGGGTCATTTCCTGTGAATTTTGGGGCATTTCCGGATCACCACGTGATGATGTTTGGTCAGTTTAAGTTCATTTGGGGGATTATTGGATCATTTTCAGGCTGTTTTCTGTTCATGTCGTGGCATTTAAAGGTCACTTCCTGTTGATTTTGGGGCATTTCCAGGTCACTTTGCGATTTCAGTGCACTTCCGGTTATTTTGGGGGCATTTCCGGGTCACTTCGTGATAATTTTAGGTCACTTCCAGTTTTCGCGTCACTTCCTGTTAGTTTTAGGCCACTTCCTGTTGATTTTTGGGCCACTACCTGTTCATTTTGGGGCATTTTGGGGTCACTTTGCGATTCCAGTTCATTTTTGGCATTCATCGGTCACTTCCTGTTGATTTTGGGTCACTCGCTTTTAATTTTGCGCCCTTCACGGGTCACTTCCTGTTGATTTGGGGCATTTCCCGGTTACTTCATGTTGATTTCAGGTCACTTCCAGTTAACTTGTTTTTTTTTTTGTGTGTGTTTTTTTTTTTTTACGGGTCATGCCCTGTTCATTTTGGGTCACTTCCTGTTGATTTAGGAGCATTTCGAGGTCACATCCTGTTGATTTTTGGACCGCTTCCACTTAATTTTGGAGGCAGTTCCTGTTGATTTAGGGGCATTTTAGAGTCACATTGTGATTTCAGTTGACTTTCGGTTAATTATGGGCATTTATATGTCACTTCCTGTCGATTTTGGGTCACTCCCTTTTAATTTTGCACCATTTACGGGTCATTTCCTATTAATTTTTGGGTCAATTCCTGTTGCTTTTTGGGCGTTTTTGGGGTATTTCTTGTGGATTTTGGGTCACTTCCTATTCATGTTGTGGGGTTTTCAGGTCACATGCGGTTAATTTTGGGGCTTTACGGAGCACTTCCTGTTCATTTTGGGTCACTTTCTGTTGATTTTGGGCATTTCAGGGTCATATTGTGATTTCAGTTCACGTCCGGTTAATTTCTGGGATTTAAGGGTCACTTCCTGTTAATTTTTGGGTCACTTCCGGTTGATTTTTGGGGCATTTAAGGGCCACATTGTGATTTCAGTTCACGTCCGGTTAATGTTTGGCATTTTGGGTCACTCCCTTTTAATTTTGCGCCATTTGCGGGTCACTTCCTATTAATTTTTGGGTCACTTCCTGTTGATTTTGGGCATTTCAGGGTCATATTGTGATTTCAGTTCACGTCCGGTTAATTTCTGGGATTTAAGGGTCACTTCCTGTTAATTTTTGGGTCACTTCCGGTTGATTTTTGGGGCATTTAAGGGCCACATTGTGATTTCAGTTCACGTCCGGTTAATTTTTGGCATTTTGGGTCACTCCCTTTTAATTTTGCACCATTTACGGGTCATTTCCTATTAATTTTTGGGTCACTTCCTGTTGATTTGGGGCATTTCAGGGTCATATTGTGATTTCAGTTCACGTCCGGTTAATTTTTGGGATTTAAGGGTCACTTCCTGTTAATTTTTGGGTCACTTCCGGTTGATTTTTGGGGCATTTAAGGGCCACATTGTGATTTCAGTTCACGTCCGGTTAATTTTTGGCATGTTGGGTCACTCCCTTTTAATTTTGCGCCATTTACGGGTCACTTCCTATTAATTTTTGGGTCACTTCCTGTTGATTTTTGGCGTCTCTGAGGTATTTCTTGTTGATTTTGGGTCACTTCCTATTCATGTTGTGGGGTTTTCGGGTCACATGCGGTTAATTTTGGGGCTTTATGGACCACTTCCTGTTCATTTTGGGCATTTCAGGGTCATTTTGTGATTTCAGTTCACGTCTGGTTAATTTTGGGGATTTAAGGGTCACTTTCTGTTAATTTTTGGGTCACTTCCGGTTGATTTTTGGGGCATTGAAGGGCCACATTGTGATTTCAGTTCACGTCCGATTAATTTTTGGCATGTTGGGTCACTCCCTTTTAATTTTGCGCCATTTACGGGTCACTTCCCATTGATTTGGGGGCATTTCAGGCTCATTTCGTGATCATTTCAGGTCACCTCCAGTTAATTTGGGGCATTTATGAGTCACTTCCTGTCAATTTTGGTTGACTTTTGAGGCCATTTAAGGCATTTCTGGGTCTCATCCTATTGATTTAGGGTCGCTTCCTGTTGATATTAAGTTTTTCCTCCTTGGAAAAAATGTATATTATGTAAGTTTTGGCAGAACATTTTTGCCCAAAAACTGACATTTGACTTTTGCAGACCTTGATTTTTGTCGTAGGACAAGTAGCATTTTGAAAATTTTATATAAATATAATTTTTTATCATTGAAAATGAATTTTTTTCTTTTTTAGTTTTTGGTGCAACCGAAAATGCTAGTCTCAAAATCAAATGGGGCTTTTAAAAAAAGCATCCCCAGAAATATAGAATACGCATATGTGTGTTGACGACCAAAGACGTCCAATCCATTTGAAGAGGGAGGGTTGGCACTGAATACACGAACGATCCCTCCCGCTTCAAAAAGATTGGACGTCTACTAGTGACAAACGATCACCTCCAGACCTCGTGCTTCAAATAAATTGGCCATCTACGAGCGACGCTGAAACGTAACCGGTAGTTTTGCCGTCGCAGACGGAGACGTCAGGCGTGTTCGAGCTGAAGATCGAGTCGTTGACGGGCCTGAGCGGCGGCCGCGTCTTCTTCCGGGTTTGCCTCAAGCACGCGCAGGAAATCATCGACCCCGAACCCCCGTGCACGTACGGGATGGAGCTCAGCCCGATCATGGACGCCGACCCCGCCTCCCTGGAAGGGAGCGAGCCCCTCAGGGTGCCCTTTCTCTTCAAGTGGCCGGTAGGCGTCCCGCCGCGCCGCGCCGCCCTTCTCGGGAACCCGCCCTCTTTGTCTGATTTGCGCTTATCGCTCTGCCCATTTTTAGGGAAATTTCTCGTTGATCCTGGAAGCCTGGAGCGCCGAGTCGTCGGAATCCTCAGGTAAGAGGAGGTCCGCTTTGCTAGCTGAGATTCTCCACCAGGGGGCGCTGACAGGGGAAAAATTAGCTTGTGAGTTGAGGAGCTTCATTGAAACAAAATGTGTGCTCTTATGCCATCATGTGTCCTCCATGGGAATTACAACAAGATCCTTTTGATTTATTTATATATGTAGTTTTTTAAAAATTGCTTTATATATATATATATATATACATTTTTTTTCACATGAAAAACATTACAGAATTACATAGTGTTTTAATTTTTTTGGTCAGTAATTTTCTTACAATAACAATTATATATATGGATTGTAGTTCATATTAAATCTTTATTTTTTTATATATATGGTATTGTTTAATGTTGTCAAAAAATATTAATCTAAGAAAAAATTTTTCTACATTAAAAATGCATAACAAAATACAGTAAATAAAAAAATGTTTTAATTTTTTTGTCTGTTGATATTTTTCTTACAATATATGGATTAAAATTCTAAATATTATTTATATGTGATATAAATTATTATTATAATTTAGTGTGGACATAAAAATATTTATTTTAAAAATAATGTTCTGTTCATATTCATCTTAAAAAATAAAATAATTTAAAAGAATTATTTAAAAAATGATATTCAACTAATTAATTAAAAATAATAATTTAAAAAATATTAAATACACAAATACACAGTTAAATACACATAAAAAAAATTAATCATTTTTGTCTGTTGATAATTTTTATACGATAAAAGATAACAATCGAAATTAATTTTAGATCCAGAATATTTATTTGCAATATGTATTATTGTTATTAGTTGTATAATTTTCACATGAAAAATGAATATTTTGTATTTAAAAAAAAACATTTTTCTACTTTATTTTTTAAAAATTTCCGTTTTTTTCTTTTTTTTTTCTTTACAAAATGTTTCTTTAAAAAAAGTTTTTTTACATTAAAAAAATACAATTCAAAATGTATTATTTATGTGTAATCATATTTATAATTATGTATTTAAGTTTCACACAAAAATATTGCTGTTTTTAAAAAAATTATTATTTATATTTTTTTATATTTTTACATTTGAAAAAAATCAATATTTGTGTTATGTTTTTTTTTTTATAAATGAATAAACTTAACACTTCAATTAAAATGTATATTCATTATTTCTTATTTATATGTCGTAATAATAATAATTATTATTATTGGTAGTAGTAGCTTATTTAATATCACATAATTTTTTGGGTATTTTTGAAAAATGTCAGCATATTAAAAATATTTAATTTGTATTGCTACTTCCCTTTATTTTTCATTTTGTTTGTTTGCTTTTTTTCCCATGTATTTTTGTATTGTTTTTAAAGCTCCGTGGCCCCCCCACTAGTGGCTTGGAGGGCAATAAGCAGCTACTCAACATCCTTGTGCCTCAAGCAAAATTTGATCTATGAACACTTGCACTTGAAAAAGAAATGAGGCTCCTCCCTTCACTTGGACATCACGACTCCACCATTAGATGGCGCTTGACCCGTTTTTGAACGGATTCTCCCTCCTCCCGCAGATAAACAGAACAACCTGATCGGCCGCCTGGCGACGCGGCGTCAACTGGACGTAGGCGAGGATTGGTCGCGGGACGTCCACTTTGACCACGTGCGCTACCGGTACCGCGCCGTGTGCGACCAGCACTATCACGGAGACACATGCTCCGCCTACTGTCGCCCCCGCAACGACACTTTCGGCCACTTCACCTGCCAGGGGGACGGGCAACGCCAGTGTCTCGAGGGCTGGGACGGTGAATACTGCGGGAAGCGTGAGTACGCCTTAACGTCACTGCCATTGACGGACATAGACGTCCAATTGGGCATTTAAGGTTCACTTCCTGTAGATATTGCGTAACTTCCAGGGGATATGAAGGCATTTCGAAGTCACTTCCTGTTTATATTGGGTCACTTCCTGTTGATCTTCAGGCATCTCGGACCTCCTGGAGATATCGGGTCACTTCCTGTTGATGTGGGGGCATTTAAGGGTCACTTCCTGTTGATTTGGGGATATTTCAGGGTCACTTCCTGTAGATATCGGGTCACTTCCTGTTGATTTGGGGCATTTAAGGTCCACTTCCTGTTGATATGGGGATATTTCAGGGTCACTTCCTGTTGATTTGAAGACATTTAAGGTTCACTTCCTGTTTACATCGGGTCACTTCCTGTTGATTTGGGGCATTTAAGGTCCACTTCCTGTTGATATGGGGATATTTCAGGGTCACGTCCTGTTGATTTGAAGACATTTAAGGTTCACTTCCTGTTTACATCGGGTCACTTCCTGTTGATTTGGAGCATTTAAGGTCCACTTCCTGTTGATATCGGGTCACTTCCTGTTGTCATGAGGGTATTTCAGAATCACTTCCTGTTGATCTGAAAACATTTAAGGTTCACTTCCTATTTACATCAGGTCACTTCCTGTTGATTTGAGGACATTTCAAGATGACTTCTTGTTTATACCTGGTCACTTTCTGTTGATTTGGGGCATTTAAGGTCCACTTCTTGTCAATATCGGGTCACTTCCTGTTGATTTGGGGGCATTTCAGGGTCACTTCTTGTAGGTTCGGGTCACTTCCTGTTGATTCGGGGACATTTCTGGGTCACTTCCTGCTCATGTTGAGTCACTTCCTGTTGATCTTGAGGCACCTTGGACTTCCTGGAGATATCGGGTCACTTTCTGTTGATTTGGGGGCATTTCAGGATAGCTTACTGTTTATATTGGATAACTTTTTGTTGATTTGGGATATTTCAGGATCTCTTCCTGTTTATATTGGGTCACTTTCTGTTGATTTGGGGACATTTCAGAGTCATTTCCTTTAGATTTCGGGTCACTTCCTGTTGATGTGGGGACATTTCTGGGTCACTTCCTGTTTATATTGAGTCAATTCCTGTTGATCTTGAGACCCTAAAAACTAAATTTTCAGATTTTTGTAGTCCTTGGATTAAGGACTACAAAATGGTATTATCCGCCAGTAATGGCGCTAGGCATCCAATCCACTTGAAATGGAAGGGTGGCAGTGAATGACGTAGTGCCGTCAGTGGCAAATAATGAGTTAAAAGTATGTTAAACGAGTTAAAATTTAAAAAACCATCCCACCAATGAGTTTATCGCTAGTAGACGTCCAATCTCTCTGAAGTGGGAGGGTTGGCTAGCTCTCCCACTTCCAATGGCTTGGACGTCTAGCAGTCAATGTTTGAAAGTAAGAAGAAATAAGCTATTTCTGCATTAACTTTGATGGGTATGTTGCCCCTTCCAACATGGCCGCCCTGAGGCTATAGTAGGGGCGATGAAAGGCATTTTTGAATGCCTCTACCCCGAATTGGATGTCGAGCGCTGTCAATGGCAGCCGCTGAAGGGAAGCCGAGCAGCTGGCCTGCCCGACAAAAAAAACACATGGCCGGCGGCGCACATTAATCAGTCAGCGTGCGCGTGTTTCGGCCGGGGGCGACGGAGCTCCCAAACAAAATATGGGCACTCATGCCGATTTATGACAATTTCATGGCTCATAGACATAAACAAGCCTTGCTAAGAAAAGGAGGGAAACCAACTTTTTTGATAGCAAAATTTTTTTGTTTGTTATTTTTTTGTTAATTAGACCTTTATTCATTCCCTGCCATTGACAGGGATAGACGTCCAATTCATGTTAAAGTTATCCGTGACCCAAAGTCAGTAGGAAGTGACCCTGACATGCTCCCAAATCTACAGGAAGTGACCCTAAAGTGCCCCAAAAATTAACAGGAAGTGACCCGATATCCACAAAAAGTGACTTTGTAATGCTCCCAAATAAGCAAAAAGTGACCTGATGTCAACAGGAAGTGACCCTAAAGTGTCCCAAAATTAACAGGAAGTGACCAGATATCCACAGGAAGTGACCCTGAAATGCACAAAATCAACAGGAAGTGTAATTTTCCCAAATCAACAGGAAGTGACCCGATATCTACAGGAAGTGACATGATGTCAACAGAAAGTGACTCTGTAATGCTCCCAAATCAACAGGAAGTTATCCAATATCAACAGGAAGTGCCCCCGAAATTCACCCAGATAAACAGGAAGTGACCAGCTATCCACAGGAAGTGACCCCCGATATCTACCCAAATCAACAGGAAGTGACCAGCTATCCACAGGAAATGACCCACCCAATTTCAACAGGAAGTGACTCTGCAACGCTCCCAAATCAACAGGAAGTGACATGACATCAACAGAAAGTGACCCGATGTCAACAGGAAGTGACCCCGAAGTGTCCCCAAATAAACAGGAAGTGACCAGAAATCCATTGGAAGTCATTCCTAAATGAACCCAAATCAACAGGGAGTGACCTGATATCAACAAGAAGTGACCCAATATCAACAGGAAGTGATCCAATGTCAATAGTAAGTGACCCCAAAGTTTCCCCAAATAAACAGGAAGTGACCAGATATTCATTGGAAGTCACCCCGAAACTCACCCAAACTAACAGGAAGTAACCTGACATCAACAGGAAGTGGCCCGATGTCAACAGGAAGTGACCCGAAATCAACAGGAAATGACCTCAAAGTGTCCCAAAATAAACAGGAAGTGACCAGATATCCATTTGAGGTCACCCCAAAATACACCCAAATCAACAGGAAGTGACCTTATATCAACAAGAAGTTCCCCAATATCAACAGGAAGTGATCCGATATCAACAGGAAGTGTCCCCAAAATGCACCCAAATAAACAGGAAGTGACCTGATATCAACAGGAAGTGACCTGATATCAACAGGAAGTGACCCGATGTCAACAGGAAGTGACCCAATTTTAATAGGAAGTGACCCAATATCAGTGACCCAATATCAAACAGTGTCCCCACATAAACAGGAAGTGACCAGATATCCATAGGAAGCCACCCAGAAATGCACCCAAATCAACAGGAAGTGACCCAATATCAACATGAAGTGACCTGATATAAACAGGAAGTGACCTGATATAAACAGGAAGTGATTCTGTAATGTTCCCAAATCAACAGAAATTGACCTGTTATCAACAGGATGTGACCCTGCAATGCTTCCAAATATACAGGAAGTGAACCAATATCAACAGGATGTCCCCCAAATAACCAGCAGGGGGTGATTAACTGTATCAATTGCCCAATAACTAGTGGCGGGGGCGCAACTAGCGATAAACTCATTTCATTTCATGGTAGAATCTGCTTTCATCGCCCCTACCAAAATGGCTACGGGGCGGCCATGTTGGTAGGGGCACCTTTCCATTCAAAGTCAACGCATCGAAATTAAGGCTAATTAGATAATCCTTTGTCTTTTAAGATGTTTTTATATGCTAATTATCCTGATTTGACAATGTATTTGAAGACTTTTTTTTGCTAGGTTAGCATATTTTAATGATGTTTATGAAGGTTGAAATGCTGAATTCATCTTATTCCCAAGGCTAACTTGTTAAGTTAAGATGTTTCAATGTTGTTTTCAAAGACTAAAGTTCTCAGGTTTGCCTTTCTAAAGTTTTTCAAGGCTAGTAACACAAACTTGTGTCTTTTAAAATGTTTTTAAAGGCTAAGTAACTTGACTTGATGATGTTTTTAAAGGATTTTTTTTACTAGATTATCATGTTTTGATGATGTTTTTGAAGGTTAAATTGCTAAATTATCTTTTTGCCAAGGCTAACATGCAAAGCTAAGATGTTTTGGTGGTGTTTTCTTGGACTTGTGTGCTAAGGTTTTGCTTTCTTAAGTTTTAATGGCTAATAAGATAAACTTGTGTCTTTTCAGATGTTTTTAAAGGCTATGTAACGTGATTTGGTCATGTTTTTGAAGGCTTCTTTGCTAGGCTAGTGAGTTTTCCTGATTATTTTGAAGGTTAAAATGCTAAATTCATCCTATTTCTAAGGCTAACATGCTAGGATATGAGATTTCGATAGTGTTTTCAGAGGTTAAAGTGCTAGGGTATGCCTCTCTTTTTTTAAAGTTTTTAATGTCGGATAAGATAAACTTGTTTCTTTCAAAACGTTCTTAAATGTTAAGTATCTTGATTTGATCATGTTTTTGAAGGCTTCTTTGCTAGGTTAGCATGTTTTGTTGATGTTTTCTGAAAGTTAAAATGCTAAATTCATCTTATTCTCAAGGCTAATCAGGATTTTGAAGGCTTCTTTGCTAGGTTAGCATGTTTTAACGAGGTTTTTGAAGGTTGAAATGCTAAATTCATCTAATTCTTAAGGCTAACATGCTAGGATAAGATGTTTTGATGGCGTTTTCCAAGGCTAAAGTGCTAAGGTATGCCTTTCTAAAGCCCCTGAAGGCTAATATGCATGTGTGAGACTTACTAATAAGTTAATTAATATGTGATTCCGAGACATTTTTTACCTATAAATGGTCAGAATCCTCTTTTGAGCTTAGTAAATGGTGTCTAATTTATTTTTGATTAGTTTATTTCTTTCATATTTAAAAAATGAAAGAAAAACAGCAAATGTATTCATTTTTAAATTTTTATATATTTTTGTATATATTTACAAAAAACTGATTACATAAAAAAGAGAAAAAGTATACTTGAAAAACTTTTTTCATAATAAAAAACTAAATCATTGTATAAAAAACAATAAGTATTAACTCTTTCAGCGCCATTGATGCAGAATTATGTACTCTTTAAGTGCGTTTACCACTAGTAGACGCCCAACGTTCGTTTAGTCGCTGCCAACCCTCCCACTTCGAATGGATTGACATCTATGGCCGTCAATGGCAGCCTGTTAATAGCCAGAGTAATTAGCAGACGTTTTGATTTATAATTTAAATAATCTTTTAAAAATTGGTTGAGAAATAAGCAAGTTATGTATCGTTTTTAATGTCAATACATTGACTTTGTTGGGAATGTTGCCCCTACCAATATGGCTGACCTGAGGCTATAGTAGGGGTAACAATTGGCCTTTTCATGCTACTGCAGTGAATTTTATGACTTTTTTTCTTATGATATTATTGTATTATATTATATATTTTTTATAATTTCATTATTGTATGCCATTGACGGTGTTTTATGTCCAATCCACTTGAAGTTGGAGGGTTGGCCGGGTCCCCCACTTCAAACAGATTGGACATCTACTTGTGATAAATTCATTTAAAATTATGGGCATAAGCATGAAAAGACCTGTCATTAGCCCCACCAACATGGCCTTTGGGCAGCCATGTTGGTAGGGGCAAAGTCAACACAATGACATTAAAATGAAGTCATAACTAGCTTTTCTTTAAAGATTATTCAACCAATGTCAACGCAACTGCTTTTTCCTCATCGGCTGCAATTGACGGTTATAGACGTCCAATTCATTAGAAGCGGGAGGGGTGGCAGCCTTCTGCTTCAAATGTAATTTTTACTAGTAAAAAATTCATGGAAAGTCATGGCAGAAGCATCGTTCATCACCCCTATCAAATTGCTTCAGGGCGGCCATGTTGGTAGGGGCAACATTTCCATCAAAGTCAATGCGTTAACATTGAAATGAAGTCAGAACTAGCTTATTTCTCAACCAATTTTTAAAAGAATCAACGTCTAAGCATCTGACCCTCCTCCCGCTTCCTTCCCATCAGCCATCTGCGCGGCGGGCTGCAGCGCCGAGCACGGGTTCTGCCAGGCGCCCGGCGAGTGCGCCTGCAGGCAAGGCTGGCAGGGGGAGCGCTGCGACCAGTGCGAGCGACACCCCGGCTGTCTGCACGGAACCTGTCAGCAGCCGTGGCAGTGCCACTGCGAGGAGGGCTGGGGCGGACTCTACTGCGACCAGGGTTAGCGCCGTCGTCGCGCGTCGTCGAGCGGACGCCGTCCTTTCCCGATTGACAATTTTTTTGGACGCCCTCAGATCTCAACTACTGCACCAATCATAAGCCGTGCCAGAACGGTGCGTCGTGCACCAACACGGGTCAGGGCAGCTACACCTGCGCTTGCAGGCCGGGATTCAGCGGGAACAACTGCGAGACGGAAAACAAGCTCTGCGACAGCGCCCCCTGTAGGAACGGAGGCAGTTGCCAGGTATGTTTTTTGGGTCAATTAAATAACTTTTTCATTGTTATTACATTATTATTTTTATTAATAAGAACATTGCTCCGCTGGTTGGTAGACTAATTGTGGGTCACTTCCTGTGGATTTTGAGCAACTTCCTGTTCATTTTGGGGAATTTACCGGTCACTTCCTGTTGATTTTGAGGCATTCTAGGGTCACTTCCTGTTAATTTTGGGGCACTTACGGCTCAACCGCCTGTTGATTTTGAGGCATTCCAGGGTCACTTCCTGTGGATTTTGGGCCACTTCCTGTTAATTTTGCGGCATTTGCGGGTCATTTCCTGTTCATTTTGAGGCACCCAGGATCACTTCCTGTTTGGGGCGTTTACGGGTCACTTCCTGTTGATTTTGAGGCATTCTAGGGTCCCTTCCTGTTAATTTTGGGGCACTTACGGATCACTTCCTGTTGATTTTGTGGCATTCCAGGGTCACTTCCTGTGGATTTTGGGCCACTTCCTGTTAATTTTGCAGCATTTACAGGTCACTTCCTGTTAATTTTGGGGCACTTACGGCTCACTTCCTGTTGATTTTGAGGCATTCCGGGGTCACTTCCTGTGGATTTTGGGCCACTTCCTGTTAATTTTGCGGCATTTGCACGTCATTTCCTGTTCATTTTGAGGCACCCAGGATCACTTCCTGTTTGGGGCGTTTACGGGTCACTTCCTGTTGATTTTGAGGCATTCTAGGGTCCCTTCCTGTTAATTTTGGGGCCCTTACATATCACTTCCTGTTGGTTTTGTGGCATTCCAGGGTCACTTCCTGTGGATTTTGGGCCACTTCCTGTTAATTTTGCAGCATTTACAGGTCACGTCCTGTTAATTTTGGGGCACTTACGTCTCACTTCCTGTTCATTTTGAGGCACCCAGGATCACTTCCTGTGAATTTTGGGGCACTTACAGGTCACTTCCTGTTTATTATGAGGCATTCCAGGGTCACTTTCTGTGGCTTTTGGGCCACTTACAGGTCAATTCCTGTTAATTTTGCGGTATTTGGGGGTCACTTCCTGTTGATTTTGAGGTATTCAAGGGTTACATCCTGTGGCTATCGGGCCACTTCCTTTTGATTTTGAGGTATTCCTGGGTCACTTCCTGTGGATTTTGGGCCATTTCCTGTTAATTTTGCAGCATTTGCAGGTCCCTTCCTGTTGATTTTGAGGCACCCTGATCACTTCCTGTTAATCTTGGGGCACTTACGGGTCACTTCCTGTTGATTTCGAGGTATTCCAGGGTCACTTCCTGTGGATTTTGGGCCACTTACAGGTCACTTCCTGTTAATTTTGCGGCATTTGCGGTTCACTTCCTGTTGATTTTGAGGTATTCATGGGTTACTTCCTGTGGCTATCGGGCCACTTCCTTTTGAGTTTGAGGTATTACTGGGTCACTTCCTGTGGATTTTGGGCTACATCCTGTTAATTTGCGGCATTTACAGGTCACTTCCTGTTGATTTTGGACTACTTCCTGTTAGTTTTGGGGCATTTAGAGGTCACTTCCTGTGGATTTTGGGCCACTTCCTGTTAATTTTGCAGCATTTACAGGTCACTTCCTGTTAATTTTGGGGCACTTACTGTTAATTTTGCGGCATTTGCGTGTCATTTCCTGTTCATTTTGAGGCACCCAGGATCACTTCCTGTGAATTTTGGGGCACTTACAGGTCATTTCCTGTTTATTATGAGGCATTACAGGGTCACTTTCTGTGGATTTTGGGCCACTTACAGGTCACTTCCTGTTAATTTTGCGGTATTTGGGGGTCACTTCCTGTTGATTTTGAGGTATTCAAGGGTTACGTCCTGTGGCTATCGGGCCACTTCCTTTTGATTTTGAGGTATTCCTGGGTCACTTCCTGTGGATTTTCGGCCACTTCCTGTTAATTTTGCAGCATTTACGGGTCCCTTCCTGTTGATTTTGAGGCACCCAGATCACTTCCTGTTAATCTTGGGGCACTTACGGGTTACTTCCAGTTGATTTCGAGGTATACCAGGGTCACTTCCTGTGGATTTTGGGCCACTTACAGGTCACTTCCTGTTAATTTTGCGGCATTTGCGGTTCACTTCCCGTTGATTTTGAGGTATTCAAGGCTTACTTCCTGTGGCTATTGGGCCACTTCCTTTTGAGTTTGAGGTATTACTGGGTCATTTCCTGTGGATTTTGGGCCACTTCCTGGTAATTTTGCAGCATTTGCGGGTCACTTCCTGTTGATTTTAAGGCATTCCAGGGTCACTTCCTGTGGATTTTGTGCCACTTACAGGTAACTTTCTGTTAGTTTTGCGGTAATGCGGGTCACTTCCTGTTGATTTTGAGGTATTCAAGGGTTACTTCCTGTGGCTATCGGGCCACTTCCTTTTGAGTTTGAGGTATTACTGGGTCACTTCCTGTGGATTTTGGGCCACATCCTGTTAATTTGTTGATTTTGGACTACTTCCTGTTAGTTTTGGGGCATTTAGAGGTCACTTCCTGTGGATTTTGGGCCACTCTGTAGTAATTATGGGGCATTTACAGGTCACTTCTTGTGGAAATCAGGTCACTTCCTATTGATTTTGAAGTATTCCAGGGTCACTTCCTGTGGGTTTTGGGCCACTTCCCGTTAATTTTTGGGCATTTACGGGTCACTTCCTGCTGATTTTGAGGCATTACAGGGTCACCCCCTGTGGATATCAGGTCACTCCCTATTGATTTTGAGGTATTCCAGGGTCATTTTCTGTGAAATTTGGGCCACTTCCTGTTAATTTTGGGGCATTTATAGGTCACTTCCTGTTGATTTTGAGGCATTCCAGGGTCACTCTCTGTGGATTTTGGGCCATTTCATATTAATTTGGGGGCATTTACAGGTCACTTCCTGTGGATATCGGGTCAGTTCCTATTGATTTTGAGGTATTCCAGGGTCACTTCCTGTGGGTTATGGGCCACTTCCCATTAATTTGGGGGCATTTATAGGTCAGTTCCTGTTGATTTTTAGGAGTTCCATGGTCACTTCCTGTGGATATCGGGTCACTTCCTACTGATTTTGAGGTATTGCAGTTTCACGTCCTGTTGATTTTTAGGTATTCCGGGGTGACTTCCTATGGATTTTGGGCCACTTCCTTTTAATTTTGGGGCATTTACAGGTCAGTTCCTGTTGATTCTGAGGCATTCCAGGGTCACTTCCTTTTTACTTTTGGGCGACCTACTACTCTTCTAATTTTGGCACACTTTCTGTTGATTGTGGGGCATTCCTAGGTCACTTCCTGTTCATTTTCGGTCACTTCCTGTTCATTTAGGTTCAATTCTGGGTCACTTCCTCTTGATTTAAGGCCAATTCCCGATTAATTCGGGGTCATTACTGGGCTACTTTCTAGTTTATTTTCTGTACTCCCTGAAAATTCTCAGGCATCTACGTGACAAATTGTCACAGTAAAGTGCATGGTCCAACTAGAATATGCAATTTTTGCTTTTCCATGGGTCACTTTTGAGGCATTCCCAGGGTCATTTCCTGTTAATTAATTAATCAGCAATATACTGAATATATATATATATATTTTTTTTGTTGTTGTTGTTTTTTTTGTTTGTTTTTTTGTTTGTTTGTTTGTTTTTTTGTTTTTGTCGTCAAAACTAATGACCACCAATGACGATTTTTTTTTTTCGGGGTCCTTGTTGACAATCAGTAAAACTGAATGGATTGAATTGTCAACTTGGCAGTCGAGCGTGCTGACCACTGAGCTAACAGTCCAATCTGTTTTCAGCTGCCGTTAACATGCAAATAAATTTGTCAGGGAATAATTTGGTCCTAACCGTGTATACCGGGTGTCTCAAACTCAATTTCATTGGTTGTGGTCGTCATAAAAGAGGTCTAGCTGAGTCTGAATTGCATCAAGGATTAATAATAATAATAATAATGTTACAAATTCAATTTTGCTAACTTTTTTGTAAAAACACAAAGTTTATCATTAGCTTGAACTATATTAGGCCAGGTCTTCTGTTTTTTGTGTCCTACATCCGCCCGGTGACCAGTTTAGGATGTAGTCCAAATTTTGCCTGAAGTCAACTGGGATAGGCTCCAGCACCCTGCAACCCTACTGACAAGGGTGAATAAATGGATATGTTAGGCCATAGTAACGAAAACAAAATATGCAAATAAGCAAAATATGTATGGGCCACACATTTAAACAAAATATGTTTATTATTCTTTTAAATCAGTTATTCAGGTTGATTATTTATTTGATTTTTTTCATTAGTTATTTAATTTTCTTTAGTTATTTACGTTTTGTATTTTTTTTTTCCCTATTGTTTCATAGTATTTTATGTTATTCATTTTTTAATTTTATTTATGTATTTATTTTGACATTTTTTTCATTGCGCATGCAAAATAGCTGAAGGTTACACTTAAAAAAAAAAAAAAAAAATATTATTATTTCCTTAAATTATAATATTAAATAGTAATATAATAAATTATATTACTATTTTAATTATCAATTTCTCAATCATATTTGATCATTTCATATAACAGATGTTTTTTTTCCAGGTGGCAAAATATGCCTGAGTCACACAAGGGGCGGAGCTTGGAGGGGTGTTGGGTGTGGCGGCACCCGGGCTGTGGGCGTAAAGGGGGCGTGGTTTAGTGAGGAGAGGGTCAATTAGAAAGGTAAACTGATACGCGGAGTTGGAATATAGGGTTTAAGTACAGGTAGTTCCTAAGCCAACGACGTAACCCGAATTTCCGCATAAGTCGGAATGAACCCTTTAAGTACCCCAAAATACCCCTTAAATCTCAAAACAACTGTCCAAAAACATGTATTGTGTGTCATTGTCCTGTCGCGGTCAAGTCCGAGATTGAGCCAACCAAGATTTGCCCAAAATCGGGACTCAATGACATTAGGTCGAGATCCAGATTTGAAGAGTCCGAGACCATGATCCCAACCAAGAATTCGCAAAATCTGGAATCGCTGAGATTAAAACGGGATCGAGATTTAAGGAGTAGAGAAAGAGATTTACTGACCTCTTTAAAACGCGATCAAGATTTTAGGCATAGAGATTAAGACGCGACCAAGGTTCGCTGAAATCAGGAATCGCTCGGATGAAAATCAAGATCCTGGGAGTCAAGGCTGAGAAAAGACCGAGATTTGCCTGAGACTCTCCCAAAATCAGAAAATGCTGAGATTGAATCGAGCTCAAGACTTTAGGAGTCGAGATCAAAACCCAGCCACACGTGCCGAGAAATCAGAAAATAAGTGCCGACCGAGATTTGCCCGAATAAGGAATCAATGAGATCAGGTCAAAAGTCAAGACTTGAAGAGTCAAGACCAAGACATAACAAAGATTTGCCAAAACCAGGACTCCCAGAGTTGAAATCGTAATCAAGATTTTTAGGAGTCGCGACCGAGACGCAACTGAGATTTGCTGAAATCAGGAATCGCTGAGATTAATTCAAGTTTTGGGAGTCCAGACCATGAAAAGATCAAGACCAAGACACGCCCAAGACTGAAATCAGAAAACACTGAGATTAAAGTCAAGACTTTACGAGTTGAGAACACGACCGAGACCTGAACAAGGTTTGCCTGAAATCAGGAATCACTGATTTAAAATTAGGATCAAGCAAGATTTACCTACAGAGTTTATCCATTCTTCTTTGCATCAACAGCCCTTTTCAGAGCAAGCCACAAATTCTCTATAGGGTTGATGTCTGACCACTCCAGAACATTTATCTGCTTCCTTTTTAACCATTGCTATGTTGCTTTTGCAGTACGCTCTGGATTATTGTCTTGCTGGAAAATGAATCGTAGTTCTCTTCCTGGTGTAGTTACAAGTCTTTACAAGCCTTCCAGGTCAGGCTGCTGAGAAACATCCCTAACCACCATGGTTTACTGTGGGGATGGTGTGTTTTTGGTGATGTGCAGTGTTTGTTTTCCGTCAAACATAACGACTTGTATAAAAGGCAAAAAGAATTTCAAATTTGATTTCATCTGACCAAATGGGTAAACTGTCTTGTCTAAGTCTTGTCTTGGTCTTTGTCTTGTCTGGGTCTTGCCTTGTCTTGTTTGGGTCTTTGTCTGGGCCTTTGTCTGTGTTTTGTCTTGGTCTGGGTCTTGTCTTGTTCTCGGTCATGTCTGGGTCTTGGTCTCGGTCTTGTCTGGGTCTGGGCTTTGTCTTGGTCTTTGTCTTGTCTGGGTATTGTCTTGGTCTTTGTCTTGTCTGAGTCTTGTCTTTGTCTTGTCTGTGTATTGTCTTGGTCTTTGTCTTGTCTGAATCTTGTCTTTGTCTTGGTCTGGGTCTTGTCTTGTCTGGGTCCGGGTCTTGGTCTGGGTTTCGGTCTTGTCTTGGTCTAGGTCTGGGTCTTGTCTTGTCCGGGTCTTGGTCTGGGTCTCGGTCTTGTCTTCGGCTAGGTGTAGGTCTGGGTCTTGTCTGGGTCTTGTCTTGGTCTTGTCTGGGTCATGGTCTTGTCTGGGTCTCGGTCTTGTCTGGGTCTGGGTGTTGGTCTGGGTCAGGGTCTTGTCTTGTTCTTGTCTGGGTCTTGTCTTTGTCTTGTCTGGGTCCGGGTATTGGTCTGGGTCTTGTCTTTGTCCTGTCTGGGTCTTGTCTCGGTCTGGGTCTTGTCTGGGTCTTGGTCTTGGTTCAAACAGTGCACATCACCATTGGGGTTTCTCCATGTTGAAATCAGTACATTTCCTATTGATTCTGGGGTATTTGAGGTCACTTCCTGTTGGTTTTGAGTGACTGGGGTTGGAAATCAATAGGAATGAATGGATCTTTTTGTGCTATTAAAAAGAATGGCTACAATGGCCATTGACAATCAATGGGAAATTTTGACCATTTGAAATGAATAGGGATGTTTTTGACAAATTTAGGCCAAGCCATACGTTTTTTTTTTTGTGTGTGCAAAAACCGAATAGAACCTTTGTGCCTATTAGCGTCCTGATTTTTTGATGTGGAAATGATATGATTTGAATAAAAAACTGTAGGACAAGTAGTGATTTTAAATGTTACTTTTATCGACCCAAAAGCCAGCAATTTGGGGCAAAAGGTCATTTTTAGGCTGTCAAACGAAAGCGCCCATGTGGCATGAGAATTCCAGTCGTTTTGGTGTCCGAATGGAGTCAGTGAGTCACATGGTTTTAGATTTAAAAAACAAAAAGTGTGCTAATGCATGCCCTCCTAATACTAGCTACTGTAACTCCTGACCTTCTAGCAAGTCTAAATCTGCAATTAATAAATCAGCCCTGATACAAAAATTCAAAAATCGGGCTCCGAGGATCATTGCATATACGTCCCTAGAATACGCCTACCAAATTTCATTCAGATACATTCACGGTTATCGGAGGAATAGATAAAAAACAGTGTACACGTAGCCAACAACAAGATTAACTTGACAAGCCTTCAACTTCTAACCACTGAAATTTTGCCTATCTATCAAAGCTATATCAAAAAGTATCCAAGTATCAAAACAGAAATCTTGTATCCGGATGCAATTTTTGATTGCAAAAGTATCAATACTCATTTATTTATTGTCATAGGATGAATTTTAATTTTGCACGACCACTGATAGTAATTTATGATATTTTAGCATTTCCTTGTTAACTCGCTGGCTAGCATTGATTGTGCTAGACGTCCAATCCATTTGAAGCTTCAAGTAGATTTAAAGCTTCAATTACATTTGAAGCTTCAAATGGATTTGATGTCTAATAATGATAAACTCATTTCAAATCACAACAGAGGGATGATTGGACGCCACATAATTGGATGTTTATGACTGTCAGTGGCAGCCAATGAATCTCGATGAATCACCACTAATTTTTTGGGATGAATTCATGTGTGATGAATGAAAAAACGAAAAAAAAAACCCTAATATTTTTCTGTAATCAAAATCAACAGGAACTGAAAAGGAACAGGAAGTGACCCAAAATGAACAGGAAGTTCATTTTCATCCGCTGCTAGCTCCTCCCACTTCAAAGGGGTTGGGCATCTCCTGGCGGCAAACTCATTTCAATTCACAGCAGAAAGATGACTCGGCGACGCACAACTGTTAATGCCCCAAAAAAATCAACAGGAAGTGACCTGAAAATGCCCCTGAAATTAACAGGAAGTGACCCGAAAACGTCCCCCCAAAAACAGGTAACACTAAACAAAACGGTAATTAACCCAGAAATGCCCCCAAAATCAATAGGAAGTGAGCCAAAATCAACAGGAAGTCACCCGTACATGCCTAAAAAAAATTACAGGAAGTGATCTAATCAAAATCAAGAGAAAGTAATTCAAAATCAACAGGAAGTGACCTGTAAATGCCCAAAAATCCACAGGAAGTGACCCGTACAGGAAGTCAAAGTCAAAAGGAAGTGACCCTGCAAATTTCCCAAAATCGACAAGAAGTGATCCAAAATCAATGAGAAGTGACCCGTAAATGCTACACAATCAACAGCAAATGATCCATAATCAACAGGAAGTGACCTGGAAATGTCCCTGAAATCAACAGGAAGTTACCAAAAAATGCCCCCAAATTCAAAAGGAAGTGACTAAAAATCAAGAGGTAACCCTAAACAAAATGGTAATTAACCCAGAAATGCCTCAAAATCAACAGGAAGTGAGCCAAAATCAACAGGAAGTGACCCGTACATGCCCCCAAAAAATCATCAGGAAGTGATCTAATCAAAATCAAGAGAAAGTAATTCAAAATCAACAGGAAGTGACCTGTAAATGCCCAAAAATCAACAGGAAGTTACCCTGTAAATTTCCCAAAATCGACAAGAAGCGATCCAAAATCAATAAGAAGTGACCCGTAAATGCTACACAATCAACAGCAAATGGTCCACAATCAACAGGAAGTGACCCGGAAATGCCCCCAAAATCAATCGGAAGTGACTCAAAATCGAGGAATTAACCCAAAACAAAACCGTAATAGACCCAGAAATGCTCCAAAATCAACAGGAAGTGACCCGCAAAGGCCCCCAAACCAAAAAATCAAGAAGTGACCCAAAACAAAACGATAATTGACCTACAAATGCCTCAAAATTAACAGAAAGTGATCCAAAATCAACAGGAAGTGATTCAAAGTCAACAGGAAGTGACCCGTAAATGCCCCAAACTCAACAACTGATCAAAAATCAATAAGAATTGACCAGTAACTGCTACACTATAAACAGGAAATGACCCAATATCAATAGGAAGTGACCCGGAAATGCCCAAAATCAACAGGAATTGATCCATAATCCACAGGAAAGGGCCAGTAAATGCCCCAATGCATATGTCATTATGTCTGCCACGATTCGTCATCTGATCGACAACTCGTTAGCAAATGAATCGACAACTATTTTGAGTCGATTAAGTTAGGTGGGCCAAAAAAAAAGGACGTGACGGGCCAGATTTGGCCCCCTAGCCGCGTGTTTGAAAACTTAAAGCTACGGTCCGCGGCGGCCATTTTAGGAGCTTCTGCATGTTTGTGTCAATCAAGGGATTATTATCAAATTTGTCATTTGAAAGAAGAAGAGGTGCTCAAATTTTGGACTTGTGAGGTCAAAGGTCACTTAGGTTAGGCGGGGCGGTATGCAGGACTTGGGTTAGAACCCACCTTAGATGCATAAATGGGTCAAAAATGAAACATTGGTAGCATTTCGTAACATTTTTAACATGCATAACGTCTTGATCCTTTACAACAAAATCTGACGGAAAAAGTGATCTAGTCTGTGTGGGATCTAGTCAGGTTAATTATTCTAGTTTCCCATTGGTTTCTTAGGAAATGCATGCGATTCGATACGATTTCAATACTTTATGAGGTGAATGTCACACTGGATGGACGTCCAATCCGTTTGAAGTGGGAGACATGACAGCGACTGAACCAACAGGCCAGGGCGGCCATGTTGGTAGGGGCTATGTTCTCATCAATGTCAATGCATTGACATTAAAATTGAGTCATAACTAGCGTGACTATTTTATCACTGTTAAAGAGTGGCTGCCATTGACGGCCATCGGAGTCCAATATGAAGTGGGAGGGATTGACAACGTTCATTCGCGGCACCTTCCTGTTGATTTTGGGGCATTTCCAGGTAACTTCCTGTTGATTATAGGGCGTTTTTGGGTAATTTCCCGTTGATATTGGCTCAATTCCTGTTAGTTTTTGACATTTCTGGGTCACTTCCCATTCAAATCTTGTCACTTCCTGTTGATTTTGAGGCATATACAGGTCACTTCCTGCAGATATTGGCTCACTTCCTGGTAATTTATGAACATTTCTAGGTCACTTCCTGTTGATGTTAGGATCTTTTGGGTTGGTCACCTTATGATTTCAGGTGACTTGCTATTGATATTGGCTCACTTCCTATTAGTTTTTGACATTTCTGGGCCACTTCCTATATATATTGGGTCACTTCCTGTAAGTTTTTTTTTTTTACATTTGTGGGTCACTTCCGGTTAGCTTTGGGACACTTCCTGTTGATTTTGAGGCAATTACAGGTTACTTCCTGTTCACGTTGGCTCACTTCATATGGGTTTAGGGACATTTCTCAGTCACTTCCTGTAGATATTGGCTCACTTCCTGGTAATTTATGAATATTTCTAGGTCATTTCCTGTTGATGTTAGGGTCTTTTGGGGTCACCTTATGATATAAGGTGGCTTGCTATTGATATTGGCTCACTTCCTGTTAGTTTATGACATTTTTGGGTCACTTCCTGTTCATATTGGGTCACTTCCTGTAAGTTTTTGACATTTGTGGGTCACTTCCGGTTAGTTCTGGGACATTTCCTGTTGATTTTGAGGCAATTACAGGTTACTTCCTGTTCAGGTTGGCTCACTTCATATGGGTTTAGGGACATTTCTCAGTCACTTCCTGGAGATATTGGCTCACTTCCTGGTAATTTATGAACATTTCTAGGTCATTTCCTGTTGATGTTAGGGTCTTTTGGGGTCACCTTATGATTTCAGGTGACTTGCTATTGAGATTGGCTCACTTCCTGTTAGTTTTTGACATTTCTGGGTCACTTCCTGTTCATATTGGGTCACTTCCGGTTAGTTTTTGGACACTTCCTGTTGATTTGGAGGCAATTACAGGTCACTTCCTGTTTATATTAAGGCATTTCTATGTTACTTGCCGTTGATGTTGGCTCACATCCAGTTAGTTTTGGGACATTACATGGTCACGTCCTGTTGAATTTAGTGCATTTTTACATCACTTCCTGTTGATGTTAGGGAATTTGCTAGGTCACTTGCTGTTGATATTAGCTCACTTCCACTTAATTTTGGGCCACTTCCTGTTCATTTTTGGGCATTTCAAAGACGCTTTCTGTTTATTTTGGGGCATTTCTAGGTCACTTCCTGTTGGTGTTAGGGTCTTTTGCGGTCACCATATGATTTCAGGTGACTTGCTATTGATATTGGCTCACTTCCTGTTAGTTTTTGACATTTCTGGGTCACTTCCTGTTCATATTGGGTCACTTCCGGTTAGTTTTTGGACACTTCCTGTTGATTTTGAGGCAATTACAGGTCACTTCCTGTTTACATTAAGGCATTTCTATGTTACTTGCCGTTGATGTTGGCTCCCATCCAGTTAGTTTTGGAACATTACATGGTCACTTCCTGTTGAATTTAGTGCATTTTTACATCACTTCCTGTTGATGTTAGGGAATTTGCTCGGTCACTTGCTGTTGATATTAGCTCACTTCCACTTAGTTTTGGGCCACTTCCTTTTAATTTTGGGGCAATTCAAGGCCACTTTCTGTTTATTTTAGGGCATTTCTAGGTCACTTCCTGTTGGTGTTAGGGTCTTTGGGGTCACCATATGATTTCAGGTGACTTGCTATTGATATTGGCTCACTTCCTGTTAGTTATTTCTAGGTCACTTCCTGTTGGTGTTAGGGTCTTTTGGGGTCACCATATGATTTCAGGTGACTTGCTATTGGTATTGGCTCACTTCCTGTTTTTGACATTTCTGGGTCACTTTCTGTTTATATTGGGTCACTTCCAGTTAGTTTTGGGACACTTCCTGTTCGTTTTGAGGCAATTACAGTTCACTTCCTGTTAATATTAAGGCACTTCTACGTTACTTGCCGTTGATGTTGGCTCACATCCAGTTAGTTGTTACATTGCATGGTCACTTCCTGTTGAATTTAGTGCATTTTTACATCACTTCCTGTTTTGCTAGGTCAGTTGCTGTTGATATTAGCTCACTTCCACATAGTTTTGGGCCACTTCCTGTTAATTTTGGGGCATTTCAAGGCCGCTTTCTGTTTATTTTGGGGCATTTCTAGGTCACTTGCTGTTGATATTAGGGCATTTTATTGGTCACTTCATGATGTGGGTCACTTCCTGTTAATTTTGGGGAATTTCTAGGTCACTTGCTGTTGATATTAGCTCACTTCCACTTAGTTTTGGGCCACTTCCTGTTAATTTTGGGGCATTTCAAGGCCGCTTTGTTTATTTTGGGGCATTTCTAGGTCACTTCCTGTTGATTTGAGTGCATTTTTACATCACTTTTTGTTGATATTAGGGCATTTCGAGGTCACTTCATGGTGCGGGTCACTTCCTGTTAATTTTGGGGCATTTCTAGGTCACTTCCTGTTGATTTTAGGACATTTTTAGGTCACTTCCTGTTTTGCTAGGTCATTTGCTGTTGATAGTAGCTCACTTCCACTTAGTTTTGGGCCACTTCCTGTTAATTTTGGGGCATTTCTAGGTCACTTCCTGTTGATTTTAGCACATTTTTAGGTCACTTCATGTGACTTTAGGGCATTTTTAGGGCACTCCCTGATATCAAGTTACTTCCTGTTGATTTTGGTGCCTCTTGTTGATATTGGCTTACTTCTTGTTAGTTTTTGGATATTTTCGGGTCACTTTCTATTTATATTTGCTCACTTCCTGTCAATTGTTGGTCGTCAATGGCAGTTAGAGAGTTAAGTTTGAAAAATTAATTCATTTGGGTTAGATGTCCAATCCTTTTTGAACTGGGAAGGGCTTAGCGAAAGCTAACGCTAATTTGTTTGAATTAGTTTCAAGAGTGGCTCGGGAATGATTCGGCGTCTTTTTCTTTCAGGATTCATCGTCCGGCTACGTGTGCGTGTGTCCCCGAGGCTTCTCCGGGCCCGACTGCAGTACCGGCGCCGTCCTGACGTGCGCAGACGAGCCCTGCTTCAACCGCGGCGTGTGCGTGACGGGCACGCCCGCCGGCTACACCTGCCGCTGCCCGCCCGGCTACGCCGGTTCCAACTGCGAGATGAAGGACAACCCGTGCAGCAGTGCTCCCTGCGCTAACGGTAACTCAAGCTAGGCTAACATTAGCGCTGAGTCTTGTCGCCGGGCGGAAAAGGAAGAAACGGGGCAAAACGGTGGTTTAACGGGAATCGACGGCCACGTGTTTGTCGTTGCCTTTGTTAACGGGCTCCCGCTCAACCTGATTGGTCGGTTGCGGGAAGGTACATAGACTTGGCAAAGTCAAACAATGTCTTAGTTGTTACTTGAAGGGAAAAAATGCACTGGTCTCCACTCTGATTGTGGATGCAAGGGCAAAATAAAGTAGAAAAATGCTTTTGCAAGAGGAATTGCGATGGTAGCTTTACTTCCTGTTAGTTTTAGGTCACTTCCTGTTGATGGGTTGGCATTTTGTAGTCACATCCTGTTAGTTTTAGATCACTTCCTGTTGATTTGGGGACATTTCTGGGTCACTTCCTGTCAGTTTGGTGGCATTTTAGGATGTTTCTGGTTGATAACGGCTCACTTCCTGTTGATTTGGGGGCATTTAGGGGTCACTTTTAATTGATATCGGGGCATTTCTAGGTCATTTGCTGTTGATTTTTGGTCACTTCCTATTCATTTTGCGGCGTCGACGGGCACTCCCTGTTAATTCTGGGTCACTGCCTGTTGATATTGGGGCATATCTGGGTCATTTGCTGTTGATTTTTGGTCACTTCCTGATCGTTTTCCAGCATTGGCGGGCACTTCCTGTTAATTCTGGGTCACTTCCTGTTAATTTTGGGCATTTATGTGTCACTTCGTGTCAATTTGGTGGCATTTCAGGGTAGTTTCTATTGATTTTTTTGTCACTTCCTGGTCGTTTTGCAGCATTGACGGGCACTTCCTATTAATTCTGGGTCACATCCTGTAGATACTGGGGCATTTCGGGGGCATTTCCTGTTGATTTTTGGTCACTTCCTGGTCGTTTTGCAGCATTGACGGGCACTTTCTGTTAATTCTGGGTCACTTCCTGTTGATTTGGGGGCATGGGGTCACTTCCTGTTGATGTTGGGGCATTTCGGGGTCATTTCCTGTTGATTTTTGGTCACTTCCTATTCATTTTGCGGCGTTGACTGGCACTTCCTGTTAATTCTTGGTCACTTCCTGTAGATATTGGGGCATTTCGGGGTCGTTCCCTGTTGATTTTCGGTCCCTTCCTGGTCGTTTTGCAGCATTGACGGGCACTTTGTTAATTCTGGGTCTCTTCCTGTTGATTTTGGCGCATTGTGGGGTCACTTCCTGTTGATATTAGGGCATTTCAGGGTAGTTTCTATTGATTTTTTGTCACTTCCTGGTCGTTTTGCAGCATTGACGGGCACTTCCTATTAATTCTGGGTCACATCCTGTAGATATTGGGGCATTTCGGGGTCATTTCCTGTTGATTTTTGGTCACTTCCTGGTCGTTTTGCAGCATTGACGGGCACTTTCTGTTAATTCTGGGTCACTTCCTGTTCATTTTGGCGCATTGTGGGGTCACTTCCTGTTGATATTAGGGCATTTCTGGGTCATTTCCTGTTGATTTTTGGTCACTTCCTATTCATTTTGTGGCGTTGACTGGCACTTCCTGTTAATTCTGGGTCACTTCCTGTAGATATTGGGGCATTTCGGGGTCATTTCCTGTTGATTTAGGTCCCTTCCTGGTCGTTTTTCAATATTGACGGGTATTTTCTGTTAATTTTGGGTCACTTCCTGTTGATTTTGGGGCATTATGGGGTCACTTCCTGTTGATATTAGGGCATTTGTGGGTAGTTTCTATTGATTTTTTGGGTCACTTCCTGGTCGTTTTGCAGCATTGACGGGCACTTCCTGTTAATTCTGGGTCACTTCCTGTTGATTTGGGGGCATTATGGGGTCACTTCCTGTTGATATTAGGGCATTTATGGTTCATTTCCTGTTGATTTTTGGTCACTTCCGATTAATTTTGCATCATTGATGGGCACTTCCTGTTAATTCGGGTCACTTCCTTTTAATATTAGGGCATTTTGGGGTCATTTCCTGTTGATTTTTGGTCACTTCCTGGTCGTTTTGCAGCATTGACGGGCACTTTCTGTTAATTCTGGGTCACTTCGTGTCAATTTGGTGGCATTTCAGGGTGTTTCTGGTTGATAACTGGTCAATTCCTGTTGATTTGGGGGCATTTATGGGTCACTTCCTGTTAATTCTGGGTCACTTCCTGTATATATTGGGGCATTTCGGGGTCATTTCCTGTTGATTTTTTGGTCACTTCCTGGTCGTTTTGCAGCATTGACGGGCACTTTCTGTTAATTCTGGGTCACTTCCTGTTGATTTTGGCGCATTGTGGGGTCACTTCCTGTTGATATTAGGGCATTTCTGGGTCATTTCCTGTTGATTTTTGGTCACTTCCGATTAATTTTGCATCGTTGATGGGCACTTCCTATTAATTCTGGGTCACTTCCTTTTGATATTGGGGCATTTCAGGGTCATTTCCTGTTGATTTTTGGTCACTTCCTGGTCGTTTTGCAGCATTGACAAGCACTTCCTGTTAATTTTGGATCACTTTTTCACATTTCACACATTACAGGGTGTTTCTGGTTGATAACGGGTTACTTCCTGTTGATTTGGGGGCATTTTTGGGTCACTTCCTGCTGATTTTGGGTCATTTCTGGGTCATTTCTTGTTCATTTTTGGTCACTTTGTATGGCTGCATTGACGGGCACTTCCTGTTAATTCTGGCTCACTTCCTGTTGATTTTGGGTATTTATGTGTCACTTCGTGTCAATTGGGTGGCATTTCAGAGTGTTTCTGGTTCATAACAGGTCAATTCCTGTTGATTTGGGGGCATTTTATGGTCAATATCAACTTCCTGTTGATATTGGGGCATTTCTGGGTCATTTCCTGTTAATTTTTGGTCACTTCCCGATCGTATTGCAGCATTGACAGGCACTTCCTGTTAATTCTGGCTCACTTCCTGTTGATTTTGGGCATTTATGTGTCACTTTGTGTCAATTGGGTGGCATTTCAGGGTGTTTCCGGTTGATACTGGTCACTTCCTGTTGAATTGGGGGCATTTCTGGGTCACTTTCTGTTGATTTGGGGCATTTATGTGTCACTTCCTGTCAATTCGGATGCATTTCAGGGTGTTTCTGGTTGATGACGTGTCACTACCTGTTGATCACAGGACTTTTTGGGGTGTCAAACAAAGGAGAGACTGCGGCACGCGAGAATTCCAGTTGTTTTGCTGTATTAATGGTGTCAATGGGATCAAACGGTTTTGGCTGGGAAGAAACGCCATTGAAAAAAATAATAAATACTGATGCTAGCTTTTGCATTACATGCTAAGCTAACATCAACACATGGTCGCCACTAAGTTTTAAGACACGGACAAAATAAACAAATGATGCCATGTTTGTAGGGGCAAAGTCAATGCATTGACATTCAAATAAAGTCATAACTAGCTTATTTCGCAATCAATTTTTGTTTGTTATTGGCTGCCATTGACGGTGCTAGATTCAAAATGGTCGACTTCCTGTCTAGGTTCAAGAGACTTCCTGTTGATTTTGGGGCATTCCTAGGTGAATGCGGGTCACTTTTTATTGATATCAGGTCACTTCCTGTTGATATGGGAGGTTCTGTGCCTTCAAATTAGCTTAACTAAAATATATTGTTAGGGGTGCTTTTGTTTTGAAAACTTGTACGCGGCACTACCGAGCCAGAAACATCTCACAGTTATGACTTTGCTAGACATTTATGCTAATTTCCATTAGTTTTTGAGAATTTTCTTTTGTTTTGCGGAATCCTTATGTTAAAAAATATGTCATATTCGAGTGCTTATTTGCTAAGCTAGCATGTTTTGAAGGTGGTTTTCAAATATAAAAATGCTAAGTCATGCCATTGTAATTTAATGTGCTCAGGTTAAGGTTAAAGTGCTAGGTTTACTGTATTGCTGAGGCTAACATGTTAAGTTACAATGTTTTGACGGTGGTTTTGAAGGTAAAAATGCTAAGTCATGACTTTGTAAGCTAATCTGATAAATGTATTTTGAAAGTGTTTTTATACCAAGCTAGTTTTGCATATGTTTTTTTTTTTTAAGGTTAAGATGCTAAGTTTATTGTATTGCTGAGGCTAACATGTTAAGCTACAATGTTTTGACAGCAGTTTTAAAGGTAAAAATGCTAAGTCATAACTTTGTAAGATAATGTGCTAAATGTATTTTGAAAGTGTTAATATGCTAAGGTTGCTTGTTTTGCATATGTTTTTTCAGGGTAAGGTGCTAAGTTTATTGTATAGCCGAGGCTAACATGTTAAGCTACAATGTTTTGGCGGTGGTCTGGAAGGTAAAAATAATAAGTCATGACTTTGTAAGCTAATGTTCTAAATGTGTTTTGAAAGTGTTTATATGCTAAGCTTGTTTTGCATTTGTTTTTTAAGGTTAAGGTACTAAGTTTATTGTATTGCCGAGGCTAACATGTTAAGCTACAATGTTTTGACGGCAGTTTTAAAGGTAAAAATGCGAAGTCATAACTTTGTAAGCTAATGTGCTAAATGTGTTTTCAAAGTTTTTATATGCTAAGCTTGTTTTGCATATGTTTTTTTTAAGGCTAAGGTGCTAAGTTTATTGTATTGCTGAGGCTAACATGTCAAGCTACAATGTTTTGATGGTGGTTCTGAAGGTAAAAATGCTAAGTCATGACTTTGTAAGATAATGTTCTAAATGTGTTTCGAAAGTGTTTATATGCTAAGCTTGCTTATTTTGCATGTTTTTAAGGTTAAGGTGCTAAGTTTGTTGTATTGCTGAGGCTAACATCATGTTAACCTACAATATTTTGACAGTGGTTTTGAAGGTAAAATTGCTAGGTCATGACTTTGTAAGCTAATGTGCTAAATGTGTTTTGAAAGTGTTTATATGCTAAGCTTGCTTATTTTGCATGTTTTTTAAGGGTAAGGTGCTAAGTTTATTGTATTGCTGAGGCTAACATGTCAAGCTACAATGTTTTGGCGGTGGTCTGGAAGGTAAAAATAATAAGTCATGACTTCGTAAGCTAATGTTCTAAATGTGTTTTGAAAGTGTTTATATGCTAAGCTTGCTTATTTTGCATATGTTTTTAAGGTTAAGGTGCTAAGTTTATTGTGTTGCTGAGGCTAACATGTCAAGCTACAATGTTTTGACAGTGGTTCTGAAGGTAAAAATGCTAAGTCATGACTTTGTAAGATAATGTGCTAACTGTGTTGTGAAAGTGTTTATATGCTAAGTTTGAGTGTTTTGCATGTTTTTGAAGGTTAAGGTGCCAAGTTTATTGTTTTGCTGAGGCTAACATTTTAAGCTACAATGTTTTGACGGTGGCTTTAAAGGTAAAAATGCTAAGTCATGACTTTGTAAGCTAATGTGCTCAATGTGTTTTGAAAGTGTTTATATGCTAAGCTTGATTGTTTTACATGTTGTTTAAGGTTAAGGTGCTAAGTTAATTGTATTGCTGAGGCTAACACGTTAAGCTACAATGTTTTGACAGTGCTTTTGAAGGTAAAAATGCTATGTCATGACTTTGTAAGCTAATGTGGTAAATGGTTTTGAAATTGTTAATATGCTAAGCTTGTTTTGCATGTTTTTTAAGGCTAAGGTGCTAAGTTGATTGTATTGCTGAGGCTAACATGTGAAGCTACAATGTTTTGACGGGTGGCTTTGAAAGTAAAAATGCTAAGTCATGACTTTGTAAGCTAATGTGGTGCTAAATAGCCTAAATGTCTAGCCTAATTCTTTTCCCATGACTGCCTCTTCTCAGTGTACGATACGATACGATTTGTGATACAAGGCTCACGATAACGTGCGTCTAAAATATACAATGTATTGGTTTTAGGTCACTTCCTGTGGATTTGGAGGCATTTCTGGGCCATTTCTTGTTGATTTGGGGAGCATTTACAGGCCAATTCCAGTAGATTTTGGGTCACTTGTTAGTTGTGGGGCATTTATACGGCACTTCCTATTGATTTTGGTCACTTCCTGTGGGTTTTGTTGCATTTCTGGGCCATTTCCTGTTTATTTGGGGGCATTTACAGGTCATTTCCTGTTGATTTTGGGGTCACCTGTTAATTTTGGGGCATTCACATATCGGTCACTTCCTGTTGATTTTTGGGCATTTACAGGTCACTCCCTGCTGCTTTGGGGCATTTACGGGTCATATCCCGTTGATTTTTGGGCATTTCCGTAAAGCTCATTTCGCTATAAGTGACTGGCTAATTTGCGTTTAAGATTACGCACATGTCGTTCATTTAGCATTTGGATGTTTGGATGGTGTGTTGTGCGCGGGACTGGAGCTCCAGCAGTATCCTACTTCCTGTTTGGGAGACAGCTTTATTCTTTGACACCACAGTGAAAGCATAACACACAGAGAAATACATGAACAAAACCAAATCTTAGCACCTGGGTTCAGAACAATGTCACTATTTTAGCCTGCTTTTGCAAAAAACTACCACATTGTCATGTTTACATATCATTTAATAACCCGTTTACTACTAAATTACTGCTTAGCCCCTTCAATATAAAACAATTGCTAATGATTAGCATGGTGAAACACTGCTTACCAGCAATAAATGAATGAACTCCTCTAAAAACTGAGACTTTAAATGCTCCCAAAGGCCAAAATTTTCTTCTTTTCAACATTTGTTCAATGTGTTGTCAAGCCTAATACTCATATTAAATCCACAATCAATATACCACATTAGTACATTAGCTTGGATAACGTACTAATCACTTATGTTAGCAGAGGAGACAAGTTCGCTAGCCTACTTTTGGCAGTTTTTCCCTCCTTCTAACAAAGCTAACACGTTTATAGACACTCAGGTTAATGTTAGTGTTCATAAAAATCCTGGTTGGTATTAGCGTTTAGCGTATACTTTTACCCACCATTTAAAATCATTACTATCACAGCATGGTCAGACAATGCTTAACAACATTAAGCTTGATGCTTGTATTAGGTGTACAACCATGATATCGCATTAGTACATTAGCTTAGCATACATGTTAATCACTGATGCTAGCAGAAGACACAGGTTCGCTAGCCTACTTTTGGCAGTTTTCCCTACATTTAACAAAGCTAACATGTTTATGGACACTCAGGTTAATGTTAGTGTTCATAAAAATCCTGGTTGGTATTAGCGTTTAGCATGTACTTTTATCCACCATTCAAAATCATCACTATCAAGGCATGATCAGACAATGCTTAACAACATTAAGCCTGATGCTTGTATTAAGTGTCCAACCGAGATACCACATTAGTACATTAGCTTAGCTAACGTACTAATCACTTATGCTAGCAGAGGAGACAAGTTCGCTAGCCTACTTTTGGCAGTTTTTCCCTCCTTCTAACAAAGCTAACATGTTTATAGACACTCAGGTTAATGTTAGTGTTCATAAAAATCCTGGTTGGTATTAGCGTTTAGTGTATACTTTTACCCACCATTTAAAATCATTACTATCACGGCATGGTCAGACAATGCTTAACAACATTAAGCTTGATGCTTGTATTAGGTGTACAACCATGATACCACATTAGTACATTAGCTTAGCGTACATGCTAATCACTGATGCTATCAGAAGACACAGGTTCGCAAGCCTACTTTTGGTAGTTTTCCCTACATTTAACAAAGCTAACATGTTTATGGACACTCAGGTTAATGTTAGTGTTCATAAAAATCCTGGTTGGTATTAGTGTTTAGCGTATACTTTTACCCACCATTTAAAATCATTACTATCACGGTATGGTTAGACAATGCTTAACAACATTAAGCCTGATGCTTGTATTAAATGTCCAACCAAGATACCACATTAGTACATTAGCTTAGCTAACGTACTAATCACTTATGCTAGCAGAGAACACAAGTTCGTTAGCCTACTTTTGGCAGTTTTCCCTACATTTAACAAAGCTAACATTTTTATGGACACTCAGGTTAATGTTAGTGTTCATAAAAATCCTGGTTGGTATTAGCGTTTAGCGTGTACTTTCATCCACCAATTAAAATCATTACTATCTGTCAGGCCGAGATGACGAGGCGGGCTCAGCTGCGGAGTTTCAGGCAAAAACTTTTATTGAGAAAACAGGTTCTTCCGCAAGCATGCGGGGATGAGGGAAAAATACCAACAAAAAGCGCTCCAAAAGAAAGAAAATTACAAACATAAAACACTCCCAATGGAGGAAAAAGCCCAGATAACTATGATCAAAGTTCAAACCAAAAGCACTCCAAATGGAGGATAAAATCTAGACAACTATGACTGCTGTGAAACCAGGCCGACGTGACTAACATAGGTAGTAAGACAGTTTGGCACATGTCAAGGGAGATGCAGACTATTTATACACAAGATGTAATGGGGAACAGGTTGAAACAATAGGTGATTAGGTGATAAGAGGAAGGGCAAGTGTACAGACACAAGGAAGGTGAAGCCTTCAAAATAAAACAGGAAATGACGTGACACAACTCCTCCATGACGTGACACTATCACGGTATGGTCAGACAATGCTGGTATTGCTGATGCTGGTATTAAGTGTTCAACCATAATACCACATTAGTACGTTAGCTTAGCTAACGTACTAATCACTAGCTGACAGAAGTTCGCTAGCTTACTTTTGGCACTCCTTCTGTATAACTGAAACATGGCGGCACCCCCAATGAGTTCAGCTCAATAAACCATTCACTATTTTGGATCTCGTCTGTTGTTAGGTGTAAGCCCCGCCCACTCTTGTACCGTGACCTTGAACTCGTTATGTTCAATATCGAATTTGCCATCAAAAATCATCCACCCCCGATTATTATTTTTTTTTACCATAAGATTAGAAAATGCAATTTCTGGAGAAGTTGCGATGAAACACTAGAACACTTCCTGTTGATTTTGGGGTGTCATGGAGTCACTTCCTGTAGATTTGGGGGGATTTCTGGGTCACTTCCTGTTAATATCGGGTCACCTCTGTTGATATTTGTTCACTTCCTATTTGTATGGGGGCATTTCAGCGTGTTTTTGGTTGATAATGGGTCACTTCCTTAAGCGAACTTGCGTTCTTTGCTAGCATAAGTGATTAGCACGTGAGCAAAACTGATGTGCTTATGTGGTATAGTGGTTGTGGACTTAATACGAGGATCAGCTTTAACGACAAATCGAACAAACATTTTTAAAAAAATATATATTTTTGGTGTTTGGGACCCAAAGTCAAATTTACCCAGAGATGCCCCGAAATCAGCAGGAACCGGCTCGAAAACCAATAGGAAGAGACCCAAAATCAACAGGAAGTGACCTGTAGAGGTCACCAAATCAACAGGACGTATCCTGTAAATGACTCGAAATTAACAGGTGACCCCAAATCAACAGGAAATGCCGCGTAAATGCCCCAAAATAAAAATGAAATGAATCATAAATGCCCCAAAATCAACAGGAAGTGACCTGTAAATACCCCCAAACCACAGGATTCGACTTTGGAAAGTGAAATGAAATCAAGAGGAAGTGACTCAAATTCTGGGAAGGACCCAGGAACGCCTCAAAATTGATGGGAAGTTACCCAAAAATCAACAGGAAATGACCTGTAAATTGGCCAAGATTAACAGGTGACCCAAATCAACTAGATATGACCTGTAAATGCCCGAGAGTTAACAGGAAGTGACACAAAATCAATAGGAAGTGATTTCAGATGGCACAAAAATCAAAACGCAACAGCAAATCGATGTGAAGTGACCCGGAAATGCCCCAAAATCCTTGGAAAGTGACCAAAAAAATCAACAGGAATTGATCCAGAATCATGGAGGGATCTGCAGATGCCCCCACAATCAAAAGGAAATGACCTGTAAATGCCCCGAAATCAAGAGGAAGTGAATGCCCCCAAATTAACAGGTGACCCAAAATCAACATTAAATGAACCGTAAATGCCCCCAAATCAACAGGAAGTGACCCGTAAATACCCCCAAACCACAGGATTCGACCTTGGAAAGCCCCAAAATCAAAAGAAAGTGACCTGTAAATTTGCCAAAAATTGGAAGGTGACCCAAAAACAACAGGAAGTGACCTGTAAATGCCCCCAAATCAAAAGGAAGTGACATGTAAATGTCCCAAAAATTAACAGGTGACCCAAAATCAACAGGAAATGCCCCGTAAATGCCTCAAAATCAACAACATTAAATGAACCATAAATGCCCAAAAAATCGACAAGAAATGACCTGTAAATGCCCCAATATCAACAGGAAGTGACCCGTAACCTGTAAATGACCAAAAATCAACAGGAAGTGACCTGGTAATGTGAAAAAAATGAAAAGGTGACCCAAAATCAACAAGAAATGACCCGTAGATACTAACTAACCACAGGAATTCACCTGGGAATGCCCCAAAATCAACAGGAAGTGACCCAGTAAATGCCCCAAAATCAACAGGAAGTGATCCGTAAATGCCCCAACATCAACATTAAATAAACTGTAAATGCCCCCAAATCAACTGGTTTGCCAAAAATTAAATGGTGACCCAAAATCAACAGGAAGTGACCTTCAAATGCCCCAAAATTTATAGGAAGTGACCGGTAAATGTCCAAAAATTAACAAGTGACCCAAAGGCAACATTAAATGAATCACAAATGCCCCAAAATCAAACATTAAATGAACCGTAAATGCCCCAAAATCAACAGAAAGTGACCTGTAAATGTTCAAAAATTAACAGGCGACCCAAAGGCAACATTAAATGAATCGCAAATGCCCCAAAATCAACAAAAAGTTACCTGTAAATGTACAAAAATCAACAGGTGACCCGAAATCAACAGGAAATGCCCTGTAAATGCCCCAAATTTAACATTAAATGAACCGTAAATGCCCCAACATCGACAGGAAATGACCTGTAAATCCCCCAACATCAACAGGAAGTGACCCGTCAATGCCCCAAAATTAACAGGTCACCCAAAATCAATAGGAAATGACCCATAAATACCCCCAAACCACAGGAATTCACCTGGGAATGCCCCAAAATCAACAGGAAGTGACCTGTAAATTTGCCAAAAATTAACAGGTGACCCAAAATCAACAGGAAGTGACATGTAAATGACCCAAAATCAAAAGGAAATGCCCAGTAAATGCCCCAAAAATCAACATGAAGTGACCCGTAAATGCCCCAAAAACAACATTAAATGAACCGTAAATGCTCCAATAATCAACAGGGAGTGACCTGCAAATTTGCCAGAAACTAACAGGTGACCCAAAATCGACAAGAAGTGACCCGTAAATGCCCTAAAATCAACAGGAAGTGACCTGTTTGTGTCCAACAATTAACAGGTGACCCAAAACCAACAGAAAATGCCCAGTAAATGCCCCAAAATCAACAGGAAGTGACCCGTAAATGCCCCAAAAGCAACATTAGATAAACCGTAAATGCCCCAAAATCAACAAATTTGCCAAAAATTAACAGGTGACCCAAAATCAACAGGAAGTGACCCGTAAATGCCCCAAAATCAACAGGAAATGCCCAGTAAATGCCCCAAAAATAGACAGGAAATGACTAGTAAATGCCCCAAAATCAACATTAAATGAACTGTAAATGCCCCAAAATCAACAGGAAGCGACCTGCAAATTTGCCAAAAATTAACAGGTGACCCAAAATCAACAGGAAGTGACAAGTAAATGCCCCAGAATCAACAGGAAGTGACCTATAAATACCCCCATGCCACAGGAATTGACCTGGGAATGCCCCAAAAGTGACCCGTAAATGTCCACAAAATTAACAGGTGACCCATAATCAACAGGAAATGCCCAGTAACAGCCCCCAAAATCAACATGAAGTGACCTGGAAATGCCCCAAAATCAACATTAAATGAACCGTAAATGCCCCAAAATCAACAGAAAGCGACCTGCAAATTTCCCAAAAATTAACACGTGACACAAAATCAACAGAAAATGCCCAGTAAATGCCCCAAAATCAACAGGAAGTGACCCGTAAATGCCCCAAAATCAACATTAAATGAACCGTAAATGCCCCAAAATCAACAGGAAGTGACCTGCAAATTTGCCCAAAATTAACAGGTGACCCAAAATCGACAGGAAGTGACCCGTCAATGCCCCAAAATCAACAGGAAGTGACCCGTAAATGTCCCCAAATCAACAGGAAGTGACCCGTAAATGCCCTAAAATCAACAGGAAGTGACCTGTTTGTGTCCAACAATTAACAGGTGACCCAAAACCAACAGAAAATGCCCAGTAAATGCCCCAAAATCAACAGGAAGTGACCCGTAAATGCCCCAAAAGCAACATTAAATAAACCGTAAATGCCCCAAAATCAACAAATTTGCCAAAAATTAACAGGTGACCCAAAATCAACAGGAAGTGACCCGTAAATGCCCCAAAATCAACAGGAAATGCCCAGTAAAAGCCCCCAAAATCAACATGAAGTGACCCGGAAATGCCCCAAAATCAACATTAAATGAACTGTAAATGCCCCAAAATCATCAGGAAGCGACCTGCAAATTTGCCAAAAATTAACAGGTGACCCAAAATCAACAGAAAATGCCCAGTAAATGCCCCAAAATCAATATTAAATGAACCGTAAATTCCCCCAAATCAACAGGAAGTGACCTGCAAATTTGCCAAAAATTAACAGGTGACCCAAAATCAACAGGAAGTGGCCTGTAAATGCCCCCAATTCAACATGAAGTGACCTGTAAATGTCCAAAAATTAACAGGTGTCCCAAATCCCCAAAACAACAGGAAATGCCCAGTAAATGCCCCAAAATCAACCGGAAGTGACCCCTAAATGCCCCAAAGCAACAATAAATGAACCGTAAATGCCCCAAAATCAACCGGAAGTGAGCCGTAAATGCCCTGAAATCAACAGGAAGTGACCTGTAAATGTCCAAAAATTAACAGGTGACCCAAAATCAACAGGAAATGCCTAGTAAATACCCCAAAATCAACATTAAATGAACCACAAATGCCCCAAAATCAATAAGAAGTGACCTGTAAATGTCAGAAAAATAACAGGTGGGCCCATTATCAACAGGAAGTGACCTGTAAATGTCCCCAAAATCAACAGGAAGTGACCTGTAAATGTCCAAAAATTAACAGGAGTCCCCAAATTAACAAGAAATGCCCAGTAAATTCCCCGAAATCAACGATAAGTGACCCGTTAATGCCCCAGAATCACCAGCACCAACTCTTTCAGTGCCATTGACAACAATAGACGTCCAATCACATGGCTCTTTTCATCCTTCTGCTGTAAACTGAAATGTGTTCGGTCACTAGTTGATGTCCGATCGTTCTTCTTCTGCTAATTAAAATGAGTTTATCACCAGTAGACGTCCAATCCATTTGAAGCGGGAGGGTGGCAGCGGTCAGCCCCTCCCGCTTCGAATGGATTGGACGTCTAGCACCGTCAATATCAGACAATCCACCTCGTTATGCCATTAAATCGTATTGACCCGCATGCATTTCCTATGGAATGCACCGACCTGAATAGATCACACATAGACACAAACTAGATCACTTTTTTCTGTCAGACTTTGTTCGGCATTTTTTGGGGGGAAACGGAAATCGGCTTATTCATTTTTAGGGCAAAAGATTTGATTCCTCAGTTCTGATTGGGCGCCTGCGCACAAATCGTGTCAACAATGACCTTTCTTGTTTGTCAGGCGGGAATTTTAGGAGATTGGAAGATAAGAAATGGGCCGTGCCCGAGGGGGAGATGACGCCCCGATAACGGCGGCGCTGGCGCCCAGGCTTCCTGATTAACTGGCTACTTCTTTTCTTAACTGTGGCTGCAACAACAACTTTTGACAGACAAACACCAGCTTGAAAAACTGATTTGTGAGCTGACTTTGGCTGGTGACTGATCTTTCTGTGTTTATTCGTCAAAACAACTAATTTTTAAAACAAAATATTAACTTGCAGTATTGGACTTCTAGTGCTGTAAATGGCGCTGAAAGATGAATCAAAGATAAGTTGTGTGTTTTGAAAGTGTGTTTGAAGGCTTATTTGCTAAGCTAGTATGTTTTGAATGTGTTTTTGAAGGTTCAAATGCTCATTTCTTTACATTTCACAAGCTAACATGCTAAGCTATAATGTATTGATTGGGTTTTTAAGGTAGAAATGCTAAGACGTGCCTTTCTAAGCTAATGCAGTGCTAAATAATGTGTTTGGAATGTGTTTATTTGCTAAGATAGCATGTTATGAAGGCACTGTTTTAGGTTCAGGTGCTTAATTCATAGTATTTACGAGGCTAACGTGCTGAGCTATAATATTTTGATGGTGTTTTTGAAGGTAGAAATGTTAAGGCGTGTCTTTGTTGACTAATGTTGTGCTAAATAGCGTGTTTTGAAGGGTTAAATTGCTAAGATAGCATGTTATAAAGGCACTTTTTAATGTTCAGGTGCTTAATTCATCGTATTTCGAGGCTAAGATGCTTAGCTACAATGTTTTGATGTTGTTTTGAAGGTCTATTTGCTAAGCTAGCATGTTTTGAATGTGTTTTTGAAGGTTCAGATGCTCAATTGATTATATTTCTGAGGCTAAAATGCAAAGCAATAATGTATTGATGGGTGTTTTTGAAGGTAGAAATGCTAAGGTGTGCCTTTCTAAGCTAATGCAGTGCTAAAAAATGTGTTTGGAAAGCGTTTAAATGCTAAGATAACAGGTTTTGAAGGCGCGTTTTAAGATAAAGATTCTCAATTCATCGGATTTTCGAGGCTAACATGCTTAGCTATAATGTGTTGATGGTGTTTTTTAAGGTAGAAATGCTAAGGCATGTCTTTATAAGCTAATCTTTTGCTAAATAACATGTTTTAAGAGTTTATTTGCTAAGATAGCATGTTATAAAGGCACTTTTTAAGGTTCAGGTGCTCAATTCATCGTATATCCGTGGGTAAGATGCTAACCTACAATGTTTTTATGTTGTTTTCAATGGTAGGAATACAACTAATGCCTAAGCTAATGTACTAAATGTGTTTTGAAAGTGTTTATATGCCAAGCTTGCATGTTAAGCTAATGCAATAATAATAATCATAATCATTATTATAATAATAATACTACTACTACTAATAATAATGTGTTGTGTTTGGAAGGTGTTTATTTGCTAAGATAGCATGTTATGAAGGCACTTTTTTAGGTTCAGGTGCTCAATTGATAGTATTTCCGTGGCGAAGATGCTAAGCTACAATGTTTTAATGTTGTTTTTAAGGCCTATTTGATAAGCTAGCATGTTTTAAATGCGTTTTTGAAGGTTCAGATGCTCAATTCATTATATTTCCGAGGCTAACATGCTAAGCAATAATGTATTGATGGTGTTTTTGAAGGTAGAAAAGCTAAGGTGTGTCTTTGTAAGCTAATGTTGTGCTAAATAACGTGTTTTGAGAGTGTTTATTTGCTAAGATAGTATGTTATAAATGCCCTTTTTAAGGTTCAGGTGCTCAATTCATCGTATTTCCGAGGCTAAGATGCTAAGCTACAATGTTTTGATGTTGTTTTTGAAGGTAGGAATACAAGGTGTGCCGCTGTAAGCTAATGTGTTAAATACTGTGTTTTGAAAGATTTTATTCTCTAAGTTGGCATGTTTTGAATGTGTGTTTGAAAGTTCAGGTGCTAAAACAATCGTATTTCCTAGGCTGAGATGTTAAGCGACAATGTTTTGATGGTATTTGTGAAGGTAAAAATGCTAAGGTGTGCCTTTGTAAGCTAATATTATCCTAAATAACGTGTTTTGAAAGTTTTTATCTCTAAGATAGCATGTTTTGAATATGTATTTTTAAGGTTCAGGTGCTACATTCCAATTCCCAGATTACAATGCTAAACTACTTTGTATTAATGATGTTTTATAGGGTAATAATGCTATGACATGCTATGTAGACTGACGTGCTAAATTACCTGTTTTGAAAGTTTATTTGCTTAGCTAGCATTTTTAATGTGTTTCTTAAAGTGCAGGTGCTAAATAATATTTCCGAAGGCTTACGTGCTAAGCTACATTGTTTTGATGTTGTTTTTTTGAAAGTAGAAATGCTAAGGCGTGCCATTGTAAGCTAATGTTTTTCTAAATAACATGTTTTGAAAGTGTTTATTTGCTAAACTAGCATGTTTTGGAGGCGCTTTTTAAGGTTCAGATGCTCAATTCATCCTATTTCTGAGGCTAAGATGCTAAGCTACAATATTTTGAAAGTATTTTTTTGAAGGTGCAGCTACTAAATTCATCCCATTTCCAAGGCTTACATGCTAATCTAGCATTTTTGAATGTGTTTTTTAAGGTTCAGCTGCTAAAATAACCGTATTACAGATTCTAAGATACAAAGTTAACATGTTTTGACGGTGTTTTTGAAGGTAAAAATGCTAAGACACGCCTTTGTAAACTGATGTCAATGTCAAGGAGTATGAGGGATGGAAAGGGGGAGGGTAGAAGAGGAACGAAGTGGTCCTAGGAGGAGTGTAGATGCAAAGGTGGGTGGCTGAAGAGCAGTGACTTCCAGTAGCCGATCCGGGAGGTGACTAGACTGCAAACAAGAGTAGAGTCAAAGGTGGAGATGGGAAACATTGCCGAGATGTAAGTAAGTTGAGAGGGTATCAAGATTGGAGGTGGGTTTGAAGTTTGGGTGTCATCCCTGTGAAAATGGTTGTTACATTTACGGAAAATGGAACAGATATATAAAGATAGAGCGGATCTAGAACAGAGCCCTGGTGCACACCGGTGGAGACAGATAGCGATTTGGGTTGGTTGGACTTTGATTCAACAAATTGCGTGCAGCCAAACAGGAGGATAAGTCTCGGAGGTCGGCCGAGAAAGAAGAGAAGAACAAGAATTGAGAGTAAACCAAAATCGAAAGCTACAAGGAAGTCCTCAGTGATTTGAAATAAAGCGGTTTTCGTAACCGGATTGAAATGGCTAGTAGATGGCGTTGGTGTCGAGATGGTCATGGAGGTGCGAGGCAACTGACGTTCAAGACGTGAACCGGGGCATAGAATGAGTTTTTACGGGAGCACGTGGTACGGTTCAGGTGATTAGCTTAGGTGTTCATGTTCTTAATTGATGCTAGCTTAGCATATCATGCAATAGCTACCATACCAAAACTGTTTGTCCCACCGACACCCAAATGACCGTTGGCCCAAAAACGCTGGGATTATGAATACATTTTTTTTTTTTTAAGTTTCAAAAGCTACTTGTACTAGTTTTTGTGCAAATTGAAAAAAAAACTTTATCCAAAAGACATTGACAAATTGACAAAAACATACTCATTCATTTCTAATGGCCAAAAATTCCCATTCATTTTCAATGGCCAAAATTTCCCATTCATTTCAATGGCACAAAAATAGGAAGTTACCCATAAGTCCCAAAATCAATGGGAAGTGGCCCGATATCAACTGGATGTGAGCTCAAAATGCCCCAAAATCAATAGGAAGTGACCTGCTATCAACAGGAATCGACCCCAAACCAACAGGAAGTGACCCTGAAATGTCCCCAAATCAACAGGAAGTGACCCAGTATCAACAGGAAGTGAACTGATATCAACAGGAAGTGACCTCAAAATGCCCTAAAATCAATAGGAAGTGACTTTCTCAAGATGACGTGACCTCAAACCAACAGGAAATGACACTGAAATGTTCCAAAAATCAACAGGAAGTGACCCGATATCAACAGGAAGTGACCTAAAAAAGGATAGCGTGCTAAGCTAATAGGTTTTAAAGTTAATTTTCAAGGATGGCGTACAAAGCTGACATTGTTTTGTGTTTTTTCAAACCCAATATGCTAACAGCATAGCATAGGATGCCAAGCTAACATGTTCGTATAGTAAGCCAGTGTGCTTTTCAAGACCACATGATGGTATTTATATTTCCAAGGCTAAGATGCTAAACTACAATGTTTTTGTGTGTTTGTTTTTTTTTGAAAGTCGAAATGCTAAGGCATTCACTTGGAAGCTAATGTTATGCTAAAGTGTTATGAAAGTTTTTATTTGCTAAGCTAAGGGAGAACATTTTACAACTTTTGTAGCTGTCAAATTTACAGAACTGCGCCATTTTCTCTTTGTTTTGTCTTGTCTGTAAACTTTTAAAGTAGACGCCTTGTTGCCATGCCGCGTTTGGATTCGACATGATTGCTCCTCCTGTGTATGTTCGAAGGCTAACATGCTAAGCTAAAGCACTTTCAACATTTAACAAAGCCTCCTAACGCAAAATTGACCAAACTAGAAATTAGAGGTGCACACCGCAAATTGGGATGCACTGACAGTCCGTCACTGGCTGCCATTGACGGCGGTCGATGTCCAATCCGAGGGGCCACAATGTGGGAAGGCGAGACCTAGTAACAGAAAGAGAAGATAGGACAGAAAGTATGCGTACGTTTAGTGCACAAACCGTGTTAGCAACTGGGGAACACAGTTTTAGTTACCCAGAATTGGCCAAAATCAACAGGAAGTAATACAAAAGCTGTAGTTAGCGACCTGGAAATGCTCCAAAATCAACAGGACTTGACCTTTGAACTTATGTTAGCAGGAAGTGACCCAGAAATTTCCCGAATCAACAGGGAGAGACATGGAAATATACCTATATTAACAGGAAGTGTTCTATAATCAACAGGAAGTGACCTGCGGATCGACCAAAATCAGCGGGAAGTGACCTGAAATGAACAGGAAGTGACCCAGAAATTCCTAAATCTCAACAGGAAGTGACACAAAATCAGTGGTTAGTGCCTGGCAATCCTCCAAAATCAACAGTGATTGACCCGAACTTAACAGGAAGTGACCCAAAAATGCCTGAGAGTCAACAGGAAGTAACCCAGTATTGACCAAAATTCAACAGAAGGTGACCCAGGATTGCCCCACATTAACAGCATGTAGCTTGGAATTGAAACTAAATCAACAGGAAGTGATGCAAAATGAACAGGAAGTGACTGAAAAATTCCCAAAACTGAACAGGAAGTGACCCAAACTGAACAGGAAATGATCGGGGATTACCCAAAATTAACAGAAAGTGAACTGTAAATGCCCCAAATAATCAGGAAGTGACACAAAATTAACAGGAAGTGATCTATATTATATACCCATTTTGTTAATTTATTTTTGGGAATATCTGGGTCACTTCCTGTTGTTATCCTGGCTCTGTTGGGTGACTTCCCGTGTTTATTGGTAACTTCTAAGTGATAAGCTCGCCGTCCAATCATGTGGCTCTTAATTAAAACTCATTATAATGTCCCCGCATTGACTTTGAAGGGGAGTGTTGCCCCTACCAACATGGCCGCCATGAGGCCATTTTGGTATGTTCTGTGAAAGCTCTTTCCATGCTTCTGCAGAATGCTGAAGAATGCCCAAAATTAATAGGATGTAAACTTGTATCAACAGGAAGTAATCTGTTTTTAAAAGGAAGTGACACCGAAACGCCCTAAAATCAACAGGAAGTGACCTGATATCAACAGGAAGTGATCAAAAAATACCCCCAAAATCAACAGGAAGTGACTTGTATCAACAGGAAGTGATCTGTTATTAACAGGAAGTGACACCGACCGCCCCGAAATGAACTGGAACTGACGTAATAGCTACAGGAAGTGAACTGATTTCAGCAGGAAGTGACCCCGACATGCCCCAAAATCAACAGGAAGTGACCTAACAACAACAGGAAGTCACCCCCACATACCCTAAAATCAACAGATGACCTAATACCAACAGGAAGTGACCTGATAGCGACAGGAAGTGCCCTTGTACTCCCCTGAAATCAACAGGAAGTGAACTAATATCAACAGGAAGTGACCCCGAAATGCCCCGAACTAAACAGGAACTTACCTCGTATCAACAGGAAATGAACTGATATCCCGAAATGCCCCCAAATCAACAGGAAGTGGTTTGTTATCAACAGGAAGTGATGCAAAAATGACCCAGAATCAATAGGAAGTGACCTCGAAATGCCCCGAAAGCAAAGGGAAGTGATGTAATACGTATAACTATTTGATGACTGTCATTAGATGGAGCATACGTCGCATTTGATACGATGACATAAAAGTTACATAAATCTGCATTTTAATATTTATTTTATCAAATGCATTGCTGTGTACCCAACAATGGCTTAGTGTGTGACTTCATCTATAATTTAACAAGTATTACGTTACACCATTATGAGGTTATAATATTATGAAAGGACAACATTTCGCGTGTTGAAAAGCGCAATATTAGCATAACGCTATATTGGCACAATGGTATGCTACATAACAGTATGGTCAGGATGCGCCAAAGCTTCCTTTGTTCATGTTAAGTTCTACTGACCATTTACGTTATTTACTACCTACACCTAAGTAGCATCTAGTTAACTTTTTAGCTAGCATGACCGACGCGTGTCTTTGTACTTCGCAGAAGACATTAGCCCAGCTTTCCTTGTTAAGAAAAAAATCTTAGGGTTTCGAATGTCTTGGATTTTGTCGCAAATACATCTTTGAAGCTTCCCTCCTCTAGCAGAGGTGGGTAGTAACACGTTACTTTTACTTTTGGAGAAATGTGTACTTTTAATAATACTTTTAAAAATAAAATAAATATATGTATAATAAAATATGTATAATATAAATATATATAATGTATAAAAATATAAAATAATATAATACGATAAAATAGTAAAGTTTATTAATTAACGACTAAATTTAAAAAAAATTAAATTAAAAAAATAAGTTGATAAAATAAATAAATATTACAAACAAAAAATATAAACTAATAATATTAAATAAAAAATGAATTAATTTAAAGTTAATTAATTTGAATTTTAAAAAGTCAAATAAAAAATAAAGTTAATTAATAAATAATAAAAACAAAATACCTGATAAAATATAATAATGTAAAATAATATAAAATGATTCATATTTTTTTTAAATTTTTTATAGAAAAATAAGTATATTAAATAGTGTAGTATAATAATACAATAAAAAAATGAATTAAAATTTAATTAATTTTAATTTTAAAAATTACTTTAAAATTAATTAAGCTAATTACATAAAATTAATAAATAATAAAAACAAAATAAATAATAATTAAATATAATCATGTAAAATCGTATAATAAAAATATTTATGTATAATTTAAATGTAATAAAATGAAAATATAATATATTATGATAATGAGATAGTTAATTAAAAGTTAATTAAGTTAAAAAAAGAATTGAATTAATTACAAACATTAATGAATAATAAAAACAAAATAATAATATCAAATAATGTAATGAAAATACATAATATGTATATAATATAAATATATAAAATACATAAAAATAAAAAGATAAAATAATATAATATAAAAATATAATCAATTTAATAATAAATAATGAACTAAATAAAATAATTTAATAATATTATGACACTTGAACCCTTACATTTCTCCTCTTAATTCCACATGTACTTGATTTATGCCAGGGATTGGGAATTGGGTCTTTATAGCCTGAGCAGTTTTAATGTGCCACATGCGAGTTTGGTGAGTTGTTATGGTCTGTGAATGCGGAAACAAGGTTGGACCGCACCAGGGATGCGTTCAAGGCTTTATTAAATATACACAAAAAACACGAAAGAGGGGATAACAAGAAAGGCCCGACGGGGATCGATAAAACTAACCCGAGAGTAAATGATGATGTACCGAACACTTTTTCTAGCATTTCTGAAAAGCATACTTACTACTCTTTAGGGCACAAATTGTATGTGTACTGAAGACAAACACATACTGAATGCGCTAAAATTGTTGTTGATAGGGTACAGACTAGTAGTGATTAATCGATTAACTTGAGTAACTAGATTTAAAAAAAAAAAAAAGCTTCGAATCAAATGTTGCCGCTTTGAGGATTCGTTTAATTAGAGTGGCGTTGTAATGGTTTGTTTTGTAAGTGTTTGCATTAAGTTTAATTCATTTGGGTGGCCTCTAGTGGTAACGGTGCATATGACAAAACTCATCTAACATGGCTGGATCCAGCTGCTACCTGTTAAGACAAACGTAAGGTTGCAAGTTTTTGTGTGATGATTGTTTATGCATTCGTAATTTAGTTTAGAAGGTATATTTAGCACTTTTGCATCGGAATATGTGTTTGAACGATTTGTTAAGAGCATTGGAAAAAAAAAAAAAAACTTGGCATTTTATAGCATTTAGGCTAGCAGATGTTTTCTATGCAAGCTAACTGTTCTTTCGTTGTACTTTGATCCTCATTTTTTTTTCTTTTTTTTCGGTATTTTGATTTCAGTTCAAAATAAATAGAAGAAAACATCAAACATGTTTTTATTGTTCTCACATTCTTTAATTTCCAGTTTATGTGCAAAAATAGACAACACGCCTTTTTTTGTAGTGATCGACTGAGATAACCGTTAACGTCAGGTAGCATTTTTTATCAAAATGCGATTACAAACATGCACATATGCATTTTGGGTTCGCTTCCTGTTGATTTCAGGACATATCAGTTTTACTTCTTCTTGATATCAGGTCACTACCAACTGATTTGGGAACATTTCAGGGTCACCTTCTGTTGATATTTTGACGTACAAGATTGTCAATGGCATCGACTTACATATGCGTCAATGGAATCCAAGTACATCGGCGTCAATAGAATTGACATATGTAGCCGTCAATGGCATGGGCGTACGTCTGTGTCAATGGCAAGGACGTACATGGCTTTCAATGGACCACAAGAACATTGGCGTGAATGAAATCGATATACATAGCTGTCAATGGCATGGTCATACATGACCGTCAATAGCATGAACATACATTGGTGTCAATGGCATGGACGTGCATAGCTGTCAATGGAATCCAAGTACATTGGCAATAATAGAATTGACATACATGGCTCTCAATGGCATGGACATACATTGGTGTCAATTGCATGGTCGTACACAACAGTCAATGGCAAGGACGTACATGGGTGTCAATGGCATGGATGTACATTGCCGTCAATTGGATGGTCGTACATGACTGTCAATGGCATTGATGTACATTGGTGTCATAGGTAAGGAAGTACACGGGTGACAATGGCATTGACATAAACGGGTGTCAATGGTATGGACGTACATGGGTGTCAATGGAATCCAAGTATATTGGCATCAATAGAATTGATATACATGGCTGTCAATGGCATGGACATATATGGCCGTCAATGGCATGAACGTACATGGCTGTCAATCGCATGGTCGTACATGACTGTCCATGGTATGGGCATCATTGGTGTCAATGGCATGGTTGAACATTAGGGTCAATGGCATGGCCGTACATGGGTGTCAATGGAATCCAAGTACATTGGCATCAACAGAATCGACAAACGTTGCCGTCAATGGCATGGATGTACATTAGGGTCAACGGCATGGATGTACATTAGGGTCAATGGCATGGTCATATATGGCCGTCAATGGCATGGACGTACATTGGTGCCAATGGCAAGGACGTACTGTACATTGGTGCCAATGGCAAGGACGTACATGGGTGTCAATGGCATGGATGTACATTGGTGTCAATGGCATGGATGCACATGAAAGTTAATCCCGCTATTTAGTTTTTCTTTACAATCTAGTGTAAATCCCAATCAAAGCTAGCTTTTGCTTGTTGTCTCACACCAGACACTCTCTGAGAGGAAAGTCTGCCTCATTTTGACTGCCATTCAATGAATTTTGTCCAGTTCTGAGTTAGCATCTTTCCTTTTTCAGAACCTTTATCATCGCCGTGTTAGTTTTGCTAGCTAGCCACTTAGCCACTCTTACCCCATTGTTATAGTTCCGCTAGCTAGCTGCTAACTAGGGTTGCCAACTGTCCTATGAAAAACGGAATCGGCCTGTATTCAGAATGGTAAATGGTGTTATACTTATATAGCGCTTTTCCACCTTCCAAGGAGCTCAACAAAATGCGCTTTATTTTTATATATATATATATATATATATATATTTTTTTTTTTATTGGCATTAAACTCGAAAATAGTGTCAGATTTGCAGGACGAAAAAATACTTGTGCGTTTTTTTTTTCAAGAATATGTAAGGGAACGCCACAACAATGACAATCCCGCTCATCTCATTGGTCGAGGTACTGTCACATGTCATGATACACCCGAAGAGAACATAAGACTGTTAGAGATCTCTCTACCAATGAGGTGTCCTTTATTTCTATTTCCAGTGAGTTGGCTACCATCCCGTTAACTCTTAGCTCTTACACATGACTAAACAAAGCAAAATTAGCTACCTACTGACACCTACTGATATAGAAGAATACTGCACGATTACCAACCACTCAGCAACGGCGCATTTGTGGATTCATTCTATGCCACTGCGGTTAAAAAACAAAGCGCTATCTGATTCCACTAACTTTGATCATCTAAACAAAAGCGCTATGAGGGTTGCTCCTCTTCTATCTCTTGGCCCGACCACCACGCAAGGGAGTGTACGTTGTCGTCCCCACTGTTCTCCGCGATCTCGGCGCCATCCAGGCCGGCATTCCTCTCAGGCGCTTGTATTTTAAACGTCTTCTGTGCGTTGATGACACTGTCAGGGTTCGTTCAGGTCCTTGAAAATGCTTGGATTTTAAATGTCAAGGTTTGGAAAAAAATGCTTGAATTTTGCGTCAAGTCCTTGAAAATGCTTGGAAATGTGAAGGCCTTTTCACACTAGTGTCAGCTAATGTGAAAAAAAAGGGAGGAGCCATGTAGCCTGACGTAGACACTGTCAGGAAGTGAGAACCTCCTGAAAAAACTTGTTTGGTAACTACATTTCCACACAAATGCAGGTCGCGGAGTTTAACTAAGAGAGGTATGAGTCATTTTTTGAGTGTACCAGAGCTCACGAAACTTAAAAAAAACACATTTATCAAGCTTTCATCAGCCGTGACTTGTGCGTATCCGTCTGCCGAAACGGCCTGATAGCACCGATATTGGTACGCCTTCATCTCTGCTATTGAATGCGTCGTTGACATCAGCGTGGCGGCACTGTGAAAATGGAACAAGTCTGTATTTTGACCCATGCCCCTCGGTGAACATTCACTCAAGACTTTCCGCTTAGTCCAAAACGACCAAGAAGTCCACTCCCACATACACAATGAATGGGTCGCCGCTGAACCCTTCACAGACTAGGCTGCCACTAGTTTGAATTGGCCTTTAGGAACACAATATTTCTAAGCACCATGTCTAAAAATATCAATTATTAACACCGCCGGCTTCCGGCAGGTGATGGCGAGCGCTTCCGCCCCCATAGGTGACCGCCCCGATTAGCAGGCTCACAAGATTCACGTAGCAATCACGCCCACTTGAACTTTAGTGCGCCAGATGCGGCCGGGATCATCAATCTGACAGTTCAAATGATAGGTTACGCATTGTTCTGGGGCGGACCATATAAACCAGAGGTGTCTAAACCAGTCCTTAAGGACTTGGTGTGTCCTGGTTTTTGTTCCTAGCAATTGAGCACAGAGAGTGTAACCAATGAAGTTTCTTCTACAGGCACTTTCACTTCAGACCAGAGTCATTGGAGAGCTACCTCGCAACAACACTTGCAAATGACTTGTTGGATAGTTTCAGTATTCACTGCTCAACCGACATTTCCCAGTAGCATCCCATGGACGAAAGGCATACTCATTGATTGGACAAATTTAGAAGAGGTAATACCTTCCTCTGAGCGGAGGGTGCGCAGTGTGAGGCTGGCCGTAATGTAACTTAAGCGCACCCTGGTCCGCTTACATTCACAAGCGAAGTAAGGGTGCGCTTGAAGCGAACCACGACCCACGATTTTTGAGCAGACCGGAGTTCGTTAGTTCGGATACGAGTTCACATTTACAAAACGAAGTGGACTATCTGAGAAAACGAACTGTGGTCCGTTTAAAACAGACCAAACAGCGCTAGTATGAAAGCACCCTAGAACCAACACCACCTAACTGCAATCAACTGTGTCCAAACCATTCTGGGTCCTGGTCTTTGCTCCAACAGATCCAGCACAAACCGTTCAACCAATGAGGTTTCTGCTAAAACAAGCAGCACCTGACTGCAACCAACTAATTACACTTGTAAGACACCAGATTGGTTGAAAAGGTATCGTCTTGTTTTGTTTGAATGAAATGTAGCACCCACTGCGGCCCTTTGTGGAATCTGTTTGACACTCCTGGCTTAAATCATGAATGTCCAAACTATTCTGGGTCCTGGTTTTTGTTTCTGCCAATCAAGCACAGACAGTTGAACCAATGACGTTTCTGCTAAAACAAGCACCACTTGACTGCAACCAACTGATTACACTTGTAAGACACCAGATTGGTGAAAAGCTATTCATCTCATTTGGTTTTAATGAAATCCAGCACCCACTGCAGTCTGGTTTGACACCTGTGGTATAAACCCATATAGGGACTCCAAATTTAAAACTGTTCTGATACAAATCTGGCCCAATGGTGGCCTAGTAAGGTTGCCAACAGTCGTGGATTGCTCTGGGCTTCCTGGAATTTAGGAAGCTCTAATTGCCACCGCACCGCCTGTGGTACAAATGGTACCCGCCGGCGCCACCGGTAACAGTGGACTGTTGGCAACCCTATGGCCCAGACTGGGTAACATGTGTTTCCAATCTGACTTTTTTTGGTAATATCGGTACTCTCGACTAGGCACAGGTGTCAAACCGATTCCAGAAAGGACCAAGTGGGTGCTGGATTTTGTTCCAACCGATAACGCGCAGAGAGTTTAACCAATGAACCTCCTGCTCAAACAAGCAGCACCTGACAAAGTTTAACTGATTACACATGTAAAAGATCTAATTGGTGAAAAGGTGTCCTCTTCATTGGTTGGAGACTGCCGTTGCAGTGGAGACTTTTATTCAGCAGTAACACGACAGCTGTGGACATGCAGACACTCAACACCAGCCTTAGGAGTTCCACCCATGCCTGATTCACATGAACAAACTCGGCAGGACATCTGGTTTCTGAGCCTTCAGCCCGCCCCACTTGAGCCCAGTGTTTCAGTTTCCGGTCTATTTCCCTATTTACATTGTGAGGTTAGTATTTTCGAGCAATAGGTTGTCTGTGCTAGTGAGTGGAAAATGGAAATCTCGGATGAAATTTGCATCTCCGGTGATGACAATAATCGCTAACTAAATCACCAACAACAACTAAAGTGGTCACAATCGTGGCATCAATAGTTCCGGATCTGGAACTGTAGCTGGCATCAATAGTTTCAGATCCGGAACTGTAGCTGGAGAAGGGGGGTGGCGAAAACCAGAAACCAAGGGGAACTGCGGTGCCAGTCCAGGCTACTCCACTCCGCCTGACACCTGCCTTCTCTCTCTCTTACCTGCTCAACTTCTTCGAGCACTGTTTTTTGTAACGCTAGTCATGTTCAAAAACAACAACGGCCGCTTGGGGATGAAGGTAACAGATATTTGCCATATCCAGGCCGTTTCAAACTAGCGGCAGCCTAGTGTAAAGGGTTCTGCGGCAACCCATTCATTGTGTATATGGGAAAGGACTTCTCGGCGAGGGCCAAAATAAAGACTTGTTCCCTTTTCACAACACCGCCATGCCGACGTCAACAATACACCCAATAGCAGAAGGACAGACGTACCAATATCTGTGCTATCGGGCCGTTCTGGTGAACGGATACACACAATTCATGGCCGATGAAACCTTAGCAAATGCACTTTTTTTAAAGTTTTGCAAGCTCCGGGACACTCGAAAAATGACTCTCGTGGCATCCAGCCGATTTGGTGACCCTAGATAACCTCGAGCCGATCGCAGGCCGATCGTTTCTGCACCTACCATGGTGACCACGGGGAATCAGGGTTCGTTTCCGGAGAGGGAACCTGAGAAACGGCTACCCACATCCAAGGAAGGCGGGAAGAAAAATAACAATGCAGGACTCTTTCCAGGCCCTGTAATCGGAATGAGCACACTCTAAACCAGGGGTGGGAAAACTGGTCCTCGAGGGCTGCAGTGGGTCCTGGTCTTTGTTTCAACTGATTTAGCGCAGACAGTTTAACCAATGAGGTTTCAGTGGAAACAAGGAGCACCTGACGGCAATCAACCAGATTGGTCAAAGGTTGTCCTCATGATGAGTATGAACAATAACCGGCACCCACTGCAGCCCTTTGTGGAATAGTTTGCCCACCCCTGCTCTAAACCCTCAGTGGTTTTTAACCTGGGTTCGATCAAACCCTAGGAGTTCGGTGAATAAGTCTAAGGGGTTCGGTGATGGTTAAGAAAGGGAGCCCTATATTCGTACGCTGATTAAATCCAGGCAAAGTGTCTTTGTAGACCAGGTTTTAGCCTGGTTTGCTCCCAATTTACAGGCTTAATTCATTTCTTTTAACTGATGGTCCTCGATCTGATGGGAGGAGGAACTGGTTTGCTCAGTGGAAGGTTGACTCACACATGGTATGAGGGAATACAACAGACCAATGGGCAGCGTGGTCTCAAATTTTGACCTGTTTATAAGACAGGCTGTCAAAATGAGAAGAACTTTGAACAGGAATTTGCCATATTATTAGCTTGCTAGCTTAGATATATTGGTTTTTAATTTGAAAATAATTGCTTTATTAGCCAATTCCGAAGGGTTCGGTGAATCCACATGTGAAACTTCGGTACATTTAGCAAGGTTAAGAACCGCTGACCCATTGGAGGGCAAGTCTGGTGCCAGCAGCCACGGTAATTACAGTAATTGGATTTTTGCTAGCACAGTGGCTCAAGCAGTTTAACCAATCAGACGTGGCAACAGTAATGACTCCAATGAGACGTAACGATACAATCACATGACCGCACACAAGCTTATCTATCACGCGTTGCTAAGCTAAAGGATACCTCGATGCGCGCTTGTGTGAAAATGTAGATCACCAATAACCAAAAAGAAAAAACTTCATCTTACCAAAATGAGCACAACGCTACACAGCTAGCATAATGCTCCCTACTCCTTGAAATATGAGAAGTCGCTGTTTTCTTGTACAACAATAGAAAATAAATGCATCAGTGGTTGGGGACTATATAAAAAACGCTTGCTGGAGACGACGTTTGCGTCAAAGTATATGGCTCCTCCTGTTTTGTGCTTGCCACGGGCCGCCTTTCACACCGGTGAAACAGTCTTTACCGTGGTTTCTGCGAATTCGGACCTGTTCTGGTGCAAAATATTTGCTAATCTGGCAAGTAAATCCATTACATTTTGACCAATTGTTCAAAAAGACACTGGGGCTGATCGGTTTCACGAAATTGGGCTGAAATTTGCAGAAATCTGGCCCATTTCTGCCAGTTTTTTGCCGGTGGTTCAGTCCAATATTTTAATCCAGTCCTTCTAAAATAGTGGGGCGAAAAAACAATGCCGGGGGAGGGGTCCCAGGGACACACACACTTTTTTGCCATACTGGAATAAAGTTTAATTGCACATCCACTCAGTGGGTGGCAGTGGCGCTCTCATTTTCAGTGTGGGCGCAGTATTTTTGAACCAAACAAGAGCATACAGCAAAGAGCAGGAGATATGAAGTGCATTCAGAAAACCCTTCAGCAACACTAGGGCTACAGCTATTGATTATTTTGTAGTCGATTAATCGATGAACTAGTTAGTACAAATAATCGAGTACTTGGATAAGGAACATATTAAAAATAAAATACCTGAGCTAAGCCTCAAACAGTATAACAAAAATAAATAATTGAGGATGTAAGTACAACAAAAGAACAGTTGGCAAAAGTCCGCTAGCTTAAATGCTATAAAATGCAAACTTTTTTTTTTTTTTTAACAATGCTCTAAACAAATGATTCAAACACATATTCCCACAAAAAAAGGTTAAATATACCTATAAACTAAATTACGAATGCATTAAAAAAAATTAGCTCAAACAAAAACTTAGCTTACGTTGGTCTTAACAGGGAGCAACCGGATCCAGCCATGTGAAATGAGTTATATTTACTGTTGCCACTATAGGGCTGTGTATCCACCCAAATCAATATAACTAAATCCAAACACATTCAAAACAAACAATTACAACGCAACTTTAAAAATGTAATTCAAATCTTTTTTTTTCAAATTGAATTACTCAAGTTAATCGATTAATCGTTGCAGCACTTGATTAATCTATCAACTTGTTAGTTCGAATAATCGAGTCATCGGAGCATTTAATGCGTTGCGGAATTAGTTTTAGGAGGTATAAAACAAAGGCTTGCTAAGATTGCACTTTCAAAAGAGCACAAAGGAACAATTAGCTAACTTGCATAGCAAAAATCCGCTAGCATAAATGCTATATATATTTTTTTTACAATGCTCTCAACAAATCATTCAAACACATATTCCCACAAAAAACAGCTAAACATACCCGTAAACTAAATTATGAATGCATCAATAAAACATTAGCTCAAACAAAAAACTTGTCGGTCTTAACCGTGAGCGGTTGGATTCAGCCATATTAAATGAATCATATACACTGCTGCCATTATAGGGCAGTGTATCAACCCTAATCAATTAAACGGAATGCAGACACTTTCAAAACAAACCATTATGACGCCACGTAAACGAACACTCGAAGCGGCAAAATTTGATCCGAAGCTTTTTTCGTAATCGAATTATACTCGAGTTCATCGATTAATCGTCGCAGCACAAAGCAAGACAGCGACACAATGAAAGAATATTTGACAGCAATGTCGGAGATGTCTTCCGCAAGCAAAGGCAAGGAACGTATGTAGCATTTAGTTTCACATTTAATACAGTGGGAGACAAGGAAATCCCAGTATGTTTAGTTTGGCTAACAATGTTAGGAGCGGACAGCATGAAGCCAAATCAATTACGACAACACTTAAAAACATTTTGAGAGAAAACGTGCCGAATATCACCAACAGTCCCGCTTTGTCAGTGTTACATCAGTAAACCGACGAGCACTGTTAGCATCATCTAAGGTGGCACAGATGTCGTTAAGTCTCATCCAGCAAATTATGTCACAAACTCCATTTATGTCCAGCTGGGATCTTTTACATCAATTCAAAAGTGACATAATTTGCCGAATGGCGCTAGATGACATCTGTCATAAGCATTCATTAATGCTCATGGCAGTGTCATGTCACAATTATGATGGTCTTATGACAGTCTTATGGCGCCACCGTCAAATAAAGTGATACCAAATGCCATAACTAGCAATTAATGAAACAACTGGAACAGTAACTGAAGAAATAATTAGCACAAAACATGAATTTTGACTGGTATTTCCATCTGTAGTGCAGCAATGCATGCTAGGGGGCATGTTGAACAATGACAGTGTTGACAGCAGGCGCTAGCAGAGGTTGACTGTCACCCCAAAGGGAGCATTGATGGCCAAATGAAGCTTTTTGAAGCAATGAAGCTTTGTAGCCAATTGGTTCAAAGCGTCATAGTAGTTCATTTGGTCTTATGACAGTGTTAAAGTGTTACTAACAGTGAAGAAATAATTAGCACAGAACATGAATTTTGACTGGTATTTACATCTGTAGTGCAGCAATGCATGCTAGGAGGCATGTTGGGCAACGACAGTGTTGACAGCAGGTGGTAGCAGATGTTGACCGTCATCCCCAACGGTGCATTGATGGCCAAATGAAGCTTTTTGGAGCAATGAAGCTTTGTAGCCAATTGGTTCAATGCTTCATAGTGGTTCATTTGGTCTTATGACAGTGTTGTGTTAGTGTGTTACGTAATACTATAACTAGCAATTAATGAAACAACTGCAACAGTAACTGAAGAAATAACTAGCACAGAACATGAATTTTGACTGTTATTTACATCCGCAGTGCAGCAATGCATGCTAGGAGGCATGTTGGACAATGACAGTGTTGACAGCAGGTGGTAGTAGATGTCACCACCAAGGGAGCATTGATGGCCAAATGAAGCTTTTTGAAGCACTGAAGCTTTGTAGCCAATTGGTTCAACGCTTCATGGTGGTTCATTTGGTCTTATGACAGTGTTAAAGTGTTACCAAATACCATAGCTAGCAATTAATGAAATAACTGGAACAGTAACTGAAGAAATAATTAGCACAGAACATGAATTTTGACTGTTATTTACATCTGTAGTGCTGCAGTGCATGCTAGGAGGCATGTTGGAGAATGACAGTGTTGACAGCAGGTGGTAGCAGAGGTTAACCATCGCCCCCAAGGAAGCCAAATGAAGCTTTTTGAAGCAATGAAGCTTTGTAGCCAATTGGTTCAACACTTCATGGCGGTTCATTTGGTCTTATGACAGTGTTAAAGTGTTACCAAATACCATAACTAGCAATTAATGAAATAACTGGAACAGTAACTGAAAAAATAATTAGCACAAAACATGAATTTTGACTGTTATGTACATCTGTAGTGCTGCCATGCATGTTAGGAGGCGTGTTGGAAAATGACAGTGTTGACAGCATGTGGTAGCGGAGGTTGACCGTCACCCTCAAGGGAGCATTGATGGCCAAATGAAGTGTTTTGAAGCGATGAAGCTTTGTAGCCAATTGGTTCAAAGCTTCATTGTGGTTCATTTGGTCTTTTGATAGTCTTACGATACCACTGTCAAATTAAGTGTTACCGGTTAATATCTTTTGGTGTGAATATCCCATAATACAGCTAGGACAGCTGCGGCCTATTGTCCAGCGCAAATGTCGTTTCGTGTCAAATTTGGTAGGCGGCGTCTTATAGTCAGGTGCACCTTATAGTACGAAAACTACGGTATACGCCCAATCCATTTGAACTGTAAGGATGGCAGCGAATGAACCCCTCCCACTTCAAACAGGCCCCTCCCACTTCTATGGCCGTCAGTGGCAGTTAATGCCAGGCAACGAGGTAATTCTGGTCCATTTCAGGGTCATTACCTGTTGATTTTGGGGCATTTTATGGGTCTATGGATTTTGGGTTTAAGAACAGGAAGTGACCCGGGAATCTCCCAAAAGAATATGCAGCGACTCAAATTCAACAGAAACCGACCTGTAAATGCACCGAAAAACGGAAAGAGTGACTGCGAACTATGTTTTCCAAGAGTTTACAAAGACAGAGTCACTGCGCTAAATGCTAATGCAAACGCTATGCTAACGCTAAAAGTTAGTTTAGTGTGTGACGATCACTCAGCACAGACCTTAAAAGGCTAAAGCAACATGGCATAGCCAAGATAAGAAAACCAGGGAAGGCGCGGCACATCACATGAATGACACAATCAAACACTACTTAAGCGTGCTAACTACACATACAATGAAAAAAATATGACACATTTTGAATTTATGACAGAAGCGAATTTTTAGATGGCTACAACTGGCATCCATCTCGTTATGTTGTAGTCACCCGAGACACGTTTTCAGCGCGTCGTCGCGACGTCATCGCCATGAAAAAAATTGTGTGTTGACGAAACATTTTCGTCATCGTTGATGAAAACAACACATGTCACACCGCTAAATTACAGTGGCGGCAGAGAGTTGGGGAGTCGCTAAACGTTCACGTCTTCCTGAGAAGCGCTGCTTTAAACCTACTCGCCTGGTTCTCGATCGACTGTCCTTGTTACACTAGGAAAGAGCCATTTACTGTATTTTTAAGAAGTACGCTGCAAAAACACTTTAAAACAGTGGTTCTTAGCCTGGGTTCAATCAAACCCTGGGGGTTCAGTGAGTCAGTCTAAGGCGGGGATCCGCAACACACGGCTCTTTAGCGCTGCCCTAGAGGCAAAATGGAGGGTTTTCAAAAATGTATGAAAATGGAAAAAGATGGGGAGGGAAATCTATTTTTAGTTGTAATATGGTTTCTGTTGGAGGACAAATATGACTCATTTTTGGACGCTGACTCATAGACTTGACTATCAGTTGACGGGCCACGGTGCTCGGGGCCGATCCGTAGGGGGCCAATTTTACAAAACTTCAAAATATTTTCAGAACCAACTCGTTCCCTAAAAAAATCTCTTTTCATTATTTTTTTTCTACAAGTATAAAAAAACTTAGAATAGCTATGAAATTCTCAAATTTTACGCTAGCGGCACAAAAATCACCAAATGCAGAGATAATCGCCTATATTTTCAGGATCAATAGGAATATTTAACATATCATAAGTTTTTGCCCAAAATAGAAAGTTACTTTTTTTTTTTTTTTATTAGTGCAGGTTTTCCCAGCAGGACCGAGAGCCAAAACTGGTTTTTGAAATGTAGCAAAATGGAATTTGCCATGTGGAATTCTTTTTACCATGTGGCAAAATGGATTTTGAAATGTGCATTTTTTTTGTTTTTGTTTTTTGCCGTGTGGCATTTTTTTGCCATTTGGCAAAATTGATTTTGGTGTCATTCTTTTTGCCATGTGGCAAAATGGATTTTGCCATGTGGCATTGTTTGCCATGTAGCATTTTTTTTTGCCATTTGGCATTTTTTTCCCATGTGGCAAAATGGATTTTGCCATGTGTCATTTTTTTGCCATGTGGCAAAATGGATTTTGACATGTGGCAAAACGGATTTTGACATGCAGCATTTTTTTTTTTTTTGCTATGTGGCATTTTTTTGCCATCTGGCAAAATTGATTTTGCCATGTGGCATTTTTTTGGTATGTGGCAAAATGGATTTTGGTTTGTCGCATTTTTGGTGGGGGTATGTGGCATTTTGGGAGGGTATATGAGAGTTTTGAAGGCCATGCATTTCCATGCCATTGACGGCTATGCACGTCCAACTTTTCCATTCATTTTAAATGGCAGAAAAACGTGTGGCTGTGATTTTTGACACTTGGGAACCAAGTCAGGCTATACCATTGACGGCTATGCATGTCCAAATTTTCCAAAATCCAAATCCATTTTGCCACATACAAAAAAAATGCCACATGTCAAAATCCATTTTGACAAATGGCAAAATCAATTTTGCAACATGGCAAAAAAAATGCCACGTGGCAGAGAAAAAATGCCACATGGCAAAAAAAAAAATTGCCACATGGCAAAATCCATTTTGCCACATGGCAAAAAAAAAAAGGCCACATGGCAAAATCCATTTGGCCACATGGCAAATACTACTTTTGGTTCTCGCTGTCTGTTTTCAACAGCTAATAAATCACTCAATTTTCACATCCGAAACTTAATACCTGAGGAAAGCATGCAGAATCATCGTAATTTTACTCAACAAAAGCAAAATATGCATTTTTCTATATACAATCACAACTTATTTAGGTTGAATTCCGCTATTGTGTAGAGATACAAAATCCAACATGGCGGCCGTCATAAAACAAAGAGCTTTTCAAGTTGAAAATTCTTGTAAATAAATGCTTAAATACCAAAATTTCTATAGATATGTATGTAAAACACTCTAGACTCTTGGTTAAAAGAAAAAAAAAAACGGACAGTTATCATTCATTTTACATAAATATTCCAAGCTAATGTTAGGTTAATCTCTTCCATTCATTTTATTGTATTCACAACATTTCAAAGTGCATGCATGGTGCAAAAAATATATAATAATTACCTTGACTCCTTGACCAAATCACTCATGAGACACTCCTGCCTGCTTGCATGCAGTATAACTTTCGTCCTGTTTCCACCTAAATCTGGCGTTAGGACGCAGCATGTGTTTGAATGTTCTGAGCTTTTTCAAAACCCGCTCAAAAAAGTATAGTCTAGTATGATAGTATTTCGGCTACCAAAAAGAAACAGACGGCCACGGCTTAGAAGAGGAAAGACAGCTGACGTGCAGGCAACACCTCCAACATGATTTCACATTTACATGACCATCATCCGTCACTTTACACAAAATTTAAGGTAAGTATACGCTGTCATGAACGTTTCCCAGCAGCTACGAGAGTTCACTCCAGTGCGTTTCATGTGTGTTGACGAGGCTGTTAAGGTGGCTAGTTAGCATGCCAAAATGGCTAGCTAGTTTTCTCGCTATTAGGGTGCTTTTGTAAAGTCTTCCGCCATTGTAAACATCATACAGCCTGTGATGTTTTTTCTCTCAGGCGACTTTCTGTGTTGAGAGAGGGTGTTTTTGTGTGTGTGTGTATAACATGTAAATAAGGATACGAGTCATACACACGCGTGTACATCGTGTAGCAAGCTTCAGTGAGCTGCTAGCTTTATTCTCATGGGACCACATGATCTGAGTACAACAAGTAAAACAAGCACAAGAGTGGAGGCAGCACCCTCTATAGGAAACTTGTAGCATAGCTATCATTACATCCCCCTTCAAAAGCTAGTGGTACTGTATAACGTATGTAACATGCTAATTCAAATTTTCAAACGCCCAATAACTTTAGGTTAGTGCAATGAACAATTAGCAAATAGGCACTTCAGCATATTACTATGTAAGTTATACTAAGTAATACATTTCAAACATTTTCAATAAGTCTTCCAGGTGGTTTTCTCATTCGAGTAGATCTTCTCAGTAGTTCTGTCATTGGAGATGATCCAGGAAGCTCAGGTGGTTGTGTAGCACTTTGTCGTTCAGCTCCAGCATCCTTAGAATGACTCTCTGTAGCCGTATGAGCCTTTAACAGACTCCTCCTATTTCTTCTCAATCTGTGTTAACAATGAAACATCTTGGACTGATTTCACATAGCACAGTAGCTTTTCCATCCCAAAAATCCGGTCCTTCGATCCTGACATTGTCAAGGTCAATATCTGTTAATATTCATCTAATTAATATTATTAGCAGTAGTGGTATATTAACCCAGAAAATGTGAACACACTACAAATAATTTATTTGTAACCCATACATCTCAAAATAACATATTTTAGAGCTATAATTGCAACACCATGATACCGTGAAACCGCTGTATTTTTGCTCAAGGTCATCATACTGTCAAAATCTCATACCGGCACATGCCTCGTCCCCAAATTTACAGGCTTTATTCCAATTCTTTCAACTGCTAATCCTCTATCTGATGGAAGGAGAAACTGGTTTGCTCAGTGGAAGGTCGACTCTCACTCGATGTGAGTAAGTATAACAGACTTACGGGTGGCGTGCACTGCGTTGACATAAATAAAACAACATTTGTGTCAATTTTATGCCATTAAAAATCGTATGTGAGTCATAGGCATGTGCCGGTATGATAACCTCAAGCCAAACTATCAGTTTCATGGTATCACGGTATTGCAATTACAGCTCTAAAATCGGATAGTTTGAGATATCTGGGTTTTAAAAAAACAAAACAAAAAAACTTCCATTTAACAGGACACACTATTTAGCTGGGTGTTTGCCTGGGCAAAGGCCAGATAGTGTTGTTCTGCAACTTTATTCTTCTTCTTATACATCTTACTCTCCGCGTTTTATCGGCGCTCCACGCAGCCCAAACCATTTGACCAATCGGCACCGTTCGAGTGGCAAAAGGACCGAAAATTTTGCGCGACATAGGCTTTTTTTCTAAAGGCCCTGAAAAATTTTCCGTTTGGGTTTTTAAAAAATGTATTATTGAGTGATTGGCTTTTCTTTGCGCGTTTCTTCGGCGCGCCGCGCAGCTCGAACTATTTGACCGATCGGAACGAAACGTCCGGAATTTTCACTCGACGTTGGCTTTTTTTCAAACCGACCCGAAATTTTTCTCGTTCGTCCGTAAACGGCCATTTTCTGAAAAAATCCAAATCACATAATTTGGGCATCTAAAATTCCGAGATTTTGAGGGGCATAAAAGTTGTTTACAGAATTTGGAAAAAAATTAGGGTTCCCTGGAAATTTGCCAAAAACTTTCCCATTTATTTTTAATTGGAAATTTCCCATACAGCGGCACGGTGGCTGAGTGGTTAGCACGTCTGCCTCACAGTTCTGAGATCAAGGGTTCAATCCCGGGCTTCGGCCTTCCTGTGTGGAGTTTGCATGTTCTCCCCGTGCCTGCGTGGGTTTCCTCCGGGAACTCCGGTTTCCTCCCACATCCCAAAAACATGCATGGTAGGCTGATTGAACACTCTAAATTGTCCATAGGTGTGAGTGTGTGCGTGAATGGTTGTGTGTCTCCTTGTGCCCTGCGATTGGCTGGCAACCAATTCAGGGTGTCCCCTGCCTACTGCCCGAAGTTAGCTGGGATAGGCTCCAGCACCTCCGCGACCCTCGTGAGGAATAAGCGGCATGGAAAATGAATGAATGAATGAATTTCCCATACACTTCCAATGGAATATCCAATGGAGTTTAAATTGCATTGGTGCCATTGATAGCCATGTATGTCGAATCTATTGATGCTAGTGTACTTGTATTCCATTGACGCCTATGTAACCCGATGCCATTGACGGCCATGGACGTCCAAAATTTTTCCTATTCATTTTCAATGGGAAAAAAACAATGTCCCCAAATCAACAGGAAATGACCAGATATCTATAGGACGTGTCCCCCAAACTTCCCCGATTCCATTGATGCTTATGAAAGGTGCTGCCATTGACAGCCATAGACGTCCAAATTTCTGCATCATTTCTAATGGCATTTAATTTGTTTAATGCCATTGACTGGCATTTTTGTCCATTCTATTGATAGCCCTGGGCGCGTATAAGATCTGTATAGCCACACAGCAAAGACCCAGAGTAATTACCATAGAAATCACGTACGTATGACTCGTATCATGTTTGAATTATACACACTCTCTCTTTCTCAACACAGACAGTTGCCAGGGAGAAAAAAAACACCACGTTTGACCAACGCTAGACACACTCGCTCGAGAAAAACGTTCATCAGGAAACGTTCATGACAGTGTTTACTAACCTTTAATTTTGTATAAATGTGAAATATTGAAGGTATTGCCTGCTCGGCAGCCACCCTCCACAAATGTTTTACATGTCGGTTGGCCCTCCTCCTCTAAGCCGCGGCCGTCTGTAACTTTTCCGTAGCTGAAGTATTCCAATATCGGTGATTTTGTTTTCTTCGATGGGGGAAAAAGTTCAGGAGTTTCACCTCCTCCAGCCATCGTGTCACACAGGACAACAACCGGTGGGGGGTCGGTTGAGCTTTACAGCTGCAAGCGAGGGATTTCTCCATACATTTTTGGGACATAAAAAATAGCTAATACCCTAGGGACGGTATGACAGATTTTTTTTTGCGGTTGTGCAAGGTGTTTTATTAGATGGGACTTTGCAAGGCAAAGGCCGAGATAGTAAAATTCCTTTTTACGCCGCACAGCCCAAACCACTAGTCCGACCTTCACTGTTTGAATATCAAAATGACCAGACTTTTTGCACGATGCAGGGAATTTTTCGGATGGGCCCCCCAAATTTTCCATTTGTCCGTAAATGTGGGTTTTTTGAAAAATAAATAAATAAATAAATAAATAAATGTTTTCAAAATGTATCTTGTCCTTCAAAATGTATCTTGTCCTTCAATTTTTGACCTAATCTCGCACATTTTAAACATAAAAAATTCCAGGACGATAAGGGGCATAAAAGATATAAAATCCGCCAGAAGCTTTCCCATTCATTTCTAATGGGATGCCATTGACAGCCATGTACGTCCAAATTTCCCATTCATTTTCAGTGGCTGAAAAACATAGGTCCTTATGATTTGGACCATTTACCATTGACATGAAACTGGCACCCAAGTCAGTCGATGCCATTGACGGCCATGCACGTCCATGCCATTGATGTCTATGTATGTCCAAATTTCCTATTCATTTTCAATGGCAGAAGAACCCTGTGTGATTGTGATTTTTGACCAAAAACGTACTATTACAGCCCATTGCCATTCAACTGACGCCATAATTCGATGCCATTAGCAGCCATGCATTGGGCCAGTTTTGGTTTAGTGGTCTGATGATGCTTAAGGCATAAATATAAAAGCATACATTTTGATCTGTTTTTTAAAAAATGCCATCTAAATGAGAAGACATTTTGAATGGAAATTCAGGTTTTAGCTTGTTAGCTTAGGTATATCGATTTTGAAGTTGTGGACAAAAAAAAAAAAAAAAAAAAAGATTTTTCAAATTCTATAAGGTTCGGTTAATGCACATGTGAAACTCATAGGGTTTCAGTACCTTTAGCAAGGTTAAGAACCACTGCCTCAAAACAAGTTAAATTCCCTTGTTTTCAGTGTAAATCTACTCGAAACCAGAAAAATAGCGAGCTGAACATAAGCTTAAAAGACTTCTTTGAAGCAATAAAAAGTATATTTAATATTTCAAAAGCTTTGAAAGGTCAGAAATGGTCTTAATTGAAGAATAGTTGTTGTTCAAAGCCAATTTTTCTTGTTTTGGGTGAAAAATAACCAATTTTAGCTGTCCTAAAGCAACACTAGGTAACTTTTCAAGCTAATAATATGACAGACAACTAGTTGAATGACACCTCTTTTACATCTCGGGGGAGTCTGTATCGCTGTCATTGGCACTAATCAACTTTGAGTGGTGTGGCCCTGCCACACACAAAAAAAAACTACAAATGTGCTGACTACTTTACGGCATAGCCACATGTTTGCTAACCGTCATATGCTATTGTTTAGCCATAATCGGATTTATGACCTTATTACTATTCATCCTTCACTCAGCCGCTGGAAACTAAATGTTGTTTAAGCCATCTGCAGGCGACCAGGAGCTCATGATTTTACGACACTGTGCGGTGTGCGCTGGTCCTCGTGGGAAACGCAGTCTTCCTTAAGGCAAAACACTACCGCTTTTGTCCACTGGCGCCGCTAAAATCAACCGAAACTGAAAACTTACCAACTGTTGCTTTAATATGAACAAATACTAGTAGTCTCCAGGTTATGACGGACTCCACTTACGCAATTTTGACTTTACGACGCTGGAGTCTCGTCCGCCATTTTGTCTCCAGTCATTTCTTTTTAAATCTACATAAACAGTACCTTATTGCTGTAGCACACATATGTACACTTATGTTCAAAACAACACGCATTTTAACAATAAAACACCTGGCACAAAGCAATTAGTGTTCAAACGTCTATCTCGTCTGATCAAAATTAGCTTAATTTGCCTAGCAAAAATCCGCTAGCTTAAATGCTACAAAGGCTAACATATTAACAATTTTCATACCAAATCACTCACACGCAACTCCACAAACCATCGCTTTAAACTTAATTACCAATGCATACACAAACATATATTAGCGGAAACAACTTACAGCCTCAAAAAGGCCAAACCAGAGTGCAGCTATCCTTTATCCATGTCAGATGTCTGATTCTGCTTCTCAGTCATACAAGACGACAGTCCAGCCAGATGCAACGCTGCCACCAGAGGGCGGTGTATAAAATACTTTTTGTCTTTTTGGTTAGTTGATTTTTTTAAAGGGTTATTTGCGACTTACGCGGAAATTCGGGGTTACGTTGCCGGCATAGGAACGCAACTCGTTTGTAACTACCTGTAGTAATATTTAGTTAAAGTAAGTGCAATAATCTGACGCGTTAATCTGTTAAATAGTCTGTAAAACTCAAAACAAGGTTATTTGACAAGATTTAAGAAAGAAATCCCGATTAAGACATTATAAAATTTGCAGTGTTGAAGAGATTTTGATAGCCTTGTAGCTAGCTTTGCTAGCTTAGTGAGAACAGAATCGTTTTTTGTTGTCATTGCGAACTACGGTTCCATGCAAACGTACATCGAGATACGACGTAGCTTAGCAATTTGAGGCCTGATAGCTATTTTTCAAGTATCCCAAACAAAGCGCATTTAACAAGGTTTCCTCGACTGTGACGTGTGCGTCTCCGTCCACTGAACTGCATGCTTATACTACCTGCTACTGGACGCGCTCAGAGTTTGCCACAAAAAAAAAAACGCTGACTGCTACCGAAACACGGAACAAAAACATTTTGGAAGATATTTGCGTACTGTATGTTGATGATTATCGATTAGCATCTTAGCAAAAATAGCATTTCCCATCGCAATGCTACTATTACTCCGCAACTTTTGGGCTACACTAGAGTCGTTACATTCTACATTAGATTAGATTGGATTGGATTTGTTGCTAGCTTTGCTAGTTTCACCAATCAGACGAAACTATACAGTCACATGACCACCCAGTAGCTTATCTATAATGGCGCCGTAAAAATAAAACTATTTGACATACTTCTGTAAAATTTTCTGGTCTGAATTCCATGATTTTTGAGTATTTCATTGGCCTAACATGGTTATGTTATAGGTTATAGTACAGTAGGATAATAATAGGTTATATAGATAAGGGGTGTCAAACTCATTTTGAGTGGCTGTTAGATCTCATGTGGGCAGGACAAATTTATTTTTGGCTAAATAGGTGAGCTCACTGGTCGCCATTGATGTCGAGTGCCTACAGTGGCGCTGGAAGATGAGCATTCACAGCCAGTTCTTCAACTGTAAGTCAATTGGACATCTGTCGTTTTCAATGAGTTAATTTTTCGTCACTTCCTGTCAATTTTGATCGGGGCCCTGGTGAACCCCCGAGCACCTACAAACTCATTCATACCTCCGGGGAGAGTCGGAACGGGCCCGTACAGACCTGGGCAAACTCACCCTTGATTTTAATGCACCACACTCTGAGGTTGTGGGATGGTTGGGACCCATTGGGGGGGCGGGCGGGACCCCCCCGTATGCCTCCTCATGGCAGGCCCCGCCATTCCCGCACCTCTTTTAACACACCACATATATCATACACCACGGCGGATCTTCGGCGACGGGTGGGCGGCTGGGTACAACTTCCATGTGGCGGTCCCACTGCTCTCCTGTTTTAATGCATACACGGCACTACCCTTCCCACACAATCCTATCGCTGTGCTGGGTAACAAGCTGCGGACCTTCAGCTATAGTAATAGGGCGGCAGGTGGGTCCCAGACTTTCTCTCTATGGCGTGGCTCCTGGTGTCGCCTGCTCTGGCTGGGGATCCTGCCCTGCCCTGCGCTTGGTGGGACGTTGCGGTTCCCGCGGTGTGTCCTGCTGGGTGGGGGGCTGCAGTGGTGATGGTGGTGGGGTTGGTGACGCGTCCCCTCGTCCCGTCCCTGAAGGCTGGTTGAAGGGGACGCAGATGGCTCGGGGGACCACCCTGGATCCCAGGGGGGAGCCTTGCTGGGCTGCGGGAGGAGGGATGGGGCTGCGCTGGCACGCTACACCCAACCCCATGCGGCATTTCCATTCGTCTGCAGGACTATCACATGTCTGATGGGATTCACGCATTACTAGGTGTAATTAGACACACTCAAGTAGTAAAACTCAGTGTCAGGATTAGCGATCAGATAGCATAGAATAGTCATACCAGCATACCTAGACTTACAAGGGATTCAAACAAATACTGGGTATACACCTCATATGGCTGATTTGTGTACACTCCACCCCTCCCAATCACTTATCTTTCTGACTCCCCCCCGTCTTTTTCCTTGGTCCTCAGGCGCCCCACATGGTGTCATCTAGAAATACAACTCGCTAATGAATTGAAATGAATTCAACAATAGTAGACGTCCAATCCGTTTGTAGCAGGAATCTGGCAGTGAATGAACGTTTGCCATCCCTCCCATTTCAAATGGATTGGACATCTACCACCATCTATGGAAGCCATTGAGATAGCAACAGTAGATAAAAATGGGAAAATAAACTCGTGTATTTCTGATCTGTATATAAGTAAAGGATGCTTAACTAATTAGTTGCCATTGATGGTGCTAGACGTCCAATCCATTTTGATTGGGAGGGGTGAACGAACGTTCTTTCAAAATGGATTGGACGTCCTAAAAAATTCACAGCTAATCCTTTCAGTTTAAATGAATCGAACATCTACCGTTGTTAATCATATTAACTTAACATGAAAAGAGAGAATGTCATTGCCACCGATGGGATCATTGACCCTACCAATATGGCTGCCACATAAGCGAGAGTGTGTCAATGCTGCAGCATTATTATAAAATGCATTAACAACAAGGAAGATGTTTTTGTTGGGATTTGTTACTTGTGCCAAGTTTTTATGAATTAGGAAGTTGCCAAATGACTTAACCATGTTTGAAAAGTAGATTTTTTTTTTGCTAACATGCTAAGCTAACATCTTGAAAAGGTTTTTTTTTTTTGGAAGTCAAGCTACATGCATATGTTACGGCAAAGTGTGGTAATAATGTGACTCATGCATGTATATTTTTTAAAACCTGCGTTTTTATATGAAATATATATATATTTTTTAATTATTATTTAAGTTAATAAATAAAATAATTATTAAAAAAAAAAAAAAAAGTGTGGCTTCCATGTATTTTTGCGATGGACAGTAAAAAAAAATGTAAATAATTTTCAATTAAATCAAATAATTATTGGAAAAATAATTTGAAAAAATACATAAATGCACAGTAAAATCTATATAAAACAATACTAAAATTAAAATTAACAAAAATAAATAAAATGATTTAAAAATAAAGTAGTAAATTTAAAAAAATAACTTTTTTTTGCCAGCGTATATTTTAACCTGAGCACATTTAAATATTGATATAAAAAATAATATATAAAAATAATATAAAAATAATTTTAAGAATATTGATAAATAAATATATAAATATATATAATATAAATAAAATATTACATTTATTGATTAAAAAATGTGAATAAATTTTACATACATTTAAATAAATTTTTGAAAATGAATAATTACGGCTTTTTGGGTTTTGTTTGTATGGCCTAACCTAGCTCAAGCTAATGATAACTTTTTTCAAAAAGTGAATTTAGCAACATTAGTTCCTTTTTTTGTTGTTTTGCAGAATCCTTGTACAACAAAATGTTCTACAGAACAGTTCTTATTCCCTAAACTAGCTTGTTTTGAAGGTTTTTAAGGTTAAGCTAAATTCAGCATGTTTCTGGCTGACTAAGTTAGAATGTTTTGACGGAGTCTTTTGAAGCTAGAAATGCTAAGTCATGCCTTTGTATGCTAATGTATTGCTAAATGTGTTTTGAAAGGGTTTGTATGCCAAGCTCGCACATTTTGCATGTTTTTTTAAAGTTAAGGTGCTAAGTTTATTGAATTGCTGAGGCTAACATGCTAAGCTACAATGTTTTGACATTGGTTTTGAAAGTAAAAATGCAAAGGCATGCCTTTTTAAGCTAATGTGGTGCTAAATAACGTCTTTCAAAGTGTTTATCTGCTAAGTTAGCATACTTGGAATGTGTGTTTTTTGAAAGTGCTATTACATTGTACTTCTGAGACTAAGATGCTAAGCTACAATGTTTTAATGGTGTTTTTGAAGGTAAACATGCTAAGGCATGCCTTTCTAAGGTAATGCAGTGCTAAATAACATATTTTGAAAGTATTTTTTGCGCTAAGTTAGCATATTTTGAATGTGTTTTCTAAGGTTAAAGTGGTAAATTCATCATATTTACGAGGCTAACATGCTAAATTACATAAGATGTTTTTTTAATCGCTAAGTTCATCATGTCAAGGCTAACATGCTAAACTCCAATGTTTTGATTATGTTTTTGAAAGGTAATATGCTAAATTATTGTCTTTTGATATGTTTTTGAAGGCTAACATGCTAAATTCTTGACTTTTAAAATGTTTTCAAGGCTAACATATTAAGTTAATATGTTTTGATGTTTTTTGAAGGCTAATATGCTAAATTCACGTCTTTTGAGGATTTTTTGAAGGCTAACATGCTAATTCTTGTTTTTTTAGATGTTTTTTGAAGGCTAATATGCTAAACTCACGTCTTTTGAGATGGTTTTCAAGACTAACATGCTCAATTCTTGTCTTTTAAAATGTTTTTGAAGGCTAACATACTACGTTGGTATGTTTTGATGATGTTTTTTTTGAAGGCTAATATGCTATACTTCCGTGTTTTGAGATGTTTTTGAAGGCTAACATGCTACATTCTTGTCTTTTTAGATGTTTTTGAAGGCTAACATGCTACATTTTTGTCGTTTAAAATGTTTTTGAAGGCTAACATTAAGTTAATATGTTTTGAATATGTTTTATTGAAGGTTAACATGCTAAATTGTCTTTTAAAATGTTTTTGAAGGCTAACATATTACGATTGTACATTTTGAGGATGTTTTATGAAGGCTAATATGCTAAATTCTTGTCTTATAAAATGTTTTTGAAGGCTAACATATTGAGTTTGTATTTTTTTTGTTGGCCGATATGCCAAAGTAAGATGTTTGGAAGTATACTTAAGAGCTTTTTGTGTGTGTGGTTTTCCCGCTAGGTGGCGAGTGTGTGGACTCAGGCACTGATGCGGTGATGTGCCGCTGTCGCCCAGGCTTCGCGGGCCCTCTCTGCGAGACCAATGTGGACGACTGCGCCAGCAACCCTTGCCGTAACGCCGGCACCTGCACGGACGGCGTTGCCGACTTCACCTGCACGTGTGCCCTGGGTTTCGCCGGCAAAGACTGCTCCCTGCGCTCCAACCCTTGCGACCGTTTCCCGTGCCACAACGGCGGGCGCTGCTTCGCTCACTTCTCGGGGCCCGTGTGCCAATGCCCGCCGCAATTCATGGGGGCGCGCTGCGAGTACGACGTGGAGCCACAGGTGTTGCCCACCTCGCCCGCCCCGCCACGGGACGCCTTCTCCGCCGCGTTGGCCGCCGCCTGCGTCTTGGGCGCGCTGACATTGAGCCTCCTGGCCGCCGCCAGCGTTTTCGTGCTGCGGCAACTGCGCCGCGGGAAGGAGCTGGCGGCCATGTCGGCGTCCGTCAAGAACGACCTGGAGGCCGTCAATAACCGGGCGGCGCCCGGAGGACGCGGCAAAGTGTGCAACAAGGAGGCCGCGCTGGGCTGGGGCGGAACTGAGCGCGGAGCTGTCGTCAAAAACAAAATGGCCGCCGACTCCAACCTGGCCAAGGAGCGACAAGACGACAAGTCGGGCAGGTAATGAATGTTATATTTTTAATAAATTTGTTTTAAATCCATCATCTCAATGGCAACCAATGAGTTAATATTAGATGCCAGGTCAAGTTGTTTACATTTTCCAGTTTTGGGGGCATTTTTAGGTCACTTCCTGTTATGTGGGATCACTTCCTGTTACTTTTGGGACATTTACGGATCATTTCCTGTTAATTTTAGGAAATTTCTAGGTCACTTCCTGTTGATTTCGGAGCATTTATAAGTCATCATTTTGGTATTGGCTCACTTCCTGTTAATTTTGAAACATTTTACGTTCACTTCCTGTTAATGTTGGGATATTTACAGATCATTTCCTTTTGATGCAAGTAATTTCTAGGTAAATACGGGGCATTACTAGATCACTTCCTGTTGATTTCAGGCATTTTTAGGCCACATCCTGTGGATATTGGCTCACTTCCTTTTAATCTTGAGACATTTCCAGGTCACTTCCTGTTGATGTCAGATCACTTCCTGTTGATACAAGTAATTTCCTGGTAATTACGGGGCATTGCTTGGGCACTTTCTGTCAATTTTGGGGCATTTTTAGGCCACATCCTGTTGACATTGGCCCACTTCCTGTTAATTTTGAGACATTTCCGGGTCACTTCCTGTTAAATTTTGGGACATTTACAGATCATTTCCTCTTGATAGAAGTAGTTTCCTGGTAATTACGGGGCATTGCTTGGTCAGTTCCTGTCAATTTTGGGGCATTTTTAGGTAACACCTTGTTGACATTGGCTCACTTCCTGTTAATTTTGAGACATTTCTGGGTCACTTCCTGTTAATTTTGGGACATTTTCGGATCATTTCCTGTTGATACAAGTAATTTCCAGGTAATTACGGGCATTACTAGGTTACTTCCTGTTGATTTGGGGACAGTTTTAGGTCACATCCTGTTGATATCAGGTCACTTCCTGTTAATTTTGGGACATTTCTGGGTCACTTCCTGTTAATTTTGGGACATTTGCGGATCATTTCCTGTTGATACAAGTAATTTCCAGGTAATTACGGGCATTACTAGGTTACTTCCTGTTGATTTGGGGACAGTTTTAGGTCACATCCTGTTGATATCAGGTCACTTCCTGTTAATTTTGGGACACTTCCAGGTCACTTCCTGTTAATTTTTGGAACTTTACAGATCATTTCTTGTTAATTATAGGGAATTTCCCTTTTAATTTGATAATGGCTTTTATCTTTTTAATTGTAAGACTTTTCCAGGTCACTTCCTGTTAGCGTTGGTCATTTCTGAATCGCCTATTGATTCGTGGATATTTCTATGCCCCTTCCTGTTAATATCAGGTCGCGCCCTGTTAATTTTGGGACATTTGCAGGTCATTTCCTGTTAATTATGGGACATTTCTTGGCCACTTCCTGTTGATTTTTGGGCAGTTTAATTTCACACCCTGTTGATATTTGCTCACTTCCTGTTAATTTTGGGATATTTGCAAGTGCCTTTAAAATTTTTAGGCTTTTATGGGTCACTTCCTATTGATATTGGCTCATTTCCTGTTCATTTTGAGACATTTACAGGTCACTTCCTGTTGACAATAGATCACTTCCTGTGTATTTTGGGGTATTTCTAGGTCCCTTCCTGTTGATGTTTGTTCACTTCCTGTTGATTTTGGGATATTTGTAGTCAGTCCCTTTTATTTTTTTAGTCATTGTTGGGCCACTTCCTATTAATACTGATTGATTTCCTGTTAGTTTTGAGACATTTACTTCACTGTCACTTCCTGTTTATTATGAGGCATTTCTTGTCCACGTATTTTTATGTAGCGTCCTGTTGATATTTGCTTACTTTCAGTTAATTCTGGGATATTTGCAGGTCCCTTTAAATTTTTAGGCATTTCCGGGTCACTTCCTGTTGATTTCGGGGTATTTCTAGGTCACAGCATGTTGATATTTGTTCATTCCTGTTAATTTTGGGAAATTTACGTATAATTTCCTGTTGATACAAATAATTTCCTGGAAATTACGGGGCATTACTAGGTCACTTCCTGTCAAATTTTGAGCATTTTTAGGTCTCATCCTGTTGAGATTTGCTCACTTTCTGTTAATTTAGGGATATTCGCAGGTCCCTTTAATTTTTAGGCATTTATGGGTAACTTCCTATTGACATTGGCTCGTTTCCTGTTAGTTTTGAGAGGTTTATAAGTCACTTCCTGTTGATCACAGGTCACTTCCTGTTGATTTGGGGGTATTTCTAGGTCACATCCTGGTCATATTTGTTCATGTCCTGTTGATGTCGGGATATTTGCTGGTCCCTTGTAATTTTTAGGCATTTATGGGTCACCTTCCTATCGGATCATTTCTTGTTTCTTGTTTTTGTTTTTTTTAGACATTTACAGGCCACTTCCTGTTGATTTGTGGTATTTCTAGGTCACATCCTGGTCATATGTGTTCACTGCCTGTTGATTTTGGGATATTTGCAGGTCCGTTTTAATTTTTAGGTTATTTATGGGTCACTTCCTATTGATATTAGCTCATTTCCTGTTAGTTTTGAGACATTTACAGGTCACTTCCTGTTGAATTTAGGGCATTTCTAGGTCACATCTTGTTGACATTTGCTCACTTCCTGTTAATTTAGTGGTATTTGCTGGTCCCTTTTAATTTTTAGGCATTCATGGGTCACTTCCTATTGATATTGGCACATTTCCAGTTCATTTTGAAACATTTACAGGTCACTTCGTGTTGATTTGAGGGTATTTGCAGTCAGTCCCTTTTCATTTGTAGTGGTTCATGGGTCACTTCCTAATGATATTGACTCATTTCCTTTTAGTTTTGAGACGTTTCAGGTCACTTCCTGTTGATGTTTGTTCACCTCTTGTTGATTTTGGGATATTTGCAGGTCCCTTTTAATTTTTAGGTATTTGTAGGTCACTTCCTGTTAATTTTGGGACAATTACAGATCATTTCCTGTTGGTACAAGTCATTTCCTGTTAATTATGGGGCATTTCCTGGCCACTTCCTGTGTATTTTGGGGTATTTCTAGGTCACTCCCTGTTAATATTTGTTTACTTCCTGATAATTTTGGGATATTTGCTGGTCCCATTTAATTTTTAGGCACTTATGGGTCACTTTCTATTGATATTGGCTCAGTTCCTGTTAGTTTTTAGACATTTACAAGTCACTTCCTGTTTATTATGGGGAATTTTCTTGCCACTTCCTCTTGATTTTTGGGCATTTTTATGTCACATCCTGTTGATATTGGCTTACTTCCTGTTGATTTTGGGATATTTGCAGGTCCCTTTTAATTTTTTGTCATTTATGGGTCACTTCGTATCGATATTGGCTCATTTCCTGTTAGTTTTCAGACATATACAAGTCACTTCCTGTTGATTTTGGGGTATTTCTAGGTCACCTCCTGTTGATATTTGTTCACTTCCTGTTAATTTCGGGACATTTACGGATCATTTCCTGTTGATGAAAGTAATTTCCTGGAAATTACGGGGCATTACTAGGCCACTTCCTGTTGATTTTGGGGTATTTTGATATTTGCTCACCTTCCGTTAATTTTGGGATATTTTGCAGGTCAGTCCCTTTTATTTTTTTTGGCATTTATGGGTCACTTCCTATTAATATTAGCTCATTTCATGTTAGTTTTGACATGTTTTCAGGTCAATTATTGTTGATTTTGGTGTATTTCTAGGTCACATTCTGTTGATATTAACGTCCTATTAATTTTGGGATATTTACAGATCACTCCCTTTTAATTTGTAGGCATTTATGGATCATTTCCTATTGATATTAGCTCCTGTTTATTTTAGGATGTTTACAGATCACTTCCTCCTGATTTTGGAGATTTCCAGGTCAATTTCTATTGATTTTTGAATCACTTACTGTTCATGTCAGGACAATCTCCGGGCACTTCCTGTTGTTTTTTTTTTCATCTTAGGTCACTTCCTGTTTATATTGGCTCAATTCCTATTAGTTTTGGGACATTTCCGGGTCATTTCCTGCAGCTTTTGAATCACTTTTTGGTGAATTTCTTGAATTTAAAAGGAAGAAAATCAACTCTCAAACTCATAGTATTTCAATGAGTCCCCCATACAGGGTTAAATGAATGTAAATTGTTTTCTTTTAGAGAAAAACATTTTTTTTTGTGGGTAAGTAAACGCTTCATCTTTTTGTCTTGAAAGCTGTTGCAGGCGCTAACGCGTTCTGTTTGTTGTTTTTGTGGGGGATGGGCTGTTTAGAGTGAAGTGCGATTCGTCCTCGGCGCTTCATTTGCTACAAGACGTCCGCTATCAGCCCGTCTTGGTGGTCCCCGAGCAGCTGGAACACTGCGTCTTTGCCACGGAGGTAATAACCGCACAAAAAAACACTACACCAACGTGCCCTTACAATTTAATATGATTAAAAAACATAATTCTCTTGTATTTCGTTATTTTTATTAATTCTACAAATGGATTGGAAGTCTACGGCAGCCAATGAGTAAATAGCAGATGCTATGGCATTGATAAAATATCCTTTTAACTAGTTATGACTAGGGTTGTTCCGATCATGTTTTTTTGCTCCCGATCGTTTTAGTTTGAGTATCTGCCGATCCCGATATTTCCCGATCCGATTGCTTTTTTTTTTTTTTTTGCTCCCGATTCAATTCCAATCATTCCCGATCATTTTTTCCGATCATATACATTTTGGCAATGCGTTAAGAAAAAAATGAATAAAACTCGGACGAATATATACTTTTAACATACAGTACATAAGTACTGTATTTGTTTATTATGACAATAAATCCTCAAGATGGCATTTACATTATTAACATTCTTTCTGTGAGAGGGATCCACAGATAGAAAGACTTGTAATTCTTAAAGGATAAATGTGACTTTGTATATTGTGACTAAATATTGCCATCTAGTGTATTTGTTGAGCTTTCAGTAAATGATACTGTAGCCATTTAACTGTTCTGCCCAAATGCATGATGGGAAGTGCAACCATGACTTAGCGTAGTGGCACCAATTGATATATCTTCTCTGCGTTGGGAAGTAACATAGGGTGTTAAGGAAAAGATCAACCACGACCGTTCTTCCCCACATTGCTTCCCACTATATTTCTAATTATTGAGAGAGGGATTTTAAGGCTCTAGCCAATTAAAAAGAGGCTCCAAAGACTGCCAAAATTCTCTCTACTCATTTTACGCTGCCTGTTAACTCTATACAGTGCCTTGCAAAAGTATTCGGCCCCCTTGAATCTTGCAACCTTTCGCCACATTTCAGGCTTCAAACATAAAGATATGAAATTTCATTTTTTTGTCAAGAATCAACAACAAGTGGGACACAATCGTGAAGTGGAACAACATTTATTGGATAATTTAAACTTTTTTAACAAATAAAAAACTGAAAAGTGGGGCGTGCAATATTATTCGGCCCCTTTACTTTCAGTGCAGCAAACTCACTCCAGAAGTTCAGTGAGGATCTCTGAATGATCCAATGTTGTCCTAAATGACCGATGATGATAAATAGAATCCACCTGTGTGTAATCAGGTCTCCGTATAAATGCACCTGCTCTGTGATAGTCTCAGGGTTCTGTTTAAAGTGCAGAGAGCATTATGAAAACCAAGGAACACACCAGGCAGGTCCGAGATACTGTTGTGGAGAAGTTTAAAGCCGGATTTGGATACAAAAAGATTTCCCAAGCTTTAAACATCTCAAGGAGCACTGTGCAAGCCATCATATTGAAATGGAAGGAGCATCAGACCACTGCAAATCTACCAAGACCCGGCCGTCCTTCCAAACTTTCTTCTCAAACAAGGAGAAAACTGATCAGAGATGCAGCCAAGAGGCCCATGATCACTCTGGATGAACTGCAGAGATCTACAGCTGAGGTGTGAGAGTCTGTCCATAGGACAACAATCAGTCGTACACTGCACAAATCTGGCCTTTATGGAAGAGTGGCAAGAAGAAAGCCATTTCTCAAAGATATCCATAAAAAGTCTCGTTTAAAGTTTGCCACAAGCCACCTGGGAGACACACCAAACATGTGGAAGAAGGTGCTCTGGTCAGATGAAACCAAAATTGAACTTTTTGGCCACAATGCAAAACGATATGTTTGGCGTAAAAGCAACACAGCTCATCACCCTGAACACACCATCCCCACTGTCAAACATGGTGGTGGCAGCATCATGGTTTGGGCCTGCTTTTCTTCAGCAGGGACAGGGAAGATGGTTCAAACTGACGGGAAGATGGATGCAGCCAAATACAGGAACATTCTGGAAGAAAACCTGTTGGTATCTGCACAAGACCTGAGACTGGGACGCAGATTTATCTTCCAACAGGACAATGATCCAAAACATAAAGCCAAATCTACAATGGAATGGTTGAAAAATAAACGTATCCAGGTGTTAGAATGGCCAAGTCCAAGTCCAGACCTGAATCCAATCGAGAATCTGTGGAAAGAGCTGAAGACTGCTGTTCACAAACACTCTCCATCCAACCTCACTGAGCTCGAGCTGTTTTGCAAGGAAGAATGTCAGTCTCTCGATGTGCAAAACTGATAGAAACATACCCCGAGCGACTTGCAGCTGTAATTGGAGCAAAAGGTGGCGCTACAAAGTATTAACGCAAGGGGGCCGAATAATATTGCACGCCCCACTTTTCAGTTTTTTATTTGTTAAAAAAGTTGAAATTATCCAATAAATGTTGTTCCACTTCACGATTGTGTCCCACTTGTTGTTGATTTTTGACAAAAAAATTACATTTCATATCTTTATGTTTGAAGCCTGAAATGTGGCGAAAGGTTGCAAGGTTCAAGGGGGCCGAATACTTTTGCAAGGCACTGTATATAAGGAAAACGGCGCCATTATAGATTGAATGCGACAATGCGTGAGTGGGTCGTGCAGCGCCTGCGTTAATTGCATTAAATATTTTAAAGTGATTAATTAAAAAAAAATTAATTACCGCCGTTTACGCGATAAATTTGATAGCCCTACTTTAAGCCAAAACTAAAGCCTCTGGATGAATGTAAGACATTTTGTTTGTAACGTTAAATACAATTAGAAAACGATTTAATTAAAATTAGGGCTGTCAAAATTATCGCGTTAACGCGCGGTAATTAATTTTTTCAATTGATCACGTTAAACTATTTGACGCAATTAACGCACATGTCCCGCTCAGACAGTATTCTGCCTTTTGGTAAGTTTTACAGCAAGGTTTTTTGTGCTGTCCAACAGCGAACTCTTGTGGTCGCTTTGCGACATGGTTTATTGCTTTCTTGCCAGTTCAATGTGGCTGCACGACGTCTCGGGCTGACGCCTACGTTGTAATGTTGTGCTTATATGATCCTTGGACAAGATTTGTCCGTAAGTATGGTTGTTGTGAAGAATGTACATATTTTGTTAGTAAGCGAAATGTTCTATTTTTTGTATGAGACGCTTTCTGTTTATGTTTAGTGAACCTGTATAGCGTGCTAAGCTAACGTTGTTGCTAATGCAATGCTTGTGTACTTTTTGTAGTTTTACGACAGTCTTAAGAGGACAATGGTTTGAGGCCATTTTATTAATAAATCAGATGAAAAAGGAAGAAGTCTGATTATTAAGGCGTCGTTCACTAGCTGTCTAGCTTTGGAAAAAGTAGACGCTTCGGAGTGAGGACAGCATAGACAGACTTAAATGACAGTCGAGTGAAATGCCCACTACAGTCCTTATGTACCGTATGTTAAATGTATATATCCATCTTGTGTCTTATCTTTCCATTCCAACAAATTATTTTACAGAATATATATATAATTTACAGAAAAATATGGCATATTTTATAGATGGTTTGAATTGCGATTAATTGCGATTAATTACGATTAATTAATTTTTAAGCTGTAATTAACTCGATTAAAAATTTTAATCGTTTGACAGCCCTAATTAAAATATATATATATTAAAAAAAGGCATGTCCGATATTTTTTTGCCGATTCCGATACTTTGAAAATGACGTGATCGGACTCGATCGATCGGGACATCTTTAGTTATGACTTTATTTTTTATGTCAATGCATTGACTTTGATGGAAACGTTGCCCCTACCAACATGGCTGCCCTGAGGCCATTTTGTTAAGGGTGGTGAATGATGGTACTGCCATGAATTTCCTAGAGTTTATCACTAATAGACGTCCAATCCATTGGAAGCGGGAGGGTGGCAGTACAGTGTTATTAAAAAGTGTCTAAACCTTTTGGAATTTCTCACATTTCTGCATAAAATCCCTATCAAATGTGACATGATCCTTGTCAAAATCACACAGATGAAAAAACTGTCTGCTTTAACTAAAACCACCCAAACATTTATATTTATTATTATATTATATTATATATATATATATGTTATATTATATTATTATATATATATATTTTTTTTCCTATGTTTGTCTGTTTTGCACAGAATTTTGCCAAGTTTGCCTTGACTTTTTTAATGTACGATTTACTCGTTTGCACTGAATGTTTTACAAATAAATATCAAGGCGGAGTATTATAAAGATTGCTTTACTAGTTAAAGATGTCCCGATCGATCGAGTCTGATCACGTCATTTTCAAAGTATCGGAATCGGCAAAAAAATATCGGACATGCCTTTTTTTAATATATAGATATTTTTTAATTAAATCGTTTTCTAATTGTATTTAACATTACAGACAAAATGTCTTACATTCATCCAGAGTCTTTAGTTTTGGCCTAAAGTAGGGCTATCAAATTTATCGCGTAAACGGCGGTAATTAATCTTTTTTAAATTACTCACGTTAAAATATTTAATGCAATTAACGCATGCGCTCCACGACCCACTCACGCATTGTCGCGTTCAATCTGTAATGGAGCCGTTTTACTTATATATAGAGCTAACAGGCAGCGTAAAATGAGTAGAGAGAATTTTGGCAGTCTTTGGAGCCTCTTTTTAATTGGCTAAAGCCTTAAAATCCCTCACTCAACATTAGAAATATCGTGGGGAGAAATGTGGGGAAGAACGGTAGTGGTTGATCTTTTTCTTAACACCCTATGTTACTTCCCAACGCAGAGAAGATATATCAATTGGTGCCACTACGCACGGTCATGGTTGCACTTCCCATCATGCATTTGGGCAGAACAGTTAAATGGCTACAGTATCATTTACTGAAAGCTCAACAAATACACTAGATGGCAATATTTAGTCACAATATACAAAGTCACATGTATCCATTAAGAATTACAAGTCTTTCTTTCCGTGGATCCCTCTCACAGAAAGAATGTTAATAATGTAAATGCCATCTTGAGGATTAATTGTCATAATAAACAAATACAATACGTATGTACTGTATATTGAATGTTATATTCGTATATTAGTTTTATTCATTTTTTTTCTTAATGCATTGCCAAAATGTATATGATCGGGAAAAATTATCGGGAATGATTGGAATTGAATCGGGAGCAAAAAAAAAGCAATCGGATCGGGAAATATCGGGATCGGCAGATAATCAAACTAAAACGACCGGGATCGGATCGGTAGCAAAAAAAACGATCGGAACAACCCTAGTTTTCATATTTCACTTCCTGTTGACATTTGCTTACTTCCTGTTAGTTTTTGGATATTTGCAGGTCCCTTTTAATTTTTAGGCATTTATGGGTCACTTTCTATTGAAATTGGCTCAGATCCTCTTAGTTTTGAGACGTTTCAGGTCACTTCCTGTTGATTTTGGGGTATTTCTAGGTCACAGCATGTTGATATTTGTTCACTTCCTGTTAATCTTGGGACCTTTACAGATCATTTCCTGTTGATATAAGTAATTTTTTGGAAATTATAGGGCATTACTAGGTCACTTCCTGTCAATTTTTGGGCATTTTTAGGTCACATCCTGTTGAGATTTGCTCACTTCCTGTTAATCTAAGGATATTTGCAGGTTCCTTTCATTTTTAGGCATTTATGGGTCACTTCCTATTGATATTGGCTCATTTCCTGTTAGTTTTGAGAGGTTTATAAGTCACTTCCTATCGATATCAGGTCACTTCCTGTGTATTTAGGGATATTTCTAGGTGATATTTGTTCACCTTCTGTTAATTTTGGGATATTTGCAGGTCCCTTTTAATTTTTAGGCATTTATGGGTCACTTTCTATTGATATTGGCTCAGTTCCTGTTAGTTTTGAAACATTTACAGGTCACTTCCTGTTTATTATGGGGCATTTCTTGGCCACTTCCTGTTGTTTTTTGGGCATTTCTATGTCACATCCTGTTGATATTGGCTCACTTCAAATATCAAGCGGGAGGGTGGCAGTATAGTGTAATGAAAAAGTGTCTGAACCTTTTGGAATTCCTCACATTTCTGTAAATAAAATCCCCATCGAATGTGACATGATCTTTGTCAAAACCACACAGATGAAAAAACAGTGTCTGCTTCAACTAAAACCACCCAAACATTTATAGGTTTTCATATTTTAACGAGGATAGCATGCAAACAATTAGGGCTGCAGCTATCGATTATTTTAGTAGTCGATTAATCGATGAACTAGTAAGTTCGAATAATCGAGTAATTGGATAGGGAATATGAAAAATTAAAATACCTCAGCTGAGCCTTAAACAGTAGAAAAAAATGAATGCGGATCTGAGTACAACAAGAGAACAATTGGCTAACTTACATAGCAAAGGTCCGCTAGCTTCACTGCTATAAAATGCTATGTTTTTTGTTTTTGTTTTTTTTGTTTGTTTTTTTTTTACAATGCTTTAAACAAACGGTTCACATATTCCCACAAAAAACGGCTAAATATGCCTATAAACTAAATTATGAATGCATAAAAAACATTATCTCAAACAAAAACTTTGCATATGTTGGTCTTAACAGGGAGCAGTTGGATTCACCCATTTGAAATTAGGCAGACCAGAGGGCAGTGTATCCACCCGAATCAATAAAACTAAATGCAAACACTTTCAAAACAAACCATTACAACGCCACTTTAATTAAACGAATACTCGAAGCAATAAAATTCGAATATTTTTCTCTAAACGAATACTCGAGTTAATCGATTAATCGGTGCAGAACTACAAATAATGACTGAAGGGGGAAAAATAAGTCTGCCCTAAGGAGACTTAAAGAGCAATTGAAACCAATGTTTACCAAACATTTTAAGTCAGGTGTGTGCCCAATCACTGATGAGTGGTTTAAAACTGCCCTGCCCACCATAAAACACACACCTAGTAAGAAATGTCTTGATCGGGTTGGTCGGTCAGTCAAAAGAGCTGTCTGAAAACCTGCAATCTTTGTATAAAGCTTGGAAAGGGTACAAAAGCATCTGTAAAAGTCTGGATGTTCATCAATCAAAAGAGAAGTTGTCTACAAATGGAGAGGGTTTGGCACTGTTGCTTCTCTCCCAAAGAGTGGCCGTCCACTAAAGAAGATGCCAAGAGTTCAGCGCAGAATACTCGGAGAGGTAAAAAGAACCCTAGAGTGTCTGCTAAAGACTGACAGAAATCAATGGCACTGTCCAATATCTCAACTATATGTAAAACAATGGCCCAGACTCCACGGAGGAAACCTCTGCTGTCTACAAAAAAACATTGTTGCTCGTTTGATGTTTGTAAAAACGGCACTTGGACACTCCACAGAAGTTTTGGCAAAATATTTTATAGACTGGTGAAACCAAAGTTGAATTGTTTGGGGGTAACACACAACGTCATGTACAGTGGGGAGAACAAGAATTTGATACACTGCCGATTTTGCTGGTTTTCCCACTTGCAAAGCATGTGGAGGTCTGTAATTTGTATCATAAGTTCTCTTCAACTGTGAGGGACGGAATCTAATACCAAAAAACAGATAATCACGTATGATTTTTAAATTATAAATTTGCATTTAATTGCATGAAATAAGTATTTGATACATCACAAAAATTGAACTTAATATTTGGTACAGAAACCTTTGTTTGCTATTACAGATACCAAACGTTTCCTGTAGTCCTTGACAAGGTTTGCACACACTGCAACAGGGATTTTGGCCCACTCCTCCATGCAGATCTTCTCCAGAGCCTTCAGGTTTCGGGGCTGCTGCCGGGCAACACGGACTTTCAGCTCCCTCCATAGATTTTCTATCGGGTTCAGATCTGGTGACTGGCTAGGACCTTAAGATGCTTCTTACGGAGCCACTCTTTAGTTGCCTTGGCTTCGTTGTCATGCTGGAAGACCCAGCCACGACCCATCTTCAGGGCTCTCACTGAAGGAAGGAGGTTGTCAGCCAAGATCTGGCGATACATAGCCCCATCCATCCTCCCCTCAATACGGTGCAGTCGTCCTGTACCCCTGGCAGAGAAGCAGCCCAAAAAAAATGATGTTTCCTCCTCCATGTTTCACGGTTGGGATGGTGTTCTTGGGGTTGTACTCATCCTTCTTTTTCCTCCAAACACGACGAGCCGAGTTTGGACCAAAAAGTTCCATTTCGGTCTCATCCGACCACATGATCTTCTCCCATTGCTCCTCTGGATCATCCAGATGGTCAGTGGCAAACTTCAGACGTGTCTGGACATGCACTGCCTTCAGCAGCGGGACCTTGCGTGCGCTGTCGGATTTGAATCCATGACGGCGTCATGTGTTTTCTTCAAGACTCTGGTTCCGGCTCTCTTCAGGTCATTGACCAGGTCCTGCCGTGTAGTTCTGGGCTGATCCCTCACCTCCCTCATGATCAGTGATGCCCCACGAGATGAGATCTTGCATGGAGCCCCAGAACGAGGCAGATTGACCGTCAACTTGAACTTCTTCCATTTTCTAATAATCGCTCCAGCAGTTGTTACCTTCTCACCAAGCTGCTTGCTTATTTTCCTGTAGCCCATCGTAGCCTTGTGCAGGTCTATTATTTTATCCCTGATGTTCTTACACAGCTCTTTGGTCTTGGCCATTGTGGAGAGGTTGGAGTTTGTTTGTTTGAGCATGTGAACAGGTGTCTTTTATACAGGTAACAAGGTCAAACAGGTGCAGTTACTTCCGGTAATGAGTGGAGAACAGGAGGGGTTCTTAAAAAAGAACTAAGAGCCGAAATATTTACTAGTTGGTAATGTATCAAATACTCATTTCATGCAGTTAAATACAAATTTATTATTTAAAAATGATACAATGTGATTTTCCGGATTTTTGTATTAGATTCCGTCCCTCACAGTTGAAGAGAACTTATGATACAAATTACAGACCTCTACATGGCTTGCAAGTGGGAAAACCAGCAAAATCGGCAGTGTATTAAATACTTGTTCTCCCCACTGTATGAAAGAAAATGGAACAGCTCACCAACATCAACACCTCATTCCCTGCGTCAAGCATGATTTGGGGCTGTTTTGCTGCCTCGGGGCCTGGACAACTTGCAATCATTAATGTAAAAATGAATTCAAAAATTTTGCAGGAAAACCTGAGGCCGTCTGTCAGACAGTTGAAGCTGAAAATAGGATGGATGATCATCCAAAATCAACTTCAGAATGGGTTCAGAAGAACAAAATACACGTTCTGGAGTGGCCAAGTCAAAGTCCAGACTTGAACCCCATTGAGATGCTGTTGTTTGACCTAAAGACAACGATTCATGCCAGACATCCCAGGAAGCTGACTGAACTACAGCAGTTTTGTAGGGAAGAATGGGCCAAGATTTGTCCTGATCGATGTGTCGGACTGGTCTGTAGCTACATGAAGTGTCTGGTTGAAGTTGTTGCTGCCAAGTGGGGGAGGGGGGCACAAAATATTAAACGCGATGGTACACTTGTCCACCTTCTGTCATTGTTTGCGTACTATTAAAATATGAAAACCTATGAATGTTTGGGTGGTTTTAGTTAAAGCAGACACTTTTTTTTCCATCTGTGTGATTTTGACAAAGATTAGATCACATTTGATGGTGATTTGATGCAGAAATGTGAGAAATTCCAAAAGGTTCTCTCATACCACTGTAGTTCAGGCATTTGCTGCCAACCCTCCCACTTGAAATAAATTAGACGTCTATGGCTGTCAATGACATCCAATGAGTCAAACAGTGTCTGACCAACATTTAAAATTTAGTATTATTAGAAAAATATAAATTTGTATCTCTATATAATTTTTTTTTAAAAAAACACCATAAAATATATATTTTTTTTAATCCAGTATCGAAATTGGTGCATAACCAATTATTATTATTGCTGTTTTTTTTTTTTTTTTTTTTTTTTTTTTTTGAAGCATTTCAATTTGTATACTTACACGTTTTTGTCTTTTGATGTCGTTGCAGGTTTGACGTCAAACCATGGAAAGTTTTGGATATTGAACAAGACGTTTTGAAATGATTTTTAAATTTTTTTTATGCCGACTGAATGTTGAATGTTGTTGCCACTCTTGCACTTTTTCCAATCATTGCCAGGATCGCGCACGCTGCGCATGGCGACGATCCGCCTAGTAACAAAAAGGTGCCTTCCTTCATCATCATTGTCTTTCATCTTCATCCCAAAGTTGTGTGTGTGCTCTCTCGGGTGTATTTTGAGCATGTTAATTTAAGACCATGCAATGTGTGTACAGTTTTATTTAATTTGTACATAAACTTGTACAGAATTTATATTTAATAAACACAATCACTAAGTATATTTTCATAAATAAATGTCAAAATCTAATTGGAGTGTGTGTCTTTTTTTAGTTTGACTTCTGTTTCGGTGGTTAATTTGTTGTTTGACCTTTAGAATGTGCTGTTTTTACATTTAGCACACAGTGACTTTAGCATATTAGCATATATATTGACTTTTCCGTTTCAGTGTTTAATTTGATGTTTGACGTTTAGAATGTGCTGCTTTTACATTTAGCACACAGTGACTTTAGCATATTAACATATATATAGACTTTTCTGTTTCAGTGCTTCATTTGATGTTTGACCTTTTGACCTTTAGAATATGCTGTTTTTACATTTAGCACACAGTGACTTTAGCATATTAGCATATCTCGACTTTTCTGTTTGTGTTTCATTTGATGTTTGACCTATTGACCTTTAGAATATGCTGTTTTTATGCTGTTTTTACATTTCACACATAGTGACTTAAGCATATTAGCATATACGTCGACTTTTCAGTTTTAGTGTTTCATTTGTTTGACCTTTTGACCTTTAGAATAAGCTGTTTTTACATTTAGCACAGAGTGCCTTTAGCATATTAGCATATCTATAGACTTTGCTGTTTCAGTGTTTAATTAGATGTTTGACCTTAATAATGTGCTGTTTTTACATTTTACACATATTGACTTTAGCATAATAGCACATACATAGACTTTCATTTGTTTGACCTTTTGACCTTTAGAATAAGCTGTTTTTACATTTAACACACAGTGACTTTAGCATATTAGCATATATAAACTTTTTTGTTTCAGTGCTTCATTTGATTTTTGACCTTTTAGAATGTGCCGTTTTTACATTTAGCACACAGTGACTTTAGCATATTAGCATATCTCGACTTTTCTTTTTGTGTTTCATTTGATATTTGACGTATTGACCTTTAGAATATGCTGTTTTTATGCTGTTTTTACATTTCACACATAGTGACTTAAGCATATTAGCATATACGTAGACTTTTCAGTTTCAGTGTTTCATTTGTTTGACCTTTTGACCTTTAGAATAAGCTGTTTTTACATTTAGCAGAGTGCCTTTAGCATATTAGCATATCTATAGACTTTTCTGTTTCAGTGTTTCATTAGATATTTGACCTTTATAATGTGCTGTTTTTACATTTCACACATAGTGACTTTAGCATAATAGCACATACATAGACTTTCATTTGTTTGACCTTTTGACCTTTAGAATAAGCTGTTTTTACATTTAGCACACAGTGACTTTAGCATATTAGCATATATAAACTTTTTTGTTTCAGTGCTTCATTTGATTTTTGACCTTTTAGAATGATTCGTTTTTACATTTAGCACACAGTGACTTTAGCATATTAGCATATTGTTTTCTGAAATTTCCAGGTTCGCGGTGAATCAGTAACAGGCAATCCCCGTGTTACCGTGACAGCAAAACAAAATGTCCCTTAGCAATGAAAATCGCTTACCGTGACAAATGAGTGGGGAGCCAACACACTCCGGTAAGGCGGGGATTCTCGGGTTGACAAACTTAAATCTAGCGTCATCGTTGACATTTATCATGCTTGTTTTTGCATTTATTCTGCATTTTCTAATTAATAAACATTGTCTATTGAGTAAAAGTGTGCCTGTTACTGATTCACGGCGTCCCTGGAAATTTCGGAAAACACATATATATACACTTTTCTGTTTCAGTGCGTCATTTGATGTTTAACCTTCTGACCTTTAGAATATGCTGTTTTTACATTTAGCACACAGTGACTTTAGCATATTAGCATATAAATAGACTTTTCCGTTTCAGTGCTTCATTTGATGTTTGACCTTTTGACCTTTAGCGTATGCTGTTTTTACATTTAGCACACAGTGACTTTAGCATATTAGCATATATATATCTCGACTTTTCTATTTCAGTGTTTCATTTGATGTTTGACCTTTTGACCTTTAGAATATGCTGTTTTTACATTTCACACATAGTGACTTTAGCATATTAGCATATACATACTTTTTTCAGTGTTTCATTTGTTTGACTTTTTGATAGCGTAGAATATTAAAAGGGTTAGTTTGTAACTTAGCTTGTAAATTAACCTTGCCTACCATCGATGACAATAGATGTCCATTCCATTTGATTGGACTTTTTGTTTGACCATATTTGGTAACTACTTGACAGTTTGATGAAATACTACACTATGTGCGCGGTTGTGTGTCTGTGAATGAGTGTTACTTCCTGTATCAGTGTTTAACTTGATGATCACCTTTGACCTTTTGAGCTTTGAGTTGCTGTTTTTACATTTCGCACGCAGTAATTTTAGCATATTAGCATATTTATGGCATAGCTTACAAAAACGCTCAAAGTAAGGAAACACCTTCAACTTTAGCATATGAGCTCACATAGCACATCTATGCAGCATAGCGACCATATTTTGGTCTTGTCAGATCAACAAAATACTACATTGTGTGTCCATGTATTTATTTCTTTTATTTGACGAATGACTTTGTCTTCCTGTGTCAGTGTCCAACTCGATGGTCACCTTTGACTTGCTTTGATGTAAGCTCTTTTTCTCCCACAATAGGCAATAGGTGTCCAAACGAGCTATTTTTACATTTAGCTCATTTGACAAATGAGTTTGACTTCCTGTTTCAGTGTCTAACTCGATGGTCACCTTTGACCTTTGACCTTTTGAGTTGCTTTAAAACAAGCTATTTTTACATTTCGCACACAGTAACTTTAACAAATTAGCCTACAGCGTATCACAAAAGTGAGTACACCCCTCGCATTACTGCAGATATTTAAGTATATCATCACTGACAAAATGACACTTTGACACAATGAAAAGTAGTCTGTGTGCAGCTTATATAATTAATTAATTTTCCCCTCAAAATAACTCAAAATATAGCCATTAATATCTAAACCCCTGGCAAAAAAGTGAGTACACCCCTTAGAAACTACGTACATCCATAAATCTCCAAATTGAGTACTGCTTGTCATTTTCCCTCCAAAATGTCATGTGACTCGATACAGGAGTGCTGTAAGCGTTGCTACAGAGATTGAAAAGGTGGGGGCGTCAGCCTGTTAGTGCCCAGACCATACGCCGCGCTCTACATCAAATTGGTGTGCATGGCTGTCACCCCAGGAGGAAGCCTCTTCTGAAGACGGTAGACCAGAAAGCCCGCAAACAGTTTGCTGAAGAAATGTCAACAAAGCACATGGATTACTAGAACCATTTCCTATGGTCTGATGAGACCGACGGGCTTTTTTGTGCAACTTGATGGTTGCCTTTGACCTTTTGACCTTTGAGTTGCTTTAAAATGAGCTATTTTTACATTTAGCACACAATAACTTTACCATGTTAGCATCTATATAGCTATATATGGCATAGCATATTAGAAAGGTTAGTTTGTAACTTAACTTGTCAATTAACCTTGGGTACCATTGACGACGACAGATCGCCAATCCATTTGTTTGGACTTCCTGTGTTTGGTAAATACTTGTCAGTTCAATAAAATACTACATTACATGTGTTTGTGTGTCTGTATATTTTTGTCTTTTATTTGACGAATGAGTTTAACTTCCTGTTTCAGTGTTGAACTCGGTGGTCACCTTTGATCTTTTGAGCTGCTTTAAAACGAGCTATTTTTACATTTCGCACACAGTAACTGTAGCATATATAGCATAGCATATTAAAACGCCCAAAGTAAGGAAACGCATCAACTTTAGCATATTTGCATATATAGCGTATATATATAGCTTAGTGACCATATTTTTAAAATACTTGTCCGTTTAATGAAATACTACATTATGTGTCCATGTATATCTGTCTTTCACTTAGTTTGACTTCAAATTTCAGTGTCTAATTTGATGGTTGCCTTTGACCTTTTGACTTTTAAGTTGCTTTAAAATTAGCTTTTGCATATTAGCATCTTTATAGCTACATATACCATAGCGCATTAAAAAATTTAGTTTGTAACTTAGCTTGTAAATTACTCTTTGTTTTCGCACACAGTAACTTTAGCATATTAGCATATATAGCATATCATATTTAAAAACTAAGGAAACATCAACAGTTTTCCTACTATTGAAACAGCTTGAATCTTAGTATGTAAATTAACCTTGGCTGCCATCGACGGCGATAGATGTCCAATCCATTTGATATGTCTCCCTGTGCGACCATATTTGGTAAATACTTGTCAGCTTAATAAAATACATTGTGTATTTTTGTCGTTTATTTGACTAATGAGTTTCACCTCCTGTTACAGTGTCTAACTTGATGGTTGCCTTTGACCTTTTGACCTTTGAATTGCTTTAAAATGATCTATTTTTAGATTTAACGCACAACAACTTCAGCATATTAGCATCTATTATGATATATATGGCATAGCATATTAAAAAGGTCGGTTTGTAACTTAGCTTGTAAATTAACCTTGGCTACCATTGACGATGACAGATCGCCAATCCATTTGTTTGGACTTCCCGTGCGACCATATTTGGTAAATACTTGTCAGTTCAATGAAATTCTACATTACATGTGTTTGTGTCTGTTTGTTTTTGTCTTTTATTTGATGAATGAGTTTGTCCTGTTTCAGTGTTGAACGCGGTGGTCACCTTTGACCTTTTGAGCTGCTTTAAAACGAGCTATTTTTACATTTCGCACACAGCAACTTTAGCATATTAGCATATATAGCATAGCATATTAAAACGCCCAAAGTAGCAAATAGCAACCATATTTTTTAAATACATGTCAGTTTAGTGAAATACTACATTATGTGTCCATGTATTTTTGTCTTTGACTTAGTTTGACTTCATATTTCAGTGCCTAATTTGATGGTTACCTTTGACCTTTAAGTTGCTTTAAAATGAGCTATTTTTATATTTAGCACACAATAACTTTTGCATATTAGCATCTATGTAGCTATATAGAGCATAGCATATTAAACATTTTGTTTGTAACTTAGCTTGTAAATTACTCTGTTTTTTGCACGCAGTAACTTTAGCATATTAGCATATATAGCATATCATATTTAAACACACAAACCAAGGTAACATATCAACAAGATTCCTACTGTTGAAACAGCTCTAATCTTAGTATGTAAACACCCCTGCACTAAATGCTACATTTCTGTTTGTATGCTAACTTCCCGATAACACATTTGCATGAGTCCCCACATTGCCATATTGGGTCAAAATGTGTGTGTGGGTGTGTGTGCAAAAACTCGAGTTGTTATTTCCTCTGTCTCACGTGACTATTTCGGATAAACGGCTTGCGAATGGACGCCAACATTCTTTTTGTGTGTCAAGCGTGTACTTGTACATTCCTTTCGGTTCGCTGCTAGGTTTATGTTTTCTTTTTACTACAGATGTCTTTGATATGGCATCGCTAGTATTTACACTTGTGGCTGTTGCAGCATGTATGTACATGTCGAGTCGCTGTGTACTGTAGCTGAGCTTGTTTACGTGTTAGTGTGTGTGATATCACTGCACAAACAGGAGAAATAAAAGTTCACGCTACATATTTACTTTGGACGTTTTAGCCATTAAACATTTACAACATTCGAAGTCCAACGCTAGCCAATAGACAGTGATGTGTGTACATAAAAATACAAGATCACAAACACACAGTTGTGAACCTTTCGTTAACCGAAATACATATAAACTAAAGGAGAGTTCCCTTTTTTACCTCTGTGACCTTTGACCTCATGACCCAAAAATGTTAGCGACTCTTCCCTTTCACGTTACAAAAACATCCTGCAAGTTTGATCATAATCTGGTTAATCGTTCTTGAGTCATCTTCAACACAGACAATTCAATTTGTCCCTGTGACCTTTAACCTCATGACCCCCAAAATTAATTAACTCTTCCGTTTCATATTCCAAATATATACTGCAAGTTTGTTCATGATTTTTTATTTGTTCTAGGGGGTTGAATACAAACATACAAATTCAACTGGTCCCTGTGACCTTTAACCTCATGACCCCAAAATATCATGCACTTGACAATTCACCAAAAGTCGGAAAAATCTAAACTAAAACTCATAATTTTAAGGAAATTCCAAACGAAAACTAGGAAATCCACTCTAAAAACTAATAACGCTAATCAAATTAGAGAAGAAAAAAAATTAAAATATAAAAATAAATGGCCAATGAGTTAATGAAAAAAAAATCTTGTTTCTTTTCAGGTAGTCGGGCCAAACGTTTATCTGCTAAGTTAGCATGTTTTGATTTTGCTTTTAAAGGTTAAAACTGCTAAATTCATCATAATTCCAAGGCTAACATGCTAAACTAAGATGATTTAATAGTATGTTTCAAAGATTAACATGCTAAATTATGCCTTTCTAAGGTCTTTGAAGGCTAATATGCTAACCTTATGTCTTGTAAGATGTTTTAATTGTCGAGTAAAATGTTTTGAAAATGTTTTTAAGAGCTTAACTAAATTAGCATGTTTGGAATGTGTATATTTTATATTATTTCAAAGGCTAACATGCTAAGCTAAAATGATTTGGGGTTTTTTTACGGTTCATACAGTCCTTTCATAAGTCTTTGAAGGCTAATATGCTAACCTCCTGTCTTTTAAGATGTTTTAATTGCTAAGTAACATGTTTTGAAAATGTGTTTAGCAGTTTATTTGCTGAATTAGCTTGTTTGGAATGTGAATATTTTATCTTAGTTCTAAGGTTAACATGCTAACCTAAAATGATTTGTGTTCAGATATGCCTTTCTAAAGTCTTTGAAGGCAAATATGCTAAATTCATGCCTTAAGATGTTTGCATGTTTTAAATTTCCAAGGCTAACATGCTAATTTTCTAAACCAATAAGATTTAATTGTATTTTTCAAAGATTTACGTGCTAAATTATGCCTTTCTAAAGTCTTTGAAGGGTAATATGCTAACCTCATGTCTTTTAAGATGTTAAATTGCTAAGTAACATGCTTAAAAAAAAAAACTGCTTATTTGCTAAATTAGCATGCTTGGAATGTGTAAATTTTATTTTATTTGTAAGGCTAACATGCTGAACTAAAATGATTTGTTTTTGACGGTTCAGATATGCCTTTCTAAAGCCTTTGAAGACTCATATGCTAACCTCATGTCTTTTAAGATGTTTTAATTGCTAAGTAACATATTTGGAAAAGGTTTTTAACAGCTTATTTACTAAATTAGCATGTTTGGAATGTGTATATTTTATATTATTTCAAAGGCTAACATGCTAAGCCAAAATGATTTGTTTTTAACATTTCAAATATGCCTTTTTAAAGTCTTTGAAGACTAATATGCTAACCTTATGTCTTTTAAGATGTTTTAATTGCTAAGTAACATATTTTGAAATGTTTTTAATAGTTCATTTGCTAAAATAGCATGCTTTGATACTGTTTTCAAAGGTTAAAACTGCTAAAACCATCATATTTCCAAGGCTAACATGCTAAACTAAGATGATTTAATATTATTTTTCAAAGATTAACATGCTGAGTTAAGCCTTTGAAGGCTAACATGCTAACCTCGTGTCTTTTAAGATACACATTCAAAACATGCTAACTTAAGGTTAAAATGCTAAATTCACCTTATTGTCATACTGTTGGTGTATTTAGTTTGAGTGTTGGAAGAGGTGATGTGATGACGACACCGCATGCTCAAAGCAAAGCAAGTCTGGTTCGTCTATCAGCGTCAATGGCAGGAACACACTCGTGTACGCACAACAAACACACAAAAATAAACTCACCTAACTTACTCTCAGACGCACACCCATATAAAAACTGGTCATAAAACACACTTGGTGAGTGTTGCCTGTCAGCGGATGAGCTGGGAAAACGTTTTCCTCGAAGTCAAAGGTCGCAGAGGGTGACGAAGTGTTGACAGGTGTGTGTGTGTTCTCCTTTAATGTTCACTTCCTCCTTTTCACGTGTCCTTACTCCCCACCACAACATTCCCGTTCTCGTGTATCGGAAGAGAAAGTAAAAGTCATGACAGGAACAGAAGTTGCGCTAACAAATACACAAACACACTGCGATTATACAATGTTCGATTTACCAAAAGTGGTTATGTGACCATTGACTGGCAAGAAATAACATACACACACACACACACAGCCCCCCCCCCACACACACACACACACAAATGTAATACGTGTACCAGACTTCCCCGTTCAAACAGGTTGGACATCTATTGTTGTCAGTGAGCCAGTGAGGTACGTTGTGTCTTTGTTATGTTATGCTAGCATAACAACTAAACTAGCAGGTTAGCTGTACTCGTGAAAACTATCTATTTGGCTGAGCCTAAAATAGTTGGCCCACTGCTAGTGAAATGCTAACATGCTAACAGTCGCCCTGCTAACGTGACATAACAAAAGACAGGACTTGTCGAGAAAAATAATGTGGTGAAAGCAAAAATATATATCATATTTTTATTTATAAACTAGAAATAGGGTGGGGGTAAAATTGATAAAAACTGATTTTTTTTGTTGTTTTTGTTGGAAAGAAGAACGGCCTAGCACAAAAAAAGATGCAGTATTTACATCAAGTTGTTTTCTTTAATATGTTACATTAGCATACCCACTATTAGCATGTTAGCTTATTTTGACTCATTTAACTCTTTGGTTGTCTTTGACAGTGCTAGACGTCCAATCCATTTAGACTGGGAGGGGCGAATTCAGTCTAAATGTTTGGCACTAAAACAGTAGCATTCACAGCCAGTCTTCCCAGTTTGAAGAAATTGCATTTGGACGTCTGTCGCCATTAATATGTTGTGTAATGTTATCTTTGTCATGTTACGCTAGTATAACAGCTAAACTAGCATGTTAGCTGTACTCATGAAAACTATGTTATGTTAGCATAACAACTAAACTAGCAGGTTAGCTGTACTCGTGAAAATTATCTATTTGGATGTGCCTAAAATAGTTGGCCCACTGCTACTGAAATGCTAACATGCTAACAGTCTCTATGCTAAGGTGACATAACAAAGAAACAGGACTTTGTCGAGAAAAATAATGTGGTGAAACTGAAGCTATAAATCAAAAATATTTTTACAACATAGAAAATAAGGAGAAAATCATTTTTTGTTGGAAAGAAGTGTGAAGTGTGTTTTCTTTAATATGTTACATTAGCATAACCACTGTTAGCATGCTTGCTGAAGTCATTAAGTGATGCAATATTTTTTTTAACCCTTCCAGGAACTCATTTAACTCCTTGGCTATCTTTGACTGTGCTAGACGTCCTATCCATTTAGACTGGGATGGGCGAATTCATTCAGTCTAATTGTTTTGGATGTCAAGCACCGTCAAAGGCACTAAAACCTTAGCATTTACAGCCACTCTTCCCAGTTTGAAAAAATTGGATTTGGATATCTATCGCCATCAACGCGTTCTGTTATGTTATTTCTTTTTTCATGTTACGCTAGCATAACAACTCAACTAGCAAGTTAGCCTTAGTCATGAAAACTTTCTATTCGCCTGAGAAGAAAATAGTTGGCAGTGCAATGTCAAATGACTGTTGCCAAAATGCTAATATGCTAACAGACGTTATGCTAACGTAACGTAACAAAAAACTGGACTTTTGTCAAGAAAGTGACATGTGTTTGAAGGTAAAGCTATAACCAAGCTTTTTTTTTTTTTACAAACTAGAAACAGGGAGCAAAAACACATGACTAATAACAATTGCTGTTTTTGTTGTAAAGAAGAAGGCAAAGCAAAAGAATCATGCAAAGACTTGTCGTATGTACAAGAAGTTGTTTTCTGTAATACATTAGATTAGCATAACTACTGTTAGCATGTTAACCATAGTCATTAAGTCATGTAGGATTTTGTTTTACCCCCACAGGGCACTCATTTGAAGACTTTCTATTGCCACGTGGCAAAAAATTTCATTTTCAATGACTGCTGCTAAGATGCTAACAGTCGTTATGCTAACATAACATTAAAAAAAACACAACTTTTGTCAAAAAGAATGAAATATGTAGTGAAAGCTACTTCAAAAGCAGCTAAATGTAAAAATAGTTTCCTTGTCCAACTATTGTAAACTCACAATTATTTTCAATGACTAACGCTAAAATGCTAACAACTGCAATGCTAACGTAACATAACAATAAAAACTTTGAGAAAAATAAAATATGTAGTGGAAGCTAAGTCAGAGGCTGCTAAAAACGTTAAAAAAAGGTCCTTTACTAAACTCATTTACAGTGACTACTGCCAAAATGCTAACATGCTAAAATACGATATGCTAACGTAACATAACAAACAACACAACTTTTGTCAAGAAAAATGAAAAACATAGCGTAAACCAAGTCAAACATTACTAGTTCCCTTGTCAAACTATTTTGACTCACAATCTCGCAGCGAGATTGTGAGATTTTTAATGATAACTGCTAAAAGGCTAACAGTCGTGATACTAACGTAACATAACAAAACGAAAAATGAAAAGTTAAAATCTGCTAAAAATCTGTTGTCCAACCCACTACTGCTGGTATGCTAACATGCTAACATACGGTATGCTAACGTAACATAACAAAAAACACAACATTTGTCAAGAGAAATAAATTATGTAGTGAAAGCCAATTCAAAAGCTGCTAAATGTAAAAATCGTTCTTTTTCCAACTATTATCAACTCACAATATTCAGTGACTACTACTGAGATGCCAACATACGCTATGCTAACGTAACATAACAAAAATCACAGCTTATGTCAAGAGAAATGAAACACGTAGTGTAAACCAAGTCAAAAGTTGCTAAAACTAAAAGTAGTTTCCTTGTCAAACTATTTTCGACGCACAATCTCACAGTGCTGTCATTTTCAATAACTACTGCTAAAAGAGTAACAGTCACTAGACTTCACAAAACAAAAATAAAAATGAAAAGTCAAAAATTAATTCTCTTCTCCAACTCACTAATGCTAAAATGCTAACATGCTAACATACGCTTTGCTAACGTAACATAACAAAAAGCACAACTTTTGGCAAGAAAAATGAAATATTTTGAGAAAACCATGTAAAAAATGACACTTGGAGAAAAAAAGGATGTTGCAAAGAAGAATAAGAAGTAAAAGCACTGGTGAGGCTGTAAAGTGGCATGTCTTCACCTCCTCCGACAGGTTCCGCTCGTTATCTTGCCGGTCATCGTCTTCCTGCTCGCATCCGCCTCCCGCTGACCTTTGACACCAACCTCGGTGGGAACACGGTGCAGACGCAGACTTGCCGTGACGGTCACAAGGGCAAAGCGCCAATCATCAGAAGACAAGAACAACGCGTGGCAGCACCTGTCCACACGCACGAACGCACGCACTTTTTCTTTACTGAAAACGTTAAACTTTCTTCAAAAAAAGTACATAAAAAAAGAAAACCACAATTTAAATGTATTTACTTAAGATGATATGTTTGTCCAATGTTCTTGTTTATATTTTTTGTACATACATGTCAATTTATCATGTATTCCTACAAAATTTGTTACAAGTTGACACCGTTTTTTTTTTTTTTTTTTTTTCCCTCTAGAAGAAAAGTTGATTTGGGGAAAAATTACACACTGATAAAAATATTAATTTTGAAAATATGAGGTTTTTGCTTGTCAACAAATATATTTAAATACATGTTATGATCATTTGTTCGTTGAGCAGTTTATTACAAATAAATATTTGTAAAAGAAAAAAGATTTAAATTGATTAATTGATTAAATACGTGAGTAATGTAAACTTATATTTTTATTGATCAATACATTTATAAATATATATTAGCAAAATAATATTAATTAATATGTATTTTAGTAAAATACATTTAAATTAGCAAAATATAAAAATAAAATATCTTTTATTTGAACTTATTTTCATTGGGAAAAAAAAAATCCAGTTTATTGTATTTAAAGTGCCTGTGACACGAAAAAGCATGTTTATTTCATAATACACGCGGTATTTTATGCCCCTGAATGATATGGACCGCTTGGATGTGTGTGGAAGCGATCGCTATATTTATTTAGTTTTTTTAATCCCGCGCCAAGAAAATGAGTGACTTCCGGCTTCGGTCTCTCATTGAGGAGGAGGGCGCTGTGACGTGTACGGTAGAAGACGTTCTCTTCACTATACAGTGTACTGTTGTGGATGAGGACGAAGGATTCAGCTGATTTTGCGGATTAATACTTTTATTTTTTGCATCACGCCAGTCAAACGGCTGCAGAAAAATCATTCTGTATGCGGGAGAGGCGTATGCGCCTTTTTGGAGTTTCAAAAGGTTCCCATTCACCGTGGATATTTACTGTGGGACCATTGGACTTACAAGGAAGTGAGTAAACATCTTGTTTTGTATTATGTCAAATACGAATACAGTGATTACAAAGTAAACACTATAAAATTCCTTTAAATAAAGGACTACTTACGTTTGATCATTGATAGGCATTAGTGACGGGATCTGTCGTTCACTTGGGTAAACGAATCCATTCCGGTTCGTTCAGTAAAAAGATTCGTTCAAACAAATCGTTCAACGAATCGTTCGCCCCCCTCATCTCCCTCCCCGCCCAAACGAATCGTTCGGTTACTGAACGGGAAGTGACGTTGCCGAACGAATCACCAAAGACCGCTTCGCAGTATAACTGAACGGGAAGTGACATTGCTTGGTCCCTCCCTCTCTTCCACATTGACCACTCGTCGTAGTTTCAGAAATGAGTGACAGGCGGTATCATTCTGCTTTCACAGACAGCCTCGTCTCCCTCCTGCTGCTGCAAAAGCGAGGGAGAACTTCCGCGTCGTCTGTCCTAGTTCTATGGGCTCAAAGTCATGGCTCGTGCTTGCATTTCGATTTAGGACACGGTTAAACATTTTCCTTTTGTGAGGGGAGTAGGGGGCGGGGGCGCACGGACTTTCTTTAGCAGGTTCTTGATCACACATGCAATCACATATACAGCGTGTTTGCTGTCACGAAAATAAAAATACATCGAAAGTTTAATTTCTGAATATGGAACGACCAACACATCATATTTACATCTCGCTCTGTTGTATTTTGGTTTTTTAGTATTAAGATGATCGTGTTGAATTTTTGCACTGGTATTAATAAATAAAATAATCCGGTCAGCTCCCCTGTCGTCCCCGCATCTCAGATCGTCAAATGCTGACGAGAAATAATTGTTTGCTCTTTACGATGTCGCCTTTCTACTCTCATTAGTCTGTTAAGAAAAATGTAGACATATTGCGACATCTCCCGTGTCCGCGTGCTTTGTTTTTGGGCGCTTGAGTAGCACATGATGGACGGATTGACATAATTTGTCAAACCAACCAACACCTGACACGAAGAAAAAAAAAAAAAAACCCACTCGGAAAAAAATTACATGTATATACAGTTTCATTGCAAATCAGTATTATGGTGATCATATTGTCTTTTTTGCACTGGTATTAATAAATAAAATAATCCGGTCAGCTCCCCTGTCGTCCCCGCATCTCAGATCGTCAAATGCTGACGAGAAATAATTGTTAGCTCTTTACGATGTCGCCTTTCTACTCTCATTAGTCTGTTAAGAAAAATGTAGACATATTGCGACATCTCCCGTGTCTGCGTGCGTTGTTTTGGGCGCTTGAGTAGCACATGATGGACGGATTGACATAATTTGTCAAAACAACCAACACCCGACACGCTGACACGAAATAAATAAATAAATAAATAAAACACTCGGGAAAAAATTGACATGTATATACAGTTTCATTGCAAATCAGTATTATGGTGATCATACTAAATATTCTTTTTTTTCTGTGCACATATGAGGTAAATATCGCTGCCATGAAGCCTCCATATAGTGGCAGTTCTCTGCCCGCTTCACTGCCGTCACGCGACCGCAGCTCAGCTTTTGCTTGCCTCGTAGCTACCCGTGTTTTAAATTACTGTAAATTTGATAGTATGTCGTCATAGGCAGTCACGAGTTTGTTGAGAAAAGTACTACTCTAAACAATGCTCGCTAGATTTGTGTGGTGTTTTTGTCTGTTTGAGCAGCATTTGATAGGCTCCACGTTAACAAATATGTGACAAAGTCATTTCCTTTCATTTTCTGATTCGTTCACCGCATAGTCATTACTGGAAAATCAAGTTAGCAGCAAGCTAGGTCAGGAACCGGAGGACCGAGTCACTGAACGGGAAGTGACAAAACTCAGTCTTGCCCCCCTGCCTGCACGCTGGCTGCTTATTGGCCACACGTGGACGTGAGTGACAAACGCCCTGATTCTGTTTCCGCTCCCTCCCCTGCCCGCGATGAGGCTGGCGTCTGATTGGTCGTGTGCGATGTCAGAAGACGCTGCCGCTTGCTCAACGCCCTCCCACGCAGCGAACAAGCACCACCTTCATAGAACGAATCAGTGCAGATGATGATTAGTTCGGTCTCGTTCACCAAAACAATTCGTTCAAAAAGAACGAATCGTTCGCGACCGATACAACACTAATAGGCATGTAAAAAGCTATCCTCATGCTCATTAGCAGTTAGCTGTTAGCACGTTAGCTCCACAACAACTCCAGCCATCCTCCTCCAGGGAACGAACTGTAAATTGCTCTCCGCCGGGCGGTTTGCCGATCCGCAAAGAAACTCGACAACCGGGTCGTCATGTCAAATAATCCAGGCTAGTTATGTGTGATTTTCCACTTCGAAGACTTTGAAACGTCCCTCGGTTCGGGTTAGCATGTCGGCTAGCTGTCACTCCTTCTGGTCTGTTTACATTCTCCGAAGCCGGGGAAGGGAAATTACATATGTCCGATTTAGGTGTCATAAAATATCGTTCGGGAGGTGTGACAGTAAAGGTGAAGTCGACTGTTTTGACCATTATGGAGTCATTTTGCCATGTCGTCTTGAATAAATGGATTTTTATTATTTTATATTCCATTTAGCACAAGATTGTTATTTGTCATGACCATGCCATTTATTTAGCAATTGGGGAAAGTACTTGGGTAAAAAGAATATCCTGTAAAAATATTGAAGTAAAGAGACAGAAACAATGACATTTTGCCGCTCTCTTCGTCGCGTTTTCCTCATTGTGAATAGTTCCCCCTCGACGGGCTGACTGGTCCTTCTCAAGCCATTTATATAGCTATTGGGGAAAAATACTTGGATAAAAAGAATATCCTGTAAAAATATTGGGAGTAGAGAGACTGAAACAATGACATTTTGCGGCTCTCTTCGTCGCGTTTTCCTCGTTCTGAACAATTCCCCCTCAATGGGCTGAATAGTAAAACCGATGAGCCCAGTCTACCGCTGACGTCATCCACCTGTTGGGGACGCTAAAGCCCTATAATGGTAGGCGTGGCTAACCGGCAGATTAAAAGACTAATTTCTCGTCATCTGCGCTTTGCTAAATTGTTGTATATAGTCGAATCGTCTCAAAATATGATTCTAATTCACATAATAATGCCATTTAAGACTTTTTTTCTGGTGTCATATGCTCTTTAATGTTAGAGTAGAATAAAATGAAAAATACTGATAAAATATAAATACATATTTTGGAAATGTGCTCAGTAATTTCTTACAAATATATTGGAAAAAATATTTCACATTTAAATCTTTATTCTATCTATCTATATGTAATATCTATTGATTAAATTAGTACAATTAGCTTAAATGTATTCATCAACAATATATATTAATTTATATTATGAAAATCATTTTAATTAAAATGCATATTAGTAAAATTATTTTATTTTATTTATTCGGTTAATTAATTTTAAATTTGTAAAATATTTGGACTAAAATTTCAACTTATTGTTTGAAATGTCTATTTTTAAACAATAATTTTGTTGTTATTAATTGTTCAAATATATTTGTATTAGAAATATATTACATCATTTTGTTTAATTTGATATTCAAGGATATACATTTAAAAGGACAAAATATATTAGTAAAATATTTTTCTTATTTTATTTTATTCATTGATCATTTTATATTATTTATTTTGTTATATTATTTATATATATATATATATATATATATATATATTTTTTTTTTTAAACTTATTGAGATTTAAATTGATTTATTCATTAAATATGTTAGTACAATTAACTTAAATTTATTTTTCTAATAATTGTTTTATTATTATTTTTAGTCGTAGTAGTATGTATGACCAAAACAGCGAAAAAATGGTAAGATTTACGTTTCTAAATAAACTTAAATTGGCAAAATAAGAGGAATATTTTTTTCTTTAAACTTATATCAAATTTATTTTTAAGTTTTTAAATTAAATGTTAGTTAATTTATAGTATAGAATCAAATGAAAACTATTGACAAAATACACATTTTGATCATTTGTTCAGGAATTTCAATTTCAATTATAAATACATCTAATGTATTAGTTTGAATGATTTTTTTTAACATTATAATTCGGTCTCCTACAGCTGCTTCCCGTTTCTCAAAATCGTGCGTCACGTGACAGGAAGTACAATTGAGCGGTCTGCGTTACGGGGAGTGACAAATGTTCGACTTCCTGTCGGACCTTTTAGCCTCCGGCTCGCACTTCCTGTCGTGCCTGACATTAGTAGAAAACAAAAGAAAACACTGCAAGTTTCAATTTAACTCTTTGGCAACCATTGATGGCAAATGAATTGTACATTAAATTGTAATATTAGAAGAAAAAAAAACGTTTTTTAAAAGCCTTTACAAGGCATTGACGGTATACTATTGACGTCCAATTAAATACCGTCAATGCCACTCGAGTACATACTATCAGATAAAATTGTTAATTCTCTCTTTATTCATTACAATTTCATTAATTTAGCTTTCATTAATATTGTATTATAAATGGATTTATACATTTCTTAAGTCTTAATACATCCATTTTTTTCATGGTTCAAATGGTCGCAAAATGTAAGAATGTGTAAAAAACCATCAATACAACAGAAATTGTTTTGTCTTATGAGAACAAAAATACTAGGGCTGCAGCTATTAATTGTTTTAGTAGTCAATCGATTAATTAGTTTGAATAATCAAGTAATCGGACAAGGAACATAAAAAAATTAAAATACCTGTAGAAAAAAAAAAATGAATGAGGTTCTAAGTACAGCAAAAGAACAATAGGCTAACTTACAAAGCAAAAGTCCGCTAGCTTAGATGCTATAAAATGCTTTAAATTTTTTCATTTTGTTTTTTTACAATACTCTTAACAAATGTTTCAAACACAAATTCCCACAAAAAACGGCCAAATATATCTATAAACTAAATGATGAATGAATTAAAAAAAAAAAACATTACCTCAAAAAAAAAAAAAAAAAACTTACCTTTTGTTGGTCTTAACAGGGAGCAGCTGGATTCAGCCATGTGAAATGAGTTACGTCTACTAGAGGGCAGTGTATCCACGCAAATCAATAAAACTAAATGCAAACACTTTCAAAACAAACCATAACAAGACCACTTTAATTAAAAGAATACTCAAAGCAGCTAAATTTAATTCAAATTTTTTATCTAATCAAATTACTGGAGTTAATCGATTAATCGTTGCAGCACTATAAAAAATATGAAAAAATTAAATATATAAATGAAACTACTGATATTAAAAATAAACCCGAACCCGGATCAAACTCTAACCCTAAACAAACCCTAACCCCAGAAAATAAATAAACTAAAATTTGTTTAAAAATAAAAAATAAAAAAAAATAAAAAAATAATAATAATAATGTATTTTGAAAAATGCTTCCAAAAAAAAAAAAAAGTCTTTAAAATTGTGGAAAACGTCTTGTTCCTATAAATATCACATTACACCAGAAATAAATAAAAATGTCCATACAACAAGAAATTGTTTTGTCTGATAACAAAAATTGTACAACAGAAAGTGTTTAAAAAAAAAAAAAACACTATACATTGTATTAAAAATAAACCTAAATCCAAGTCTAAACCCTGAGCCCAAGCCCTAAATAAAGGCCAACCCTAAATAAAAATGGGGGGAAAATAGTCTTCATATTATAGATATTAACAATTATGGTAAGTGTCCTTGTATTATATTGTTAAAAATTTTTTTTTTAAACTTAACACACCAGAAATTGTTTAAAAAAAAAAAAAAAAAAAAAAAAAAAAAAGTCACCTTAAATGGCAGCCAATAAGAAATTAACGACTTGTAATTTTGTCTGTCGTGCATTCCAGTCCTGTGTTGTAAAATCTAATTAGCTTGTGTAGCAATGGCGTCCTCTGGTGTGCAAAAGCACAAACAACGTGAAACCGAATGTGAAGTTTGCACTTTCTTTTATTTTGATGGTCGTATTTTTTTTAGCGACTTTAGCCCAATTTTCATGGATGACGTCGGTCAGGTGTCCAGGAAGTAGCAAGCGCGTCTACGCCTTCTTGCGTGGCATGGACGCGACGAGCAGCCAGTACAGAGAATAGATGCCACCTGGGGAAAAGGGGTGGAGCTAAAGGTTAGTGCGCATTTCACCGCATACAGTGGGGCAAATAAGTATTTAGTCAACCGCCAATTGTGCAAGTTCTCCTACTTGAAAAGATTAGAGAGGCCTGTAATTGTCAACATGGGTAAACCTCAACCATGAGAGACATAATTTGGGGGGAAAAAAACAGAAAATCACATTGTTTCATTTTTTAAGAATTTATTTGTAAGTCATGGTGGAAAATAAGTATTTGGTCACCTACAAACAAGCAAGATTTCTGGCTGTCAAAGAGGTCGAACTTCTTCTAACGAGGTCTAACGAGGCTCCACTCGTTACCTCTATTAATGGCACCTACTTTAGCTCGTTATCAGTATAAAAGACACCTGTCCACAACCTCAGTCAGTCACACTCCAAACTCCACTATGGCAAAGACCAAAGAGCTGTTGAAGGACACCAGAGACAAAATTGTAGACCTGCGCCAGGCTGGGAAGACTGAATCTACAATAGGTACAACGCTTGGTGTAAAGAAATCAACAGTGGGAGTAATTATTAGAAAATAGAAGACATACAAGACCGCTGATAATCTCCCTCGATCTGGGGCTCCATGCAAGATCTCGCCCCATGGCGTCAAAATGATAACAAGAACGGTGAGCAGAAATCCCAGAACCACACGGGGTGACCTAGTGAATGACCTACAGAGAGCTGGGACCACAGTAACAAAGGCAGTAACACAATGCGCCGCCAGGGACTCAAATCCTGCACGGCCAGACGTGTCCCCTTGCTGAAGAAAGTACACGTCCAGGCCTGTCTGCGGTTTCGCTAGAGAGCATTTGGATGATCCAGAAGAGGACTTAGAGAATGTGTTATGGTCAGATGAAACCAAAATAGAACTTTTTGGTAGAAACACAGGTTCTCTTGTTTGGAGGAGAAAGAAAACTGAATTGCATCCGGAGAACACCATACCCACTGTGAAGCAGCCCCAAGACATCACTGCTCTAGAGGAGATGTGCATGGAGGAATGGGCTAAAATACCAGCAACAGTGTGTGAAAAGCTTGTGAGGAGTTACAGAAAACGTTTGGCCTCTGTTATTGCCAACAAAGGGTACATAAGAAAGTATTTAGATGAACTTTTGGTATTGACCAGATACTTATTTTCCTCCATGATTTGGAAATAAATTCTTTAAAAATCAAACAATGTGATTTTCTGTTTTTTTTCCCACATTCTGTCTCTCATGGTTGAGGTTTACCCATGTTGACAATTACAGGCCTTTCCAATATTTTCAAGTGGGAGAACTTGGACAATTAGTGGTTGACTAAATACTTATTTGCCCCACTGTACTAGTCCTTCTCAATAAATTAGCATTTTGTGACGGCCCCTGGCCATTTAATAGTTAATTTTCGAGACTCTTCCAGTCAGCTGATCGTCGCCTCCACCAGCTGGCTGCTTCTCCTCCCACTGTGACGACAGCTGATCGACGCCGGACGGACCGACGATGTCGCCGCCGCTGATTGGCCACGAAAAAAGGCGCCAAGCTTCAAAAACCTGCCGCTGTCAACGCTCTGGGAGGTCGCATTTGACAGCATTCTGCCGCGGTTCTCCTCGCCAGCTGTTTGCTCGCCATTCACTCTCGTAAGCATTTGATCGCTACTTTGATACACTCCTGCTTTTTCGGTGGTCTTTTGTGTTTATTCGTTATTGGATCCTTTTTGTTCACCACTGTATATAAGAGCACTGAAGCAAGTAGGGGTAAGTCGCCATTTCTGTTCAACCCGTTTTCTCCTGTTTTGTTTAGCGTAGAAAGCTAGGTTAGTGGCAGTCTTTTTTTTTGTTCTTTTTCATGATCAGGGTTTAGTTAGCGGGTGGGGTTTAAGTGTAGATTCCTTTTGTTTGTTGTTTTGGCCTGGGCTTACCCTGAAGCCACGCTTCATCCACATTTTGTACATATTCATTCCGAGTTTGATTGTTGTGTAAATAAATTTGTGTCCACTTGTACATTTGTGTGGCTCGTTTTATGTTACGCCCTTAGCGAGCCGTCCGTGGGACGTGACATCTGTAATATACTGATAAACATTAGACTTTCATATATTTTAGATTCATTACACACAACTGAAGTAGTTCAAGCCTTTTATTGTTTTAATATTGATGATTTTGGCAAAAAAAAAAGTCAAGAAAAACAAAAAAACCCTACCTCTAAAAATTAGCATATCATGAAAAGGTACTCTAAGAAGCTACTAACCTAATCATCAGAACCAGTGAACTAACTCAAAACCCCTGTGGCTTCGGTTCCATTCACTGATGTTTATTGCTCTTCAGAACGTAGAACTAGGGCTGTCGAAATTATCGCGTTAACAGGCTGTAATTAATTTTTTAAATTAATCACGTTAAAATATTTGACGCAATTAACGCACATGCCCCGCTCAAACGGATTAAAATGTACAGTACAGTGTAATGTCCGCTTGTTACTTGTGTTTTTTGGAGTTTTATCGCCCTCTGCTGGCGCTTGGGTGCCACTGATTTTATGGGCTTAAGCACTCATTAGCATTGTGTAATTATTGACATCAACAATGGCGGGCTACTAGTTTATTTTTTGATTGAAAATTTTACAAATTTTATTAAAACGAAATTATTAAGAGGGGTTTTAATATATAATTTCATTTATCTTTTAAGAACTACAAGTCTTTCTACCCATGGATCGCTTTAACAGAATGTTAATAATGTTAATGCCATCTTGTTGATTTATTGTTATAATACACAAATACAGTATGTCGAATGTATTTATCCATCTTGTGTCTTATCTTTCCATTCCAACAATAATTTACAGAAAAATATGGCATATTTTATAGATGTTTGAATTGCGATTAATTACGATTACTTATAATTAAATAATTTTTAAGCTGTAGTTAACTCGACTAAAGATTTTAATCGTTTGACAGCCCTTCGTAGAACTAAATTAAACATAAACATATATATATTTGAAGAACGCTAGCATAGCAGCAAAGACGCTAATGGCAAAATACAATACAAAGTTGCACTTTAGCCTGCATTCAACCAGTGGCGGTCTTCTCAAACGCACTCTTCTCAGTCAAAGGTGATGCTTCAACATGAAACTTGCATGAAACTGTTACATTTACAACATTGCTAACAATGAAAAAAATTATAAAGATATACAATGCGCATCACATGCATGCGAAACCGACCGCACCTGCTCTCTTTCCCGCCAAAAATGTAAAACTTCCGGTTAGTGTTGTAGCGTGTGCACTTCCGGTTAACGTGTCAAAATAAAAGCATGAGTGAGTCTCGAAACAAATCTGAATAAGGAAAAACATTGCAATAAAATAATGCAAACTGGTTAAACTTGAGAGTAGCTGAGATCTGTCATAACAGAACATCGCTTCAATGATATCTGGCGCCATCTAGCGTCGTGAACGGGTATAATGTCTAGACTGCGAATATAAGACGACCCCCTCTTTTTCAGTCTTATTTCAATGCAAAAAACACCGTCTTATATTCAGGCCAATATGGTAATTAATTGAAGGTTGACTTTTTTTTGTATTAAAAACACTTTTTTGTATAGGTCGGCTGAAATATGCTAATTTTTTGAGATAGGGATTTTTGTTTTTTCTAGACTTTTTTGCCAAAATGATCAATATTAAAACAATAAAAGGCTTGAACTACTTCAGTTCTGTGTACTGAATCTAAAATATATGAAAGTTTAATGTTTATCAGTACATTACAGAAAATAATGTACTTACAATATGCTAATTTTTTGAGAACGACTAGTATATCAATAGCTCACCGCATGTAACACGTCACCTTTGCTCATAAATATTCATGACGTTAGCAACTGTTGTTAGGGGGGTCAAACTCGCGTTTGTCCCTCATGCTAGTTGCATGTAAATAGCGTATGAACGAGATGTTTACTGAGCTAAACCTACCAATTCTGTCCGAAAATGATGTCTCTGGTGCCAAATTCACTGGTAAAGGTATGGAAGAACATACAAATGTTCAGTTAAAGAGATGGCTTGAGTATCGAGGCCTGAAAAAGACAGGCAAAAGAGCCGACCTGATCTAGAGGTAGCTTTTTTATGGAAACCTTACGACACTGACGATGACATTCTCCTGTTTCAACAAGCTATCCTTTACCACCATATGCCCTGTCTTTCTTATATATTATATCCTCTGTTTTTCTTACGTCTCTGACCGTTCTTGGGGGTCATTTATATTGCTATTTTTGTGTAGAGATCGCAAATGCTACTCAGTGAATAGTAAACATTTTTTTTATTCCAATTTATATAAAAAGATGCAATAATAAATGATCAGATTTATTGTTTGTGGCAGCCCTAATGTCAATAAAATCTGAAATGTTTTTGACTTACCTCCAATGGTGAGCGCCATGGTCGCCCGATAGAGAATGACATCAGTAGCCCCGCCCTTCACGTGCACTGGCAGCGCGTTGGGCTCCTGTTGCCATGGAAACAAGTTACCTTTCGACATGACCTTTTGTTTACGTTTCAGCGGCATTGAGAACAACAGACTATGGTGGAACACGGCTGCTAACATTAAAACCAAAACAAACAAAAAAATAGATAGTGTGTGTCGTGTTAAACTATTGGCCTAATGGTCGGTTATGTCGATCCTAATAGCACGTAGAAGCTAAAGGCTAATTAGTGCGATGCTAACGTGAACCGTATGCTAACATTAACTGCAAATGCGAACAACTAGCTAGCGCTACGTTAAAGGTGGACGGTATTTGCCTAGGTTATTCACTAATTTAACTGCAAATGCTAACCGCTAGCGCTGATCATCGTCAGCACCAGCTAGCATTGACTACTCATTGGATTTGGTGATGAGTAGCTTGTTACCCGTTCTGTTCTTTTTCTTTCACGATACTTGGTCGTGTATGGACAAGCATTAGCTAGTCGATCGACCAATAGGTTAATTGTTCTACACACATAAGACCGCCCCCTCATTTGAAAAGTTTTGCCTTGTACATGTTACAGTATATTTAAATAATATTTTAGGGTGCGAGGACCAACTGGAACGGGAGCCCTATTGTAATGTCAAATGAAAATGGCAAATTTGGAGGCCTTAACTTGCTCGAAAACTCCAAACCAAAATATGCACATTCATGTGGCTTGGCGTAAATTTCGATAATTTTGCCACCTTGTGAAAAAATTGTAACAAAATGGCTTAGTGGCACGCGCTTGAATTTTTCAAAAAGGCTTCTCCATTTAGGCTTTTCAACGTAGAGCAATGAAAATTGCGGAGTCGATACTTTGTGCAAAACTGCTCCAAAAAGTCTCTCGCACACATGTTCCAAACCCAACAAGAAAACAGGAATTTTGGATTGAATGTGAATTTTTTATCGATTTACAGGCTGCACATACAGTATAAGACCTCGGATCGTAGTTTGTTGGATCCTCCTCAAAATTGATGAGGCTGTTCATGAGACATATGAGATCATAAGTTATCAAAATGGTGAGTTTTCATTTACGGGCCTGACCTGAGCGGGGTGCCAAAGTCGGCCATTTTTTGGGCAACACGACAAATTCAGTAAATGACTAATAACTCCCTGACACAAGGTTCAGTTTTTTTCACATCTGGCATTTATGAGAGATATCCCAGCCTGAACATGACGGCATTGAAATATTACCCATTAGGCCTGACGCCCCCTTTTGGGAACAGGAAACACCCTAATTTTTTACGAGACATGCTGTTCCTCCAAGGGAAAAAAAATCAATTGACTTCAAACTTACATCAGGGGCAGCCTGTGTTCAAGTGCCTGGTGAAAAATATTGAGGTTTCGTTGATGCAAATGGGTCCAGTCAGGAAAGTGAAAATGACTGTCGCCATTTTGTCTTGCCACAAATTTTGAACAGTCATAACTTGGCCCAACTAGAAGATTCCTTTTGGTGTTGAATAAAGACGTGGCTGCACAGCTCAGTAGTGCCTCCTTTTTGTCGGACCCTCTTCACAATAGGGGTTTTTCCTCCTAGTTGTGTGTGAATGTATTTTTTTCACAATAGGGTTTTTTTCTCCTAGGTGTGTGTGAATGTATTTCTAATCCCCCCCAAAAGAGGGGAGTTTCGAGCATGTCAGGTTCTCACGAGATGACAAGAGGGGGACGATCTGCCACCACCCTGACCTGCGTGACGTCCGAGTTGCGCCAAACTGCTTGCACCGTTAAGTCCTCCTTGCAGGCTAAACTATATCTATTTCCACAATTATTTTTGTAATTATTTTTTTTTTACCGTTATTTCACATTTTCATTTTTATTCATTTATTTTTCATTTTGGCAGCTTTGGTCCTTCGTAATAGACATCCCAATCCATTTGAACCGGCAAGGAGTTCAAATGAATTGACGTCTATGGCGGTCAATGGCATGTGACGTTTACCTGAAAGAGTTTCTGAGCTTGCGGGACTTTGTTGCTCAGACGTCGGCAGGACGCCACCGAGCTGCCCCGTAGCAAAGTCGGAATTTTCTGAATGAATGAAAGGAAGGAAGGAATGATGGATGATGACAGACAAGGAGGAAAGGAAGTAAGCAATCAGGGAAGAAAGGAATGAATGATTGAAGGAAGGAGAGCAAAGAAGGAAATAAATTAGGGCTGTCAAACGATTACAATTTGTAATCGAGTTAATTACAGCTTAAAAATGAATTAATCGTAATTATTGGCAATTCAAACTATCTATAAAATATGCTATATTTTTCTGTAAATTATTGCTGGCATGGAAAGATAAGGCACAAGATGGATATATACATCCAACATACGGTACATAAGTACTGTATTTGTTTATTATAACAATAAATCAACAAGATGGCATTAACATTATTAACATTCTGTTAAAGCGATCCATGGATAGAAAGACTTGTAGTTCTTAAAAGATAAATGTTAGTACAAGTTATAGAAATTTTATATTAAAACCCCTCTTAATGTTTTCGTTTTAATGAAATTTGTAAAATTTTCAATCGAAAAATAAACTAGTAGCCCGCCATTGTTGATGTCAATAATTACACAATGCTCATGGGTGCTGAAGCATAATAATAATCAGTCGCACCCAAGCGCCAGAAGAGGGCGACAAAACTCCAAAAAACACAAGTAACAAGTTGGCTTTGCACTGTGCTGTCATTTGAATCTGTTTGAGCGGGGCATGTGCGTTTATTTCGTCAAATATTTTAACATGATTAATTTAAAAAATTAATTACCGCCCGTTAACGCGATAATTTCGATTAAATTACAGCTTAAAAATGAATTAATCGTAATTATTGGCAATTCAAACCATCTCTAAAATATGCCATATTTTTCTGTAAATTATTGTTGGAATGGAAAGATATGACAAGACGGATATATACATTCAACATACTGTACATAAGTACTGTATTTGTTTATTATAACAATAAATCCACAAGATGGCATTAACATTATTGACATTCTTCCTTTGAAAGGGATCCACGGATAGAAAGACTTAGTAATTCTTAAAGGATAAATGTGAGTTTGTATATTGTGACTAAATGTTGCCATCTAGTGTATTTGTTGAGCCTTTAGTAAATGATACTGTAGCGACTTAACTGTTCTGCCCAGATGCATGATGGGAAGTGGTGCAACCATGACTTTGTGTGGTGGCTGCAAATGCTATATCTTCTATGCGTTTGGTACACTACAGGGTGTTAAGAAATAGATCAATTCCTGTCATTCTTTCCCATGTCACTTCCCACAATATTTATAGTTACTGTTAGAGATGTCCCTTTTTAAATATATATATATATATATATATATATTTTTTTTTTTTTGTAATTAAATCGTTTTCTAATTGTACTTAACGTTACAGACAAAATGTCTTACACTCATCCAGAGTCTTTAGTTTTGGCTTAAAGTGGGGCTGTCAAATTTATCGCGTCAACGGCGGTAATAACATTAAAATATTTAACGCAACCAACGCATGCGCTGCACTATCCACTCACGCATTGTCGCGCTCAATCTATAAAGGCACTGTACTACTTATACATAGAACTAAAAGGCAATGTAAAATGAGTAGAGAGAATTTTGGCAGCCTTTGAAGCCTTTTTTTAATTGGCTAAAGCCTTACAATCCCTCTTTCAACGATCAGAAATATCGTGGGAAGCAATGTGGGGAAGAAAGGTAGTAGTTGATCTTTTTCTCAACCCCCTATTTTATTTCCGAACGCAGAGAAGATATATCAATTGGTGCCCCTACGCACAGTCATGGTTGCACTTCCCATCATGCATTTGGGCAGAAGTTAAATGGCTGAATTATCATTTACTGAAAGCTCATAAAAAAACCACTAGATGGCAATATTTAGTCACAATATACAAAGTCACATTTGTCCTTTAAGAAATACAAGTCTTTCTATCCGTGGATCCCTCTCAAAGAAAATGTTAATAATGTAAATGCCATCTTGAGAATTTATTGTCATAATAAACAAATACAGTACTTATGTACTGTATGTTGTATGTATATATTAGTCTGAGTTTTATTCATTTTTTTCTTAATGCATTGCCAAAATGTATATGATCGGGAAAAATCATTGGGAATGATTGGAATTGAATCGGGGGGGGGGGGGGGGGGGGGGAAGCAATCGGATCGGAAAATATCGGGATCGGCAGATACTCAAACTAAAACGATTGGGATCGGATCGGGAGCAAAAAAACATGATCGGAACAACCCTAGTTACTGTGGGAGAGATGACAAATCTTTTGCCAATTAAAAGCACGGCCCCAATGAATGCTTGTATGTACTCCACTCTGCCTCTTATCTCCGTATATAAGTAAAACGGCGCCATTGTAGGCTGTTTGCGTGAATGAGTCGTACCGCAAATGCGTTAATTGCGATAAATATTTTCATGTGATTGATGAAAAAAAATAATTACCGCCCGTAAACGCGATAAATTTGACAGCCCTACATTTAACAAAACAATGCTACAACAATCTAACGATATACTGGCAAGCGGGGTGTAGAGGAGTTCCAAAAAATCGATTATTACATGCATCGCGATTCGACACGTGACGATTCGATTACGATTCATAAAGGTTCAAAAACGATTATTTTCCCTCATAACCTTATGGCAGCCGCTCGGAGCAGAGCAAAATTCAAGACATGTCTGCCGCCCGGGCACCGTTAACGGGCGCACGCACATCATAATGGCAGCTGCTGGTTACTGAGAGAGAGAGATTTACTCTTTTTTAAAAGACTGGTAAATAAATTTATGTATGAGACAAGAAGGAAACAGAAGCGCGACCCTGCGCAAGTTATTTTTTAGAGCAAGAGGGGAGATAGTTCGTTGTGCCTTGTCTTTCAGATGTGCAGCAATGGTTTTAAGGCATTTCAATTAAAAAAAATGTCCTGAGTGTGTTGCTAAGACTCGTGTGCATCTGTAAGAGGTGAGTATATGAGTCCTCCTGTACTGTTTAGCCTTTATTGTTGCTGTTTTTGAGACGTTAATAGTTAGCCGAGCGCTAAGCTAATTAGCTAATTCGCTAACGTGTATTTCATATGCAGAACGTGTAAAACCATGATTAAGTACAGCGGTAACACTACAAACATGTGAAATTGTACAGAAATGTGTGAAAACAAAGTATATTGGTTAAAAGAAGTCTTATTTCGAAAGACACTTTGTTTCCAGAAAATGTGGAATTCATTCCACCTGTGTAAATTTTATTGTATTGTTGAGAGAAATAAGTACTCCCTTTAAAAAGTTTAATGATTTTGCACTTTCTTGTAAAAAAAAAAAAATATATATATATATATATATATATATATATATATATATATTATATATATATTAGGGCTGTCAAACGATTAAAATTTTTAATCGAGTTAATTACCGCTTAAAAATTAATTAATCGTAATTAATCGCAATTCAAACCATCTATAAAATATGCCATATTTTTCTGTAAATTATATATATTCTGTAAAATAAATTGTTGGAATGGAAAGATAAGACACAAGATGGATATATACAGTGGGGAGAACAAGTATTTGATACACTGCCAATGGGAAAATCCATTGGCAGTGTATCAAATACTTGTTCTCCCCACTGTACATTCAACATACGGTACATAAGGACTGTAGTGGGCATTTCACTCTACTGTCATTTAAATCTGTTTATGCTGTCCTCACTCTGAAGCGTCTACTTTTTCCAAAGCTAGACAGCTAGTGAACGACGCCTTAATAATCAGACTTCTTCCTTTTTCATCTGATTTATTAATAAAATAGCCTCAAACCATTGTCCTCTTTAGACTGTCATAAAACTACAATAAAAAAGTACACAAGCATTGCATTAGCAACAACGTTAGCTTAGCACGCTATACAGGTTCACTAAACATAAACAAAAAGCGTCTCACACAAAAAATAGAACATTTCGCTTACTAACATAATATGTACATTCTTTACAACAACCATACTTACGGACAAATCTTGTCCAAGGATCATATAAGCACAACATTATCAGCCCGAGATGTCGTGCAGCCATAATGAACTGGCAAGAAAACAATAAACCATGTCGCAAAGCGACCACAAGAGTTCGCTGTTGGACAGCACAAAAAGCCTTGCTGTAAAACTTACCAAAAGGCAGAATACTGTCTGAGCGGGACATGTGCGTTAATTGCGTGAAATATTTTAACGTGATTAATTAAAAAATATTAATTACCGCGCGTTAACGCGATAATTTTGACAGCCCTAATATATATATATATATATAAAAGCAGCTTAAGGGCAGTTTTTTGTTGTATGGGCATGTTTCCATCGTTCCTGTTGAACTCATTAGGATATTTTAAATAAACAATGGACATAAATTTGCTTGGCTACTGTAGTAATTAGTAATGTAAGATGCATCGATAACCGCGATCATCGTCGATATCGTGATCATCGTTCAGTAATCAAATCGTAGCACCCTGAATCGTAATCGAATCGAATCGTGGGGTGCCTAAGATGGCACACCCCTAGCGGGGTGGCCAGCTGGGTGGCAAACCAATTTATAGGGGTGGCCGTGGCCACCCCCTGGTGGCGCCACTGATGAATCGGACGACTATCACCTTCAATGTCATTCAATGAGTTTGACACCTTCCGTATCAACTCATTGGTGATAGGCTCTGTTTGCTGCCATTTAGTCCAATCCTTATTTCTTTATAGTTATTTGCAAGTCAAGAAAATACAACTTGTATCTCGTCAAACAAAAAACTGAAATACCCTACCTACTGTATGTACACAGACTAGTACTACACAAACTGTGTCAGTTTGAAAGTGTGGCTCCGTATGACGCAAGCGACCTGAAATAACCTTTAACATTTGATATGAATAGCCACACGGCGTGCACGACGATGACAACAAAGTGAAGCAAAATGTTAGAAATAGACTTTTCGTTGCCTTACCAGGAGCTGATTCATGTCTATATCAGTCAAAGTCCTCTTGCAGTTTCACCCTATCAAGGACGCACGTACGCACACCAAAGTACACACACACACACACACACGCACACACACACACACACACGCAGCCTTGTTTTTCTGTCATTGTAGGGCACACACACACACACACACACACACACACACACACACACAAATAAACACACACACAAGTGCACAGATAGTTGCCCAATGCTTTAATATAACGTATTGTTTATCCAATTTGTAAATTCGAGTGCAAAACATGTTTAGAGTGTTGTTAAAAATTAAAATGTCATGTATTATCCCATAACAAGGTTGTAATGAATAAAGTTGACCAGCAGGAGGCAGCGTTAGTTGCTCGGCATGCGATGCCAAAAGAGAACTTCGCTAATTAGGGCCCGGCATCAACTGGCGCGAAAGCCCTATTGTAATTAGTGCTGCAACGATTAATCGATTAACTCGAGCGTCAAGTTCAAAAATAGACCCTCAGGTAGACATTTGTAAAATTTAGAGCTGTCCCGACTAGTCGACATAGTCGACGTCATCGATGACGTAAATCCGTCGACGAGCAAAACATCCCGTCGACGGTTAATGAAGCGTTAAAAAAATATATGCGTGGAAAGTTCAGAATGTCGGACGCTCTGTATGCAAGCGGGGAAAGCGGCACAAAGACAAAAAAGCGCACCAGAGTGTCCAAAACATTGACTTATTTCAAAGAAACAAAGGAGGGTACACTGTTTTGTCCTGTCTCTTCAATGCCGAGCTTGGCTGCACGTCGGCCGAGAATGAACACCTAAAACGCCGTCAACCAGTTTGTAAGTCCATCTAACTAACTAACGACATGTTTTATTGACGTTGCTAAGCCTGTCACGATATGCAATGAGTCCAATTATCGCAGGGCAAATAAAAATGAGGCCGGTAATTTTCACGGCTGTCTTTTATCGCTGCGTACGTGCGTGCGTGCTGATGGCTCCAGTTCCTTTCTCTTATCAACACGCTGTAGAATTAAAGTTCAGACATACAAAATAAGAAAACCCATCCATATTAAACACTGTAACGTTAGCACTGCTACACTGAGGTGAATGGGGGAAAAAGGCAACTTACTTTAGCCTGCTATAAAACATTGGCAGTTGTCTCGTGAAAGCAAACTTGCGGTTAAAAGGTGACACTTCAAACAGGAAAAATGGCTGGTTAACAACATTTGCAAACGAAAAAATGACCCCCAAAAAATCTATTACTGACACTACTTGCAATTACAAAAAGTGCTTTTTTGCTGAGTGTAAAGCTGAAGTTAGCGGTTTAGCGAACGTACTTCCGGTAAACATTTCAAAATAAAAGCATGTCATGTTCTTCATATAAATAGCGATTTCTGGAGTTAATCCCACATACTTCAAAATTCAGATTCTACACTAAAAATACCTTTAAAATGACACTCTTTATGAAAAATCTGATTGGCAATGAATAATTATAATTATCATAATGCTATTATATATAGTACTATAATATTAATGCGAGGTGTTTTTTTAAGAATTGCTTTGAATCATGTTGGAAAGGAAGTTAGTGTTCTGAATCTGTTTACATGCCATTCTTTTGCACTAGTTAATTCTATCAGCATTTGAACTCGTTTATTTTTTGATTTATTATTGTTATTTACGTATTTATTTGTACTTAAATAAATAATTTACGTGTTCCAATATGTTTTTTGAATTGATAAGCATCAACAAAAATGTCATTGCTACATTAGTAAAAAAATTCTTTTTTAAATTTTAATTATAAGATTAGTCGACTAATCGTAAAAATAGTCGGCTGACTAATCGGGAGAAAATTAGTCGTTTGGGACAGCCCTAGTAAAATTACCCAAAAATAAGGAGAGAAGACACTCAATTTTCTTGGCCAAGGAGAGCAAGGAGGGACTAGACAGTGAAGTGCTAGATTACGCTGTATAGTCACCAAAATTGATCTAAAACTAAACTCCTTGCTCTTTCTTTTATTAGGGGCTTGTCCTAACACAGAAAGGTGCCACCCTAAAGGGAGGGGGAAAGCAAGCTGGAGACACCCATGTGATTTTGGTTGGCTATGTGTGAGCATGTAGGTGGAACTAACTAAATACACATGTGTAAGCAAAGGCACTTAGGTAAAGTGGTCAGAATGACCCACACTTCAGTTATGCAACGCTGCGGCCATGGAAGGTGTCCTCGAATGGAAGATTGTCCTCGAAAGTCTAGACGAAAGTCTAGACGTAAGATGCTGAAGATGTCCTAGAAGGTCTAGTTACGCAATGTTGCGGCCATGAAGCAAGGCAGTTGTCACCCCGACGCTCTTTAACACTTTGTAACACTTAAACATTATACTACAGCCTAGTATAGCAAGCAATAATCATTTACTGGTTATATCAAATAAGAAAAAATATGGCAATATGTATTATGTATGTATTAGGTATATATGAGCACAAGCAAATATTCAATCAATCAAGCAAATATTCAATCAACCCTCGATAATTAACTCAACATCGAGTATTCGATTAGAAAAAAATATTCGAATTAAATTTTTTTGCTGCGAGTATTCGTTTAATTGTTTGCATTTAGTTTTATTGATTAGGGTGGATACACTGCCCTCTGGTCTGCCTCATGTCACATGGCTGAATCCAACTGCTCCCTGTTAAGACCAACGTAAACCAAGTTTGTTTGTGCTAATGTTTTTTAATGCATTCGTAATTTAGTTTATAGGTATATATAGCCGTTTTTTTGTAGGAATATGTGTCTGAAACCTTTGTTAGAAGCATTATTTAAAAAAAAAAAAAACGGTAGCATTTTATAGCATTTAAGCTAGTGGACTTTTGTTATGTTAGTTTGCCAATTGTTCTTTTGTTGTACATAGATCATCATTTCAAAAAAAAAATTATACCATTTGAGGCTCAGCTCAGGTATTTTAATTTTTCATGTTCCTTATCCGATTACTCGATTATTCGAACTAACTAGTTCATCGATTAATCGACGACTAACATAATCGATAGCTGCAGCCCTAATTTTAATAAAAAGGATTATTATTATTATTATTATTATTACTACTGTAATTTTCGCACTATAAGGCGCACCTGAATATAAGCCGCCACCCACCAAATTTTACACCAAAACGACATTTGTTCATAGATAAACCCTACTGGACTATAAGCCGCAGCTGTCCTCACTGTATTATGGGATATTTACACTAAAACATATTAACCGATAACACTTTATTTGACAACGGCATCATAAATCCAAATGAACCACCAATTTGAAGCCAATTGGTTCAAAGCTTCATTACTTCAAGAAGCTTCATTTGGCCATCAATGCTACCTTTTGGACCTGGGACAGTTGACTCTGTTGCCACCTGCTGCCAACACTGTTGTTGTCCAACATGCCTCCTAGCATGCATTGCAGCGCTGAAAAGGTAAATAACAATCTAAATTCATGTTTTGTGCCAATTATTTCTTCAGTTGCTGTTCCAGTTGTTTCATCAATTGCTAGTTATGGGATTTGGAAATACTTTATTTGACAGTGGCGCCATTAGACGTCATTAGACAGTCATAATTATGACTTGACACTACCATGACTATTAATGAAGGCTTATAACATAATGTAATTTAGTGGTATCCGGCGAGTGAGCTCACATTTGAATGGATGTAAAAGATCCGAGCTGGACATAAATGGAGTTAGTGACATAATTTACCGGATGACAATGACCCAACAAGAAATCGGCTATTTTAGATTGAATGTGAACTTTTTATCAATTTACAGGGTACACATTTGAGACCTTGGCGCCTAGGGAGTTGGTTGGATCCTCCTCAAAATTGTTGAGACTGTTCATGAGACATATGAGATCTTAAGTTATCAAAATGGTGACTTTTCATTTACAGGCCTGACCTGGGAGGGGTGTCAAAGTTGGCCAATTTTTTGGCAACACGCCGAATTCAGTAAATGACCAATAACTCCCTGATGAAGGATCAATGCTTTTTATATCTGGCGTGTATGTGAGGTATCCCAGCCTGAACACGACTGCATTGGAAATATTACCAATTAGGCGTGGCACCACCTAGTGCGAACAGGAAATGGCCTTTTTCACGAGAAAGGCTCCTCGTCCAAGTGAAAAAAAAAAAAATCAATGGACTCAAACCTGCATCAGGGGAGCTTAAGACATGTGTTCAGGTGCCTGATGAAAAATGTTGAGGTTTGGTTGAAGCAGAGCGGTCCAAACAGGAAAGTGAAAATGACAGTCGCTTTTTTTTCCTCGCCACAAATTTTGAACAGTCATAACTTGTTCCAAACCCAACAATAAATCGGGTATTTTGGATTGATTGTGATTTTTTTTGTCGATTTACAGGGTGCCCATTTAAGACCTTGGCGCCTATGGAGTTTGTTGGATCCTCCTCAAAATTGGTGAGACTGTTCATGAGACATGTGAGAGCTTAAGTTATCAAAATGGTGAGTTTTCATTCACAGGCAGCACAAATGTGATCCTTTTGAATCTCCTCCTCTGTGTGTCTGCAAAATCACGTTTTTTTTTTTTTTTTTTTAATATTAAACTTTCCCAGCGTTATTTCGTTGTGTAAATGCTTTTATAATGATCCTAAAATTATGTATACTATTTAAACATTAAGAAAACTTGCGTTTTTTTCTGCCAACTCGAAGAAATGAAAATAAATTGCTGCTGCTGCGAGGTTTTTTTCACGTCACTCCAAGCCGGGTCGGGCTTCAATACCAGCGGGCCGTGTCTGGTCGGGCTGGATTTTTTTAGGTCCGATCTAACCTCTACTATGTCACTGCTCTCTCGATTGCAAAAAACTGATATTTCCTCATGTTGAAACAGATTGTTATGGCTGCTAAAATGCTGCTGCACTTCATTTTAATTCATTATTTTTTTTATTGTTATGTGGTCGTTACTGATTGCATTTCTAAGTTGATTGCACATATATAGTGGGCTAGGCCTACATTTTACTTTTGTTCTACATTCCAATTTAGTTGATGTTTTGTTTGCAACTGAACTGATCCCTGGATTGATATTGCGATAAAGATGCTGCTGCACTACAATATTTTCTTTGTCGTTTTCTTTAATATTTACTCAAATATTTTTATTGATAGGTCATTGTGACTAAAATACAGTGACTGTTATTACTGATTTTGCACAGGAGTTCAGATGTTGCACTGTGTGAAAGGCTGCTACTGTGTGTAAAAAAAAAAAAGAGAAAGCCCTGGTCTCATTCAAATTAAATGCTGTGATCAGGTTTAAAAAAAAAAATTCATTATATATATATGAAAGTATTTTCATTTGACTTCAACCAGGAGTGACACAAGAGCCAATAAAAAGTTGTTTAATGTCTGACCGCTTGTGTTGCGTCATGATTCATGAAAAATATGCTTTGCTTTAGAATTTTAATGCATCCCAGGCTTTAAGGCATCCCGATGCATTGCCGAATCGAATCGAATCGAATCGTGGCCCTCCGAATTGTAATCGAGTCGAATCGTGAGGGCAGTGCCGATGCCAACCTCTATCAAATATATCAAAAAACAAAAGACAATATGAATCTCCCTCTCATTTTATTGAATTTTAGTGATGAATACGTATATGTACGGTATAAACAAGGCCGGCCCAGCCTATACGCAGACTATGCAGCTGCTTAGGGCCCCTGACCACTAGGGGGCCCCCAATCTGGCAACCTCATTTTATACGTTGTTGATAGAGCATCGTGAATAATGCGGCGCGCATTGCTGTTTATCTATGCAAACGTCCATATTCTTGTCATCACAATCTGGCAACCCGGGGAGTGACGTTGAACCTGCTTTGCGATGACTGGTGCTCAAACAAAACAAAACAAAAAAACGTACATCCCCCCCAAAAAAAGGTTTGGCGCCATCTACTGTAAGAACTGACAATCATTTGCGGTGAGAAGTTTGAAGAAACAAAATCTGATTAATATACAAAATATGGACGAATAGGTTGGATTGCATGTATGGGTTTCACAGTACACTGTGATGAAATGGTGGGCCAAAAATATGGGCCCCTTGGCATTACTTTGCTTAGGGCCCCCAAATGGCCTGGGCCGGCCCTGGGTATAAAAGTAATACGGTCACAAACAATGAATATGTACTGAAATATTTGTTAAAATGTGAATTCAAAATGTTATATTTGTAATATTTTATCAACATTTTAAAAGTGATTTACTTTAAACGCTGTGCTACTATGTATGCTACTGACTGCTGCTAACATATTTTTAACGTTCAATTATTTCACTTTAAAAAGATTATATTTCCACATAACACTACATGCTAAATGTATTGCCGAAACTGTTTTACTAATCTTCATTTGAATTCATTTCAATTGTTAAAATGATACTAAAAAGTGAGATCAACACTTACAATGCAAATTCTTTTATTCATTTATATACTGAGTACACTTGGCTGTCAGCGGTCGTGTTTATATTAAAAATGAGGAACAAGTTACAGAAGGGTTCCTTTTACATATATAGACTTCTTTTTTTTTTTTTTTTTTTTACCTCAACAAGTGAGAGCAGATGAAAGCGTGTGGCCAGACGCACGAACGCTTGCATATGGTAAGTAGAGCATTTCCGTTGTTTTCTCTGTTGTGTGTACCATATACAGATCATCATACACATTATGTACATTTTTATATTTTCAATTTATGTATACTTTATGTACAAGATTTGTCTTGAATTTGATATTTATGATTGTTTATTATTTTTGTTCATTTGATTCGCTTAACTCAGTATTTAGTTTGAATAAATATACATTAACACAAAATATGTACTATATACATACGTATATGGCGGAAAACAGACAAGACTGAAAAAGCAGTTTCTGCTCTTGCACCCCTCTTTAAAAGAAACTGCTGTATTTTAAGCCAAAACAACTGTTGCGTTTGATAGAACAATATGTCTATATGCTGCAATAGCATTCATGGCGCATGAAGCCCCCGAACTATTTCTAATTTGTCCGTTTTACCCTGAAAGCCCTTGTTTACAGACGTCGCGCAACTGCTTTTGTTCTCACCCAGCCATATAATTAAGGTAATGAATTATATTTATTATTCAAAATGTCTGTCGTTTTTAGCTTAGAATCATTAATTGATGTCTAATTTTTTGTTTAAAAGAAAAGAAAAAAAAACGACTTCAAAAAAATAATTCACTCGCATGTCTTGAAAAAAATGGCGTCTGTAAAAAAGTCACGGATATTTACCTCATAACTGTCGCTTAATTGTATTTTTTTGTTACTGTCGCATTTTCTCCGATATGTTAGATCAGGGGTCCCCAAACTTTTTCCTGTGAGGGCCACATAACCCTTCCCTTCTTTGATGAGGGGGCGGGGTCAGTTTGTAACAGAAAAAGTGTGACGATTGCAGGAGTGCCTAAATGTAAAAATGTATTGTTTTTCAGAAAGCCACAATCAAATAACCCTTTCTGGGTTCTTCACGGAACGAAAGTAAATAAAATAGAAATAATATAACATAATATAATATAATTAGGGCTGTCAAAATTATCGCGTTAACGGGCGGTAATTAATTTTTTAAACTAATCACGTTAAAATATTTGACGCAATTAATGCACATGCCCCGCTCAAACAGATTAAAATGACAGCAGAGTGTCATGTCCACTTGTTGCTTGTTTTTTGGTGTTTGGCGCCCTCTGCTGGCGCTTGGGTCCAACTGATTTTTAAGCTTTCAGCACCATGAGTAAGAGCTAATTATTGACATCAACAATGGCGAGTTATTAGTTTATTTTTTTGATGGAAAATTTTTCAAATTAAAAAAAAATGAAAACATTAAGAGGGGTTTTAATCTAAAATTTCTATAACTTGTACTAACATTTATCTTTTAAGAACTACAAGTCTTTCTACCCATGGATCGCTTTAACAAAATGTTAGTAATGTTATTGCCGTCTTGTTGATTTATTGTTATAATAAACTAATACAGTACTAATGTACCGTATGTCGAATGTATATATCCATCTTGTCTTGTCTTTCCATTCCAAAAATAATTTACAGAAAAATATGGCATATTTTAGAGATGGTTTGAATTGCGATTAATTACGATTAATTAATTTTTAAGCTGTAATTAAAGCGATTAAAAATTTTAATCGTTTGACAGCCCTAATATATATATATATATATATATATATATATATATATATATATATATATATATATATATATATATATATATATATATATATATATATATATGTATATATATTTTTTTTTTTTTAACAAAAAAAATTTTTTTTTTTTTTTTTTCCCCTCAGGGGGCCGGACCAAATGTGGCCCGCGGGCCGTAGTTTGGGGACCCCTGTGTTAGATGATAAATAATCGATCCAAACAAAGAAAAACTGGAAAAGAAAAACATTTAAAAGGGTAAATATATGAAAAAAAATCTCGACCACTTCTTGATGTCTGTGATTTCTGCATCATGACCCTTGTTATATTGCCATGTTTCACCCATAAAATCCCCCCAAAATCCAGCTGTGGGTATTCACAACTGTGTCTTGACACTCAGTGATACCTTATTTCGATCCAAAAACACCATGTAGCATGTAAGTACACGATAATATCTCATGGTGTCTGTAATTCTGCTCTCGCCCCCAGTTAGGGTTTTGTTGTTTAAATTTTTATTTTTATTTTTAAATGCCCTCCTGTTCAAAATTTTCTTCCCCCAGAAAATGGAGATTTTAAGCTTTCCAATGATGTATCACACATGCATATCGGACAATTTTGAAATTTGGCCAAATAAATTGGGGGTCTCAGAGCGGAACTTCAAGTCACCTGACTGTTTTCCGCCATATATATATATATATATATATGTGTGTATATATATATGTATTATACACTATATATATATATATATATACCTTATGTATTTAGAGAGAGAGAGAGAGAGAGAGAGAGAGAGAGAGAGAGAGAGAGAGAGAGAGAGAGAGAGAGAGAGAGAGAGAGAGAGAGAGAGAGAGAGAGAGAGAGACAGTGAGTTGTGGTGAAAAGTTTACATACACTTGTGAAGAACATAATGTCATGGCTCTCTTGAGTTTCCAGTTATTTCTACAACTCCGATTTTTCTCTGATAGAGCGATTGGAACAGATACTTCTTTGTCACAAAAAACATTCATGAAGTTTGGTTCTTTTATGACTTTATTATGGGTGAACAGAAAAAAGTGGTCAAATCTGCTGGGTCAAAAATATACATACATCAGCGCTAATATTTGGTAACATGTCCCTTGGCCATTTTCACTTCAATTAGGTGCTTTTGGTAGCCATCCAAAAGCTTCTGGTTGAATCTTTGACCGCTCTTCTTGACAGAATTGGTGCAGTTCAGTTAAATTTGATGGCTTTCTGACATGGACTTGTTTCTTCAGCATTGTCCTCAATGGGGTTTAAGTCAGGACTTTGGGAAGGCCATTCGAAAACCTTAATTCTAGCCTGATTTAGCCATTCCATTACCACTTTTGATGTGTGTTTGGGGTCATTGTCCTGTTGGAACACCCAACTGCGCCCAAGACCCAATCTTCGGGCTGATGACGTTAGGTTATCTTGAAGAATTTGAAGGTAATCCTCCTTCTTCATTATCCCATTTACTCTCTGTAAAGCACCAGTTCCATTGGCAGCAAAACAGCCCCACAGCATAATACTACCACCACCGTGCTTGACGGTAGGCATGGTGTACTTGGGGTTAAAGGCCTCACCTTTTCTCCTCCAAACATATTGCTGGGCATTGTGGCCAAACAGCTGGATTTTTGTTTCGTCTGACCACAGAACTTACCTCCAGAAGGTCTTATCTTTGTCCATGTGATCAGCAGCAAACTTCAGTTGAGCCTTAAGGTGCCGCTTTTGGAGCAAGGGCTTCCTTCTTGCACGGCAGCCTCTCAGTCCATGGAGATGCAAATCACGCTTGACTGTGGACACTGACACCTGTGTTCCAGCAGCTTCTAATTCTTGGCAGATCTGCTTTTTGGTGATTCTCGGTTGAATCTTCACCCTCCTGACCAATTTTCTCTCAGCGGCAGGTGATAGCTTGCGTTTTCTTCCTGATCGTGGCAGTGACAAAACAGTGCCATGCACTTTATACTTACAAACAATTGTTTGCACTGTTGCTCTTGGAACCTGCAGCTGCTTTGAAATGGCTCCAAGTGACTTTCCTGACTTGTTCATGTCAATAATCACTCACAAGAAATTGCTAATTCATGTTGCTGTATGTATATTTTTGACCCAGCAGATTTGATCACTTTTTCTGTTAACCCATAATAAAGTCATAAAAGAAGCAAACTTCATGAATGTTTTTTGTGACAAAGAAGTATCTGTTCCAATCACTCTATTGGAGAAAAATCAGAGTTGTAGAAATAACTGGAAACTCAAGAGAGCCATGACATTATGTTTTTCACAAGTGTATGTAAACTTTTGACCACAACTCTCTCTCTCTCTCTCTCTCTCTCTCTCTCTCTCTCTCTCTCTCTCTCTCTCTCTCTCTCTCTCTCTCTCTCTCTCTCTCTCTCTCTCTCTCTCTCTCTCTCTCTCTCTCTCTCTCTCTCTCTCTCTCTCTCTCTCTCTCTCTCTCTCTCTCTCTCTCTCTCTCTCTCTCTCTCTCTCTCTCTCTCTCTCTCTCTCTCTCTCTACATAAGGGGTATAAATATATATATAGTGTATAATACATATACTAGTATATATACGTATATATTAGGGCTGTCAAACGATTAAAATTTTTAATCGAGTTAATTACAGCTTAAAAATTAATTAATCGTAATTAATCGCAATTCAAACCATATATAAAATATGCCATATTTTTCTGTAAATTATTGTTGGAATGAAAAGATAAGACAGAAGACGGATATATACATTCAACATACGGTACATAAGTACTGTATTAGTTTATTATAACAATAAATTGACAAGATGGCATTAACATTATTAACATTCTCTTAAAGCGATCCATGGATAGAAAGACTTGTCGTTCTTAAAAGATAAATGTTAGTACAAGTTATAGAAATTTTATATTAAAACCCCTCTTAATGTTTTCGTTTTATTAAAATTTGTAAAAATTTTCAATCAAAAAATAAACTAATCGCTCGCCATTGTTGATGTCAATAATTACACCATGCTCACTCATGGTGCTGAAAGCGATAAAATCAGTTGGACCCAAGCGCCAGCAGAGGGCGCCAAACACCAAAAAACAAGTAACAAGCGAATATTAAATTGTACTGTCATTTTAATCTGTTTGAGCGGGGCATGTGCGTTAATTGCGTCAACTACTTTTTGACAACCCTAATATATATATATATATATATATATATATATATATGGCAGAAAACACTCAGGTGACTTGAAGTTCCGCTCTGAGACCCTCAATTTGGCCAACTTTCAAAATTGTCCGAAATGCATGTGTGAGACATCACTGGAAAGCTTAAAATCTCAATTTTCTGGGGGAACAAAAATTTTGAACAGGACGGTATTTTTTTTTCAAAAATGTTTTTTAAACAGCAAAACCCTAATTGGAGGCGAGAACACACGAGAGCAGAATTAAAGATGCCATGATTTTAACAAGATATTATTGCGTATTTACCTTGTTTCGATCCAAAAACTCCATGTAGCATGTATCACCGAGTAACAGCTGTAAATGGCCACAGTCGGATTTTTGGGGGGTTTTATGGGTGAAACATGGTGATATAACAAGGGTCGCGATGCAGAAATCGCAGACAACAAGGAGTGGTTGAGATTTTCTTTTTCATATAGTTACCCTTTTAAACGTTATTTTTCAATTTTTTTGTTTGGATTGATTATTTATCATCTAACATATCGGGGGAAATGGAACAGTAACAAAAAAAATATAATTAAGCAATAGTTATGAGGTAGATATCCGTGATTTTTTACAGACGCCAAATTTTTCATTGTGATGTAATTTGTTAAAAAGTTTAAAATATGCGAGTTAATAATTTTTTAAAGTTTTCTTTTTTTTTTTTACTAAAATTTAGACATCAATTAATGATTCTAAGCTAAAAAGGACATTTCGAATCATAAATGTGATTACTTCTTTTTATGGCTAGGTTGAAACAAAAGCGGTTGTGCGACGTCTGTAAACGGGGATTTCAAGGGTAAAACGGACAAATTAAAAATAGTTGGGAGGCTTAGTGCGCCATGAATCTGCTATGGCAGCATATAGACATATTGTTCTATCAAGCACAAGTATTTTAAGCCAAAAAAACAGTTGTGTTTGATAGAACAATATGTCTATATGTTGCCATAGCAGATTCATGGCTCATTAAGCTCCCGAAATATTTTTAATATGTCCATTTTACCCTAAAAAAAAAAAAAAAAAAGTTTACAGACGTCGCGCAACCGCTTTTGTTTCAACCCAGCCATAAAAAGAAGGCAATTAATTATATTCACTGTTCAAAATGTTTGCCATTTTTAGCTTTGAATCATTAATTGATGTCTAATATTTCGTTTAAAAAAAAAAACGACTTAAAAAAATTTTTCCACTCGCAAATTTGAAACATAAACAAATTATGTCACAATGAAAAAAATGGCGTCTGTAAACGTCACAGATATTTACCTCATAACTATCGCTTATTTCTATTTTTTTTTTTGTTACTGTCGCATTATTTTAGATGATAAATGATTGATCCAAACAAAAAAATAGAAAGGAAAAAAAAACACATTTAAAACGGTAACTATATGAAAAAGAAAATCTCGACCTCCCCTTGATGTCTGCGATTTCTGCATTGCGACGCTTGTTATATTATCATGTATTACCTATAAAATCCCCCCAAAATCCTGCTGTGGCCATTCACAGATGTGTCTTGACACTCAATGATATATGCTATATGGAGTTTTTGGATCGAAACAAGGTAAGTACGTGATAATATCTCGTTAAAGTCTGTAATTCTGCTCTCGCGAGCTCTCAACTCCAGATAGGGTTTTGCTGTTTTAAAATTTTTTTATTTTTTTTTAAATGAGATCCTGTTCAAAATTTTTGTTCCTCCAGAAAATTGAAATTTTAAGCTTTCCAATGATGTATCACACATGCATTTCGGACAATTTTGAAAGTTGGCCAAATTGGGTGTCTCAAGAGCGGAACTTCGAGTTACCTGAGTGTTTTCCGCCATATATATTTTATTATTTCGAAGGTTTGGAAGATGCTACTACCACTACTGGTCTGCGCTGGTGCGTCGGCGCTGCTCAGCTCAGCGGAGAGCAAGAATAAGCAGTTTTGCACGTGGACATGCGCTATCTTCACACTGCAGTGGCCCGGAGCTTTCTGCCAGGTGACCTTTCAAGTCAAAATGGATTGGACGTCTAGCACTGTCAATAGCACTGAAATACAGCAAACATTTAAAAAAAATGGTATTGGTTGGAGGACTACCAGATCTGTTTTTAAAATGAGCAGTTTTAATCATTGACCAGACCATAACTTTGGCTCTGAGCTATCCCAAAATGTACAGGAAGTGTAAGTACCCTAAAATTACAAGGAAGTGACCAAAAATCATTAGGAAGTATCTGGAAAGGCCCCAATATCAACAGAAAGTTACCAATGAAGAGCAAGTGGCCCGGAAATGCCTTACAATGAAAAATAAATTTTCCAAAATGTACAGAAAATCACCCCGGAATGCCACAAAATGTACAGGAAGTGACCCATATGTATCCTAAAATGACAAAAAAGTGCCTCCAAATCAACAGGAAGTGACCAATGAAGATTAAATGCCCTGAAATCTACAGGAAATGTGACCCTAAGATACCCCAAAATGTACAGGAAGTGACCCTTAAGTATTTTAAAATTAAAAATATAGCATCTGGAAATGCCCTAAAATGAAAAATAAAATTTCCAAAATGTACAGAAAATCACCCCGGAATGCCCCAAAAAGTACAGGAAGTGACCCATATGTATTCTAAAATGACAAAAAAGTGCCTCCAAATCAACAGGAAGTGACCTGAAATTAACAGGAAGTGACCAATGAAGATGAAGTGCCCTGAAATCTACAGGAAATGAGACCCTTAGATACCCCAAAATATACAGGAAGTGACCCTTAAGTACTTTAAAATTAAAAATGAAGCATCTGGAAATGCCCTAAAATAAAAAATACATATTCCAAAATGTACTTAAAATCACCCCGGAATGCCCTAAAATGTACAGGAAGTGACCCATATGTATCCTAAAATGACAAAAAAAGTGCCTCCAAATCAACAGGAAGTGACCTGAAATAAACAGGAAGTGACCAATGAAGATGAAGTGCCCCAGAAATGCCCTGAAATCTACAGGAAATGTGACCCTTAGTTACCCCAAAATGTACAGGAAGTGACCCTTAAGTATTTTAAAATTAAAAATGAAACATCTGGAAATGGCCTAAAATGAAAAATAAAATTTCCAAAATGTACAGAAAATCACCCTGGAATGCCCCAAAATGTACAAGAAGTGACCCATATGTATCCTAAAATGACAAAAAAAGTGCCTCCAAATCAACAGGAAGTGACCTGAAATTAACAGGAAGTGACCAATGAAGAAGAAGTGCCCCTGAAATCTACAGGAAATGTGACCCTTAGATACCCCAAAATGTACAGGAAGTGACCCTTAACTATTTTCAAATTAAAAATGAAGCACCTGGAAATGCCCTAAAATGAAAAATAAATTTCCAAAATGTACAGAAAATCACCCCGGAATGCCCCATAATGTACAGGAAGTGACCCATATGTATCCTAAAATGACAAAAAAGTGCCTCCAAATAACAGGAAGTGACCTGAAATTAACAGGAAGTGACCAATGAAGATGAAGTGCCCCAGAAATGCCCTAAAATCTACAGGAAATGTGACCCTTAGATACCCCAAAATGTACGGGAAGTGACTCTTAAGTATTTTAAAATTAAAAATGAAGCATCTGAAAATGCCCTAAAATGAAAAATAAATTTCCAAAATGTACAGAAAATCACCCCGGAATGCCCCATAATGTACAGGAAGTGACCCATATGTATCCTAAAATGACAAAAAAGTGCCTCCAAATCAACAGGAAGTGACCAATGAAGATGAAGTGCCCCAGAAATGCCCTGAAATCTACAGGAAATGTGACCCTTAGATACCCCAAAATGTACAGGAAGTGACCCATATGTATCCTAAAATGACAAAAAAATGCCTCCAAATCAACAGGAAGTGACCTGAAATTAACAGGAAGTGACAATGAAGATGAAGTGCCCCAGAAATGCCCTGAAATCTACAGGAAATGTGACCCTTAGTTACCCCAAAATGTACAGGAAGTGACCCTTAAGTATTTTAAAACTAAAAATGAAGCATCTGGAAATGCCCAAAAATGAAAAATAAAATTTCGAAAATGTACCGAAAATCACCCTGGAATGCCCCAAAATGTACAGGAAGTGACCAACAAAGAGAAAGTGCCTCGTAAATGCCTGCAAATCAACAAAAGATGATCCAAAATGTACAGGAAGTGACCTGTAAGTACCCCCAAAATTACAAGAAATACCCCCAAACCAGCAGGAAGTGACCTGAAATTAACAGGAAGTGACCTGGAATCACCCTAAAATGAACAGGAAGTCAGCATCAAACAGGAAGTGGCTCGGAAATGCCCTAAAACCAACCAAACCCTACAAGAAGTGACCAGAAATCAACAGGAAACGATACAAAATGTACAGGAAGTAAGTTAAGTATGCCCCGAAATCATCAGAAAGTGCACCAAAACCAACAGGAAGTGATCTGGAATTACCCTAAAATGAACAGGAAATGATCCAGAAATGTGCAGGAAGTGATTAAAATGATTTTCTTTTTTTACCTCGTCCATGTCCAGTCTCTGGACAACACGTCTCTTTGCAAGCTTCCTCCCGAAGTCAACGGTTGGCTCATCCACGGCTTGTGGTAAGCACCGATATCATCCTTCCGCCCATCCGACGGACGAATGACGGCTTCTCGCTTTTCAGGCCGCAAAAGACACAGACATGCTGCGAGTGTTGGCCCATGTTCGCCTCTGACGTGCAGGTGAGCTACCCCTCTATCCGTTCTTTCGTCCTTCGGGCCGGACGACTCCAACGTGTCTCCTGTCCTTTAGGAGGTACGGGGCACTCTGGAAGAAAAGTGGCCTTCTTTGCTAAAAAGTCGATCCAGTTTCGTGTTCTGGTGAGTGAAATCATGGCGCCGCCCGGGGGAACATTTCCCGTTGATATGGAGTACTTTCCTGTTTAATTAGGCAATTTAGACTCACTTCCTGTTTAACTGGGGGATTTTCTGTTGATTTTGGAACAAATTAGGCTTATTTCCTATTTAATTAGGGCTACTTCCTCTTGATTTGAGGGCATTTTTGTTGATTTTCGAGAAAATGTTGCTCACTTCCTGTTTATTTGGGGCCATTCCTCTTGATTTGAAGGCATTTTTGTTGGTTTTTGGGACATTTTGGCTCACCTCCTGTTATTTGGGGCCATTTCTTGTTGATTTTTTAGCAAATTAGGCTCATTTCATGTTTGAATGGGGCCGTTTCCCTTGATTTGGGGGCATTTTTGTAGTTTTTGGGGAAAATTTTATCTGGAGCCATTTCCCATTGACTTTAGGCAATTTAGACTCACTTTCTGTTTAATTGGGTCTAAATTTCTGTTGAGTTTTGGGCATTTTAGGCTTATTTCCTGTTTAATTAGGGCCACTTCCTCTTGATTTGAGGGCATTTTTGTTGATTTTTTGAGAAAACGTGGCTCACTTCCTGTTTATTTGGGGCCATTTCCTGTTTATTTAGGCAATTTATTTATTTCACATCCTGTTTCATTTGGGCAATTTCCTCTTGATTTGAGGGTATTTTTGTTGATTTTTGGGACATTTTGGCTCTCTTCCTGTTATTTGGGGCCATTTCTTGTTGATTTTTTTTTTTTTTTAGCAAATTAGGCTCATTTCATGTTTAAATGGGGCCATTTCCCTTAATTTGAGGGCATTTTTGTAGGTTTTGGGGAAATTTTGGCTCATTTCCTATTCATCTGGAGCCATTTCCCATTGACTTAAGGCAATGTAGACTCACTTCGTGTTTAATTGGGTCTAACTTTCTGTTGAGTTTTGGGCAATTTAGGCTCACTCTCTGTCTAACTGGAGCCACCTCCTCTTGATTTGAGGGCATTTTTGTTGATTTTTGAGAACACGTGGCTCACGTCCTGTTTATCCGGGGCCATTTCCTCTTGATTTAAGGGCAATTCTGTTAGTTCTGTTAGTTTTGGGGGCAATTCCGGCTGACTTCCTATTGATTTGGGGGTAATTTCCTGTAGATTTTTGGGCAATTCTCTGCCACTTCCTCTTTATTTAGGTAATTTAGGCACACTTCCGGTTTAATTTGGGCCATTTCCTGATGATTTTTGGGCAATTTGGTCCCACTTCCTGTTGGTTCAGGGGTAATTCCCAGATGATCTTGTGCAATTTCGCGTCACTTTCTGTTTATATATATAATGTTTAAAATATACAGGAAGTGACCTCAGAATTCCCCTAGATCACCAGAAAGTGACCCAAAACCTATAGGAAGTAACCCGAAATACACAGGAAGTGAACGTAATTGCCCTAAAATCAATAGGAAATGAGGCATAACCAACAGGAAGTGACCCCAGAATAACCCCACATTCAGAGTGTGACCCATAACCAACAGGTACCCCAAAATAAACACCAAAAGAAAATGATCCAAAATCGACAGGAAGTGACCTTAGAATTGCTCAAAATGTGCAGGAAGTGACCCACAACAAACAGGAAGTAATCCACAATAAACAGGATGTAACCAATAAACAGGAAGTGACCTTGAAATACCCCAAATTCAACAGGAAATGTGTCAAAATTCACAGGAAATGACCTCAAAATGCTGGAAAATCACCAGAAAGTGATTCAAAACCTACAGCAAGTAACCCGAAAAACAGGAAGTGACCAGAAAAAAAAAAATCTATAGGAAATGATCAAAATTTTACGGAAGTGACCTCAGAATAGCCCCAAATCACCGGTAACTCACTCTAAATAAACAGGAAGTGACCGTTGAACAGGAAATGACATCGGAACATTAAAAAAAAGACAACAGAAAATGATCCAAAATGTCCAGGAAGGTACCTCAAAATGCCCCAAAATCACCAGAAAGTGACCCAAAATCAACAGGAAGTGACCACTGAACTCGAAACGACCCTGAATTAAGATAAAACCGGCAGAAAAGGCTCCAAAATCAACAGGAAGTGACCTTAGAATTGCACAAAATGTACAGGAAGTGACCCAAAACCAACAGGTAGTAATCCACAATAAACAGGACGTGACCAATGAACAGGAAGTGACCTGGAAATACCCCAAATTCAACAGGAAATGTGTCAAAATTCACAGGAAATGACCTCAAAATGCTGGAAAATCACCAGAAAGTGACCCAAAACCAACAGGAAGTAAGCCAAAATAAACAGGAAGTAACCACTGAACTGAAAACGACCCTGAATTACAAAAAAACGACAGAAAAGGCTCCAAAATCTACAGGAAGCGACCCAAGCCCAACAGGAAGTAATCCACAATAAACAGGACGTAACCAATTAACAGGAAGTGACCTGGAAATACCCCAAATTCATCAAGAAATGTGTCAAAATTCACAGGAAATGACCTCAAAATGCTGGAAAATCACCAGAAAGTGATTCAAAACCTACAGCAAGTAACCCGAAAAACAGGAAGTGACCGGTAAAAAAAAAAAAAATCAATAGGAAATGATCAAAATTTTACAGGAAGTGACTTCAGAATAGCCCCAAATCACCAGTAACTCACTCTAAATAAACAGGAAGTGACCACTGAACAGGAAATGACATCGGAACACTAAAAAAACCCAACACAAAATTATCCAAAATGTACAAGAAGTGGCCTTAGAATGGCCAAAAAATGTCCAGAAAGTGACCCAAAACCAACAGGAAGTAACCCAAAATAAACAGGAAGTGACCACTGAACTGGAAACGACCCTGAATTAAGATAAAACTGACAGAAAAGGCTCCAAAATCTACAGGAAGTGACCTTAGAAGTGCCCAAAATGTACAGGAAGTGACCCAAAACCAACAGGAAGTAATCCACAACAAACTGGACGTGACCAATAAACAGGAAGTGGCCTTAGAATGTCCAGAAAGTGACCCAAAACCAACAGGAAGTAACCCAAAATAAACAGGAAGTGACCACTGAACTGGAAACGACCCTGAATTAAGATAAGACAGAAAAGGCTCCAAAATCTACAGGAAGTGACCTTAGAAGTGCCCAAAATGTACAGGAAGTGACCCAAAACCAACAGGAAGTAATCCACAACAAACTGGACGTGACCAATAAACAGGAAGTGGCCTTAGAATGGCCAAAAAATGTCCAGAAAGTGACCCAAAACCAACAGGAAGTAACCCAAAATAAACAGGAAGTGACCACTGAACTGGAAACGACCCTGAATTAAGACAGAAAAGGCTCCAAAATCTACAGGAAGTGACCTTAGAAGTGCCCAAAATGTACAGGAAGTGACCCAAAACCAACAGGAAGTAATCCACAACAAACTGGACGTGACCAATAAACAGGAAGTGGCCTTAGAATGGCCAAAAAATGTCCAGAAAGTGACCCAAAACCAACAGGAAGTAACCCAAAATAAACAGGAAGTGACCACTGAACTGGAAACGACCCTGAATTAAGATGAGAGAAAAGGCTCCAAAATCTACAGGAAGTGACCTTAGAAGTGCCCAAAATGTACAGGAAGTGACCCAAAACCAACAGGAAGTAATCCACAACAAACTGGACGTGACCAATAAACAGGAAGTGACCTGGACATACCAAAATTTCATTGGAAGTGACTTCAGAATGCCGGAAAATCACCAGAAAATGACTTAAAACCAACAGGAAGCGACCCGGAAATGCAATGAAATCTACTCAATTTTTGGACAATATTTCTCGTTTTTCCTCGACTAGGAAGGACGAGTGGAGGAAACACGGCACTTGCGCTGCCTGCGTGGAAGGACTCAACTCTCCGTTACAATACTTCCAGATGTGCCTCAAACTCAGACAACGCTTCGACCTGCAAAAGTTAGCAGACCTCCGAAAATGTCGACATGGACGCCGTCTTACATTCGACTGTTTTTTCAGAGCGCTGGAGGACGCCGGCATCAAGCCGTCCTGTCAGCGGCTTTACAAGGTGAGCGCTTGATGACATCACCGTCGACGTTTTGGCTAAAACGTACCACTTTGCCAAAATTTAACCTAAACTTCCCCATATGTTTTCAATGGCCCATTCATTTCCAATGGCAAAAAAGATCACAATTTTTTGGTCAAATCCGCATAATTTAGACATTAGAAATTACAAAATTAACGCACTCAAGAAAGGGACAGTGTTTTGGAAAAAAATGGACCAAAATTTGACCAAAACTTGCTTAAAGTGATCACAATGGCAAAAACATAACATTTCAATTTTTGTCTGATTCATGGAATTAACATACATAAAATACCATTAAATCAAGGCGCACACAAATTATCAGAAACTTTTAGGCAAAAATTTACAATTTTGGCAACATTCTACAAAAATCTCCCCATACGTTTTCAATTGCCTCATTCACTTCAAATGGCAAAAAAATTGAATTTCAAATTTTTGTCCAATTCACACAATTTACACATTAAAAATTCCCAAATTAACACGTATAAGTTATTTGACACTTTTTGGCTAAAATGTACCACTGCGCCAAAATTTGACAAAAACTTCCCCATCCGTTTTCAATGGCCCCATTCATTTCCAATAGCAAAAAACAAACAAACATACAATTTCAAATTTTTGTCCAATTCACATAACTTACACGTTTAAAAAATGCCAAAAATTAACGCACACAAGTTATTAACGCACACAAGTTATTAGTGTTCTGGCAAAAGATACCATTCCACCTAAATTAGACAAAAACTTCCTTATATGTTTTCAATGGCCCCATTCATTTCCAATGGCAAAAATATTTTAATTTTTGTCTGATTCATTAACATACAAATTAACATACAAAAACTAAAAAAAAAAAAAAAAAAACACAAAATCAAGGCATGCAAAAAGTTATTAGACAGTTTTTGGCAAAAATGTTCAATTTTGCCGAAATTTGACAATAACTTTCCCATACATTGTCAATAGACCAATTCATTTCCAGTGGCCAAAACATGTTTGTCCTATTCACATAATGTACACATTGAAAAAAAATTTGCCAAAATTAACGCGCAACAAAATTCATTAGACAGTTTTTGGCTAAAACGTACCATTTTGCCAAAAATTGACAAAAACTGCCCCATTCATTTCCAATGGCAAAAAAAATTATGCCCCTCAAAATTTTTTTTTTTTTTTTTTTAAATGACCCACCTGAATGTGTGTTTGTCCAGCTAGCTGAAGTGCAGGAGGCGCTGTTTCCTCTCACAGGCAGCAAGATTGAGATCCAGTGCATCAAAGACGACCAGGTCGGTTTTGACTTCCTCATTAAAGCAAAAAAATTCAATTTCTGCCATCTTACACACGTTGGCAAGCAGCAAACTAACCTTTTTGGTAGTAACTATAGCAAATATTTAGCTTTGTAACGCCGCTACGTGCCTAAAAGGTTGGACGTCTAGCGGCGTCAATGACACGGAAACGTGAACATTCATAGCCAGTACTCATTGTTTCATCTTACCGTTACTGGTATGCGAAATTAATGAGCAAAAATTGATTTTTTTTTTTTCAGGAGCGTGAGGTTTGGTTTCAAGTGAAGATCCAACTGTCTCGCAACATGAGCCTGGGTTGCGATCACTTCGGCGACACCAACGACATCCGCAGTGACAGAAGACGGTTTTGGGGTCACCCCTGCCCCGCCGGAGAAGGTCTCTACTACGTCCCCATCGACCACCAGCGCCCGTTGCGCCCTTGCGGGTGACCGGGCCGAGGCGCTAAGCTAGCGTCTGGAAATGTGAAAGCTAACCTTTATGCTAACAAACAGTTAGTCCAGATTTGTAGAGCTTTTTAGTGTGAAAATACCTGAAAAATATGCCTTCACGTTTCTGATTTTCAGCTTTTTGTTCATTGGTAATCGGTCGTGGACTAGCAAAGGCTTAATTAGAGCAGATTGTTAGCTAGCTCAGGGTTGTAAATTGATAGATTTTGTGGCTTTTAGGACAGTTTTAAGGATCTCCACTGTTGATTTTGGGTCAATTTTGCTTCACTTCCTGTTAAGTTAGGGTCATTCCCTGTCGATTTTTGGGCAAATTAAGCTCACGTCCTGTTGATTTGGTGTCATTTCCTGTCAATTTTGGGTCAATTTTGGCCCACTTCCTTTTAATTTGGGGTCATTTCCTGTTAGTTTTTGGGCAATTTCTGCTCACTTTCCTGATTTTGGAGTCATTTCCGTTCGATTTTGGGCTCTCTTCCTGTTAATTTGGGGTCCTTTCTTGTTGTTTTCCAAACAATTTTGCCTCATTTCATGTTGATTTGGTGTCCTTTCCTGCTGTCTTTGGAGAAAATTCAGTTCACTTCCTGATTTGGGGTCATTTCCTATTGTTTTTGGAGACAATTTTTCCTCACTTGCTGTTGATTCGGTGTCATTTCCTGTTGAATTTGGGTCAATTTTGGCCTACTTCCTGTTAATTTGGAGTCATTTCCTGTTAATGTTTGGGCAATTTGTGCTCACTTCTGGATTTTGGGGTAATTTGCTGTTGATTTTGGGTCAATTTTGCCTCACGTTCTGTTCATTTGGGGTCATTCCCTGTTGTTTTTGAGACAATTTTGCCTCACTTCCTGTTGATTTGGTGTCATTTCCTGTCGATTTTGTTTCAATTTTGGCTCACTTCCTGTTAAACTACGGTCATTCCCTGTTGATTTTTGGGCAAATTCAGCTCACCTGCTGATTTGGTGTCATTTCCTGTCGAATTTGGGTAAATTTTAGCCCACTTCCTTTTAATTTGGTGTCATTCCATGTTAATTTTTAGGCAATTTCTACGCACTTCCTGATTTTGGGATCATTTTCTGTTGTTTTCGAGACAATTTTGCCTTACTTCCTGTTAATTTGGTGCCATTTCCTATCGATACTGGGTAAATTTTGGCTCATTTCTTTTAATTCCTTTTTATTTGGGGTCATCCCTTGTTATTTTTTTGGGCAATTTGTGCTCACTTCCCGATTTTGGGGTCATTTTCTGTTGTTTTCGAGACAATTTTGCCTCACTTCCTATTGATTTGGTGTCATTTCCTGCTGATTTTGGAACAGATTCAGCTCACTTCCTGATTTGGGGTCATTTCCTATTGTTTTTGGAGACAATTTTTCCTCACTTACTGTTGATTTGTTGTCATTCCCTGTTGATTTTGGGTCAATTTTGGCTCACTTTCTTTTAATTTTATTTGGGTCATTCCCTGTTAATTTTTCGGGCAATTTCGGCTCACTTCACTTCACTAGGGTAATTTTTACTCAGTAGTTTTGGGGTCATATCTTGTCGATTTTGGGTCAATTTTGGCTAATTTCCTGTTAATTTGGAGTCATTTCCTGTTCGGTGTTGGGCAATTTCGACACACTTCCTGATTTGGGGTCATTTCCTATTGTTTTTGGAGACAATTTTTCCTCACTTGCTGTTGATTCGGTGTCATTTCCTGTTGAATTTGGGTCAATTTTGGCCTACTTCCTGTTAATTTGGAGTCATGTCCTGTTAACGTTTGGGCAATTTGTGCTCACTTCTGGATTTTGGGGTAATTTGCTGTTGATTTTGGGTCAATTTTGCCTTACGTCCTGTTCATTTGGGGTCATTCCCTGTTGTTTTTGAGACAATTTTGCCTCACTTCCTGTTGATTTGGTGTCATTTCCTGTCGATTTTGTTTCAATTTTGGCTCACTTCCTGTTAAACTACGGTCATTCCCTGTTGATTTTTGGGCAAATTCAGCTCACCTGCTGATTTGGTGTCATTTCCTGTCGAATTTGGGTAAATTTTGGCCCACTTCCTTTTAATTTGGTGTCATTCCATGTTAATTTTTAGGCAATTTCTACGCACTTCCTGATTTTGGGATCATTTTCTGTTGTTTTCGAGACAATTTTGCCTTACTTCCTGTTAATTTGGTGCCATTTCCTATCGATACTGGGTCAATTTTGGCTCATTTCTTTTAATTCCTTTTTATTTGGGGTCATCCCTTGTTATTTTTTGGGCAATTTGTGCTCACTTCCCGATTTTGGGGTCATTTTCTGTTGCTTTCGAGACAATTTTGCCTCACTTCCTAATGATTTTGTGTCATTTCCTGCTGATTTTACGGTAATTTTTACTCAGTTATTTTGGGGTCATTTCCTGTCGATCTTGGATCAATTTGGGCTTATTTCCTGTTAATTTTGGGTCATTTCCTGTTATTTTCGAGACAATTTTGCCTCACTTCCTGTTAATTTGGTGTCATTTCCTGCTGATTTTGGAACAGATTCAGCTCACTTCCTGATTTGGGGTCATTTCCTATTGTTTTTGGAGACAATCTTTCCTCACTTACTGTTGATTTGTTGTCATTCCCTGTTGATTTCGGGTCAATTTTGGCTCACTTTCTTTTAATTTCTTTTAATTTGGGGTCATTCCCTGTTAATTTTTGGGCAATTTCGGCTCACTTCACTTCACTAGGGTAATTTTTACTCAGTAATTTTGGGGTCATATCTTGTCGATTTTGGGTCAATTTTGGCTAATTTCCTGTTAATTTGGAGTCATTTCCTGTTCGTTGCTGGGCAATTTCGACACACTTCCTGATTTTGGGGTAATTTCCTGTTGATTTTGGGTCCATTTTGGCTCACTTCCTGTTAAACTAAGGTCATTCCCTGTGGGTTTTTGGGCATTTTCTGCTTTGGGGTCTCGAAAACATTGGGCTCATTTCCTGTTGATTTTAGGTCAATTTAGGTTGACTTCCTGTAAAATTTGTGGTCATTTCTTGTTAATCTTTGGGCAATTTCTCCTCACCTCCTGATTTTAGAGTCATTTCTTGTCCGTCTTGGGTCAATTTTGGCCCGCTTCCTGTTAATTTCGGGTCTTTCCTGTTGTTTTCTAGAAAATTTTGCCTCACTTCCTGTTGATTTGGTGTCATTTCCTGCTGATTTTTACTGTCAGTTATTTTGGGCTCATTTCCTGTCAATTTTGGGTCGATTTTGGCTCACTTCCTGTTAATTTGGGGTCATTTCCGATTCCTATTTGTGATTTCTACTCAATTCCTGATTTTGGGGTAGTTTCCTGTTGCTTTTAGAGACAATTCTGCCTCACTTCCTTGTTGATTTGGTGTCATTTCTTGCTGATTTTTGGGTAATTTTTACTCTCAGTTAATTTGGGGTCATTAGCTGTTGATTTTGGTTCACTTCCTTTAAATTTCCTGGTGATTTTTGGGCAATTTCTGCTCACTTCAGGTCATTTACTGTTTATTCTTGGGGCCATTCAGTTTCACTTCCTGTTGGTTTTGGGGCAATTTTTACTCACTTCCTGTTGTTTTTGGTGCCAGTCTGACTCACTTCCTGTTGATTTGGTGTCACTTCCTGTTAATTTTGGGGATCTTTTCATCCAACCTCCTGTCTATTTTGGGTCACTTATTTTTGATTTCGAAGCTATTATTGCTCACTTCCGGATGTTTTTTTTTTTTTTTAATCATTTCTCGCGGGCTGACGTCCTCACTTTGGCGGCCATCTTAGGACAGGCCCAATCAATTATAACATTAAAAACGAACCATGTTTGCTAAAAGAGAGGCAAATATTTACAGCTTAAATTGGCGCACATCTTAGCACGCTAGCGAATATCTAGTATTAGTAGTAATATCTCTGTATTTAACGCTGGAATCCATTTTGATACTTATTTTTCACCAACAAATATATGTTTTATTATAATTCTTTTTTTAATGACATATTAGTGTCCACAACCTGCAATTCCAACAAATGACTATTTACAGCATTTGACTACTCCATCTTTGAAAATATGTATCTTCTCTACAAAAAATAGACTCAAATGAAAGCGTTATGCACAGTTATTCATTCAAAGTTTTGTTCATAAACAGAACAATTTGAGCGTCCAATCATTCCATTGGTTTATCACAAAGTCGACGTCCAATCCTTCTGAAGCGTGAGGCGCTTTGAATGGATTGGACGTCTAGCGCTGTCAATTACAACTAATAATGGAAGATTTGCTAACAAGCCCTTCAAACGACTGTCATCGGACTACATTTAAAATGGCCGCCGGTGTTAGCCCACACACGCACACGTAGTACTAAGTATTTGAAAATATACATTCTCTACAGCACAGTCAAATTTTGTGAAAGAAAATTGCACAAATCCCCTTTAAGATAAATTGAAATCTTTGGTATTTAAGTACAATTTATGGCGCATCGGCAACAAAATGCTGGTTTTGAGTCTTTCAACTCATTTAACTGATTAACTTTAGCTGGTCACAGAAAATGACATGGCAAGCAGGATTTCTTTTTTTGGGTGCTTATTTGATTTTAAATTTATATAATTTTTTTTTTTTTTAAAGGGGAAGTAAATATTTAGATTTCTGTTGTAATTAAAGTTTTCTTTATTTGCTTTTGAATTATTATTTTTTTTTTACATCATTGATTTTAAATGGGGAAAACCCTGAAATACTATTTTAATTGTTTGATTTTATTGATATGATTTTTCCCCAAAATATATTAAATAATATTTTTTTTTAAAATGATATTTATTTATTTATTTATTCATCTTTTTTTTTTTTTCCTCCCCCCCAATTAAAAAAATACTCAGATTTCTGATAATCTTTTACATTCTGGTGTCAAAGATTTTTGATATACATATACAGTTTTTTTTTTAACTTATTTTATTTTAAATGAAGGAGAAAAAAAACCTAAATATTTTAAACGATAACAAAATCGAGAATAGAAATATTTTTGTTCTATATTTATTTTTTGGTTAAAAAAAAAAAAAAAAAAAAAAAAAAGGAAGGGGAAGTAAATATCAAGACTTCTGTATTAATTGTGGCATGAATACATTTTAGTCTTTTTTTTTTTTTTACTTCTTTGATTTCAAATGGGGAAAAAAACCCTAAATATTATTTTAATTATGCTTGATTTTATTGATATGATTTTTCCTCAAAATATATTAAATACCAATAGAAATATTATTTAAAAAATTTATCATAAATTTTTGATTGAAAAAAAAGTGGGAAAACAAAACAATATTAATTAAAATAAAAGAAACAACTTTTTTATTAAAAACATTCACACATTATATATATATACATACATACATATATACACACACACACACTTTTTTTTTTTTACTTATTTGATTTTAAATGAGAAAAAAATGTTTTAAATGATAAAGCGAGAAAACAAATATTTTTATTTTATATTTATTTCCGTGTTAATTTGAATGGATTTTAATCTTTTAATCTTTTTTTTACTTTGATTTTAAATGAAAAAAAAAACTATTTTTTACTAAAATTATATATATATATATATATATATATTATTATTTTTGTTAGTTTTTTTTTTGAAAAAGGGGTAAAAAATAAATATTCCTATTTTTGATATTTTAAAGGGGAAAGTAAATATTTCAGCAGTCTTGTGTTTTTCATCGAGGATTACAAAAATGGAATTATAATTTTGCAAGAAACATACAGTTGTGATTGACTTAATGACACGGCGGACAGGAATTGGTCCCAGGGCCGCCAGTTTAACACCTGTGCGTCAAACTAGTTCTTTAAGTAGTTTTGACAGTATTTTCACTGTCAATTTTAATCTTTTTTAAACTTTATAATGTGGATCCCGAAACCTTAGCGTCAGGTAGAAAGGCGGTGTCCCGGCGGCCTCGCGCGCGAACCGCGGCATCTCGCAACTCCGCATTGAGCTCAGTCAGCTGGGCGGCCACCTTTTCCAGGTCCGGCTCGGAACCCACCAAAGCTAACGTGCCGATCCGGCCCAGCGTCTGGTGCCGGAAGTAGATGTTGAGTAACATCTGGATCTCGTCCTCCGACGGGCTGCCGAAGATGTTGGGCCACGTTCTTCTGCAAGTTAGAAAGACAAGGACTCGTTACATGAGTTTATCACGAGTAGGAAGTCAAGCGCCATCGATGGCAGCCAAAGAAGAACAGAGGTGACCTGTAAGTACCCTAAAACCAACAGAAACATTCTCTAAAATCAACAGGAAATGATCCAAAATTCACAGGAAGTGACTCGTAAGTACCCTAAAATTTACAAGGAATTGACCCAAAATGAACAGGAAGTATTGAAGGGAAAAGGTACCATTCTCGCACACACACCATATAATTGTTTGCATTAGTATAACACATTCATTTAACTATAGTTTAGGCAGACTTCACTCCGTGCCCTTGAACACAGTAAAGTGAATCACCTTATCGGCGCTCATGAAGGGGAAAAGGAAAAATGGTACCTTTTCTTGTAGGCACCATCTAACTGTTTGCATTACTCAAACACACAATATATCATCAATCAGGGAATAGTATCATTTCTCATATTTACTGTAGGACTGCACTACTCTAACACACCTAATGTAAAATAAATAAATAGCACACCATAGTTTAAAGAAACAGAATAGATACACAACGCCATCCTATCACAGAAGCCCAAAACGTGTGCGCCAGGAGCAAGATTGACGCACCAACTCTGGCAATCAGTCCTCCCGACAAATGAACAAGAACAAAGACCAGCATGCTTTGTCCTAAAACAAGTAGTGCCAGCCCGGATAACAAAGTTGATAGCAGGCGCTTGTGACGTCAAGACCAGCGTCGGTCGCTGTGGCAACCACATCCCATCCACGCACGAACCTAAACAGCCCGAAACTGGGCAGAGAGGGATGATCCCAAAGCAACGCCTGAACACACCTTCGGCCGGCCCACGGACTTAAAAAACACTGGACACTGAGATAGACAGATTTAGCTGCTCGGAAATATGTAGCCTTGTTTTGGATCCAGAATTGTCCCTCCGTCGTCTGTTTTTGCCTTGTTTTTGACCATTGTCGACGAATAAATTGTCTACCTGCTTTCGGCGAGTCTTTTTCAAACTTTTGGAATATGAAGTCAGTACAAAGGGTTAATATCAGAGATGAACGCGCGGAGTTCCACCTTCCCGGTTGGCGTGCGTGGAGGCAGCATCGGCAGAGCGGCACTTTGTTCAGCTGTCGCTGTTTCTGTGCGGCTTGTCAGGGGAGGCGAATTTCAACAGTATCTAGAAATGCCATAAAATTAACAGGACGTGATCAATGTAGAGGAAGTGGCCCAGAAATGCTCTAAAATCAACAGGAATTATGATAAATGGCCCTTAGATACCCCATAATGTACAGGAAGTGACCTATAAGTATCCTAAAAACACAAGGACAAGACCCAAAATTAACAGGAAGTATCTGGAAATGCCCTAAAATTAACAGGAAGTGACCAATTAAGGGGGAGTTGCCCAAAATTGCCTTAAAATCAACAGGAAAATGGACAAAGTGGCCCTAAGATACCCCAAAATGTACAGGAAGTTAGCAGTAAGTACCCTAAAATGACAAGGAAGTGACCCAAAACAACAGCAAGTGACCAATGCAGAGGAAGTGGCCCGAAAATGCCATTATTCAACAGGAAATTATCTAAAATGTATAGAAAATGGCCCTAAGATACCCTAAAACTACAAGGAAGTGACCCAAAATCAACAGTAGTTATCTGCAAATGCCCTAAAATCAACAGAAGTGACCAATGAAGAAGAAGTGGGCCGGAAGTCCCTTAGAATCAACAGGAAATGATCCAAAATCTACAGGAAGTGACGCACAGATACCCCAAAATGTACAGCAAGTGACCTGTAAGTTCCCTAAAATATACAGGAAGTTACCAATGAAGAGAAAATGGGCTGGAAATCCCCTAAAGTAAACAAGAAATGATTCCAAATGCACAGGAAGTGACCTGTAAGTACCCTAAAATGACAAGGAATTGACCCAATATCAACAGGAATTGACCTAAAATGAACAGGAAGTATCTGGAACTGCCGTAAAATCAACAGGAAGTGAACAATGAAGAGGAGGTGGGCCGGAAATCCCTTAAAATCAACAGAAATGGTCCAAAAAGTACAGGAAGGGACATGTAAGCACCCTAAAATGAGGGAAAGTTACCCAAACCAAAACAAAGTGACCCAAAATCAATAGGAATTATAAGTAAATGCTTTAAAATAAACAGGAAGTGACCAATGAAGAGAAAGTGGGCTGCAAATTCCTTAAAATTAATAGGAAATTATCCAATATGTACACAAAGTGGCCCTAAGATACCCCAAAATACACAGGAAGTGACCTGTAAGTATCCTAAAATGATGCAGAAGTGACCTAAATCCAACAGGAAGTGACACAAAATCAATAGGAAGTGTCCAACGAAGAGAAGGTGGGCCAGAAATCCCTTAAAATCAACAGGAAATGATCCAAAATGTACAGGAAGTGACCTGTAAGTACCCTAAAATGACGAGGAAGTGACCCAAAATCAACAGGAAGCCACCAATGAAGAGGAAGTGCGCCGGAAATCCCTTAAAATCAACAGAAAATGATCCAAAATGTACAGGAAGTGACCTGTAAGTACCCTAAAATAATAAGGAAGTGACCAAACATCAACAAGAAGTGACCTAAAATCAACAGGAAGCACCAATGAAGAGAAAGTGGGTTAGATATTTCCTAAAGTTAACAAGAAATGATACCAAATGTATAATAGGTGACCTGTAAGTACCCTAAAATAATAAGGAAGTGACCCAACATCAACAGGAAGTGACCTAAAATGAACAGGAAGTATCTGGAACTGCCGTAAAATCAACAGGAAGTGAACAATGAAGAGGAAGTAGGCCGGAAATCCCTTAAAACCAACAGGAAATGGTCCAAAAAGTACAGGAAGTGACATGTAAGTACCCTAAAATGATAGGTAAGTTACCCAAACCAACACAAAGTGACCCAAAATCAATAGGAATTATATGTAAATGCTTTAAAATCAACAGCAAGTGACCAATGAAGAGAAAGTGGGCTGCAAATTCCCTAAAATTAATAGGAAATTATCCAATATGTACACAAAGTGGCCCCTAGATACCCCAAAATACACAGGAAGTGAGCTGTAAGTATCCTAAAATGATGACCTAAAACCAACAGGAGGTGACCCACAACCAACAGGAAGTGTCCAATGAAAAGGAAGTGGGCCGGAAGTACCCTAAAATGACAAGGAAGTGACCCACAACCAACAGGAAGTGACCCAAAATCAACAGGAAGCCACAAATGAAGAGAAAGTGGGTTGGATATCTCCTAAAGTCAACAAGAAATGATACCAAATGTATAATAAGTGACCTGTAAGTACCCTAAAACGATAAGGAAGTGATCCAACATCAACAGGAAGTGATCCAAAATGAACAGGAAGTATCTGCAAAAGTTCTAAAATCAACAAGAAGTGACCAATGAAGAGAAAGTGAGCTAATAAGTGACCTGTAAGTACCCTAAAATGATAAGGAAGTGACCCAAAATCAACAGAAAATGGTCCAAAATGTACAGGAAGTGACCCATAAGTACCCAAAAATTAACAGGAAGTGACCCAAATAATAACTAAAATAATTGCGGTATCATCACCTGCACTCCCTAATATAGCAGATAGCAGACGCCAGGCCGCGCTGGTCCTTGAGAGCCTCCAAGATGGCCTGCACTGCCTCTTCAGAAGAGCTGAAAGCGAACTCTGGCGCCGCCCTTTTGTCTTCTTCCGGCACTGCGGCCAGCAGCCGCTTCTTCAAGTCGCTCATCTCTTCAGACATGTTGCTTAGCTACGGATGAGAAAAAAAAATGACACGCAATTTCTATACACAGCGTAAATCAAGTCCTTACTTTGCGAAGACAGACAATGGATTGGACCGTCTCAATCATCTTCCAGTAGGACTGAAAGAGCAGTAAAAGTTGAAAGTGGAGTTTGTAGAGTTTTTGGCACAGCTCCACCTGCTGGAAAATAAAACAAGTGCTACCTTTTACTTTTACTTGACAGGATTAGAACATTGTTCTTTTGAATGACCAAAAATAGTCACTCGCCATACAAGGGGTTAGAGGTCTTGTGACTGGAAAATGGAATTGACTTCTACCAGTGACTGACAAAGAACATTAGGATGATTGGACGTCTAACATTATCCACGGCACAGAAAGCGAAATTCAAGATGGCACCAATGTTTTTGTTACCTTTTGGTCCAATGGCTGACTGCCAGGGCTTCTGGGAAACTCACTCACCCACTGTGAATGACAAAACCCAATTATTAGTCGGAGGTGGGTAGAGTAGACAATCCATCCATCCATCTCAATTTTATTTGTGTAGTCCTATATCACAACAAGGTTGTCTCAAAGGGCTTTGCAGAGGCAATATGGCTACGTTCATACTACAGGTCTTAATGCACGAATCCGATTTTTTCGTGTTTTTCCGACTCGAGTGAGGCATTAACTTGACGGTCTGAACGTGACAAGTCGCATAGAACTGGACCATTTCAAATCCGATCTGGGTCACTTTCGTATGTGGTTCAAATCCGATCTGTGCCACATTTTTCCAGACTGTCGCGGCGGTCTGTACTGTCCACTCTCCCAAATCGGATTTCATGCAGCAATTACGTCATCAAATAGCGAGAGAGACGCTTACCGTAGCGGTGCAGCTGTGCGTTATTAGCGCCTAGCTTGCAGTGAACACGGCTTTTGGGGAAGGGCTGGGCTTGACAACAGTCATAAAAAATAAAAATGGGTTGAGGATAAGCCTGAGAATGCTCAGTTTTCTCTCTGCTCCAAGTGAGCAATATTTCAACATTGCCTACACGGCCGAGGTCGGGGCAAACTGCCTGTATGTGTGTGTGACGTGCACAGACCGTGCGTGCATGCTATCGATCCATATAAACTTTGAATATAAGCCTAAACGGGGATTATTTATGTCTGTTATTTGTGCCCTCCTTTTGAAAAGCAAAATATGATATCCCTGGAATGACTGATGACGTGTGTCATTTGTTTTGATGCTTCTGCGCATGCGGGTCGTCTTGCTCAGCGCGTGTCGGACTGCGAATTAGTGCGCATGCGTAATACTTGAATGGTCTCAATGGACAAAGGCAGTCTGAACGGGCATGTCAAAAAAACAAATGACAAAAAAATCGGATTTGTGCATTAAGACCTGTAGTATGAACGTAGCCTATGATACACAGTCAGAAACAGTAGATGAATTAGATAAAGTTCAAGTCCTGGGCATCCCCCCTCCTTAGACCCTCCGTGTCGGCAAGGAAAAACTAAAAACCCTTTGGGAAAAATGAGAACCCTTGGGGAGAACCACAGTCAGCAGAGATCCACTCCCAGGACTGACAGGCTATATAGATCAGGGGTGGGCAAACCGGTCCTCGAGGTCCGCAGTGGGTCCTGGTCATTGTTCCAACTGATTCAACACAGACAGTTGAACCAATGAGTTTTCAGCAGAAACAAGAAGCACCTGACTGCAATCCACTGATTGCACTTTTAAGAAACCAGATTGGTGAAAGGCTGTCCTCATGATGGGTTTGAACAAAAACCTGCACCCACTACGGCCCTTTGTGGAATAGTTTGCCCACCTCTGCTATAGATGCACCAGGACTGATGGTGGGTATTAGCAGCAGGAGGTCCAGTGTGTAGAGATGCAATTGTAACAAGTATGAGCTGTGTTAAGAGCACCACTGAGGTGACAAACTAGTGGGCAAATCAGGAAGATCTAGTTCGGCTACTAGAGGGCAGCGGCAATGAATTACGACAGAGTTGGTTTGAGTGAAATATGTATTTTACAAAAAGTGACACAGAAAAATAAACAAATATTTACAAAATACCAATGTGTACACAAGTTACAGTTGATCCACCGGGGGAAACAAACCCAGTTCACTTTCCCCACCCCAACGTTCGTAACTTACAAACAGTCAAGAGCATGACTGAATGACTTCAGTTTTATGGAGGTACAGTACAAGGTGAGAGTCCATTAGCGCTGCTTGATTAGTCACAAGTTGAATGGGTATTGGAAGTGCTTGACCTGAGTAGTGGGGAGAGAAAAACAGGATGCAGAGCCTCCTACCAGACCCTGACTTGTGTTGAAGACAAGGAAAAGGACCGTCAGGCTCCTGGCTCAAGTTCTAGCTCGCCATCCTTTTGTTGGTGTGGTCCCAAGGCAGGGAGGACCACCTGGCCTGCATGTACCAACCAACCCAATTGAACAATTGCAATGACTAAAAATGCAATACTATTCACATGTTAGCATTAGCATGTTAGCATTAGCATCAGAATGCTAACATAACTAAATACAGTAATAAAGAACCAACAGACACAGCAAATCACATTAACACATAAGGTAGCATAAGTTAGCACGGTGGCTAACCCGCTAACAATAGATGGAAAAATTCAGACTCACCAGTGCACTTGGATGTAGTTGAGCACTCACACTAACAGGTCCCCAACACAACTAAAATGTCTGGTTCTATAAGTTATAAAACAGCCTTTGCAAGTTTGAAAAACAATTGATTGGATGCATCAAAAAGTGTTTGAGACTGACCTGCAGCTGTTGCTCCTTTGCTTCTCTCCCACACAACTGAAGGGAGAGGAGTCAAGGAAGCTTATATAGTGCCTAGGTGACTGGTGATTGGATAATTGGTGTAATGTGACTTCTCATGTGCTGTGGTGCATTCAGGCAGTGTGGGAAAAACAAGTACTGGCTAAAATAAGGGAATCTTAACCCATGTTACACAATGGAATGAAGAAACAAGAGGAGGTCCATCTAGCCAGGTGTCAGGATAGTCAGGAGGCTGCGGCTGAAAAATAGCCAATCCCCAGAGGGCTATCCATCCATCCATCCATCCATCCATCCATCTTCCACTTGCTCCGGGGTCGGGTCGCAGGGGCAGCCGCTTTAACAGGGAAGCCCAGACTTCCCTCTCACCAGCCACTTCAAACAGCTCCTTCGGCGGCATACCAAGGTGTTCCCAGGCCAGCCGAGAGACTTAGTCGCTCCAGCGTGTCCTGAGTCGTCCCCAGGGCCTCCTGCTGGTAGGACATGCCCGGAACACCTCTCCAGGGAGGCGTCCAGGAGGCATCCGAACCAGATGCCCGAGCCAGCCTCTCAACGCGGAGGAGTAGCGGCTCGACGCCAAGTCCCTCCCGGATGACCGAACTTCTCACCCTATCTCTAAGGGAGCACCTGGACACCCTGCGGAGGAAACTCATTTCGGCCGCTTGTATCCGGGATCTTGTTCTTTCGGTCAAGACCCACAGCTCGTGACCATAGGTGAGGGCAGGAATGTAGATCGACTGGTAAATGGAGAGCTTTGCCTTTCAGCTCAGCTCCTTTACCACTACGGACCGGTGCAGAATCCGCATTTCTGCAGACGCTGCACCGATCCGCCTGTCGATCCCCCGCACCCTCCTACCCTCACTCGTGAACAACACTCAGATTCAGAGATTCAGATTCAGAGATTTTATTTGTTATTGACACCAGCTCTCCCAAGATGACAACAGATGCAACGAAATTCCGTTCGATGAGTGAGCATCGGGCCGCTGCAGACTTTGGTCCGCGCCGCCACTTCTCTCTCTTCTTCAGCAATTACAGAGCAAGTTACAAGTAGACACACATATATCATACAACATAGCAGGGGTATGACACGACGCAACGGTCACGTGCAGGGATTTTATGTATAAAAACTACCAGTCATGGCTGGAGAGAGGGGGGGAGCGATAGCAGGAAAAGGCGGGGACGGATTGGGGGGGGGGGTTGTGTGTTAGTGTGTGAGTGCACAAGTACCTGTATATCAGTATTTTTGAGTGTCTGTAGACAAAATAAGAGTCGCAGAGCTCTGTGACCGGCCTTGGGACGAGATCAAGGACAAAAGATAGGAACATCTGGGTAGCTCTTCCCAGGAGGGCGGGGGTGTTTGGGAAAGGAAAATTATAATCAAATTAAGCCGAATAAGTAATTAAATATGCTCAAATACTGTTGGTCTTCAGTCAAATTTGCGCTCCTCATGGCGTAGGCGAGATCTCAGGTCCCTTAAGTCATTGCCATTAGTCGCGGTCTGCCTCGACAGTTGTCACCTGCCCCGACAGTTCCGTCACCAGGCGCAAGATAGTATCCACTTTTCTCCATCCTTCCTCGGACCGAACCGTGAGTCCACGGAGCCAGTTCTCGGTCCGAGCCTCGACGCGATCTTCCAATGCCTTGAATCGCACCATTTGATCTTTGTTGATTTCCCTGAAAGCTGCCGTCTTGGAAACTTTCCGGTAGTGCAGGGCACCTCCTAAGCCAAGCAGAAGGAACTCCACAACTACCCTACAAAGGGTTATAGGTCCCCAAGATACTTGAACTCCTCCACTTGGGGCAGGATCCCATCCCCGACCCGGAGAGGGCACGCCACCCTTTTCCGACTGAGGACCATGGTCTCGGATTTGGAGGTGCTGATCTTCATCCCGACCGCTTCACGCTCAGCTGCGAACCGCTCCAGTGAGAGTTGGAGGTCACGGCTTGATGCGGCCAACAGCATCGCATCATCTGCAAAAAGCAGAGATGCAATGCTGAGGTCACCAAACCGGACCCTCTCAATGCTTCGGCTGCACCTAGAAATTCTGTCCATAAAAATGATGAACAGAATCGGTGACAAAGGGCAGCCTTGGCGGAGTCCAACCCTCACTGGGAACGAATTCGACTTAACCCTCACTGGGAACGAATTCGACTTACTGTCGGCAATGCGGACCAAACTCTGACACCGGTCGTACAGGGACCGAACAACCCTCACCAAGTGGCTCGGTACCCCGTACTCCCGAAGCAACCCCACAGGCCTCGCCGAGGCACACGGTCGAATGCCTTCTCCAGATCCACAACACACATGTAGACTGGTTGGGCGAACTCCCATGCACCCTCTAAGACCCTGCCGAGGGTGTAGAGCTGATCCACTGTTCCACGGCCGGGACGAAAACCACACTGCTCCTCCTGAATCCGAGATTCGACTTCCAGACGGACCCTCCTCTCCAGCACCCCTTAATAGACTTTACCGGGGGAGGCTGAGGACTGTAATCCCTCTATAATTGGAACACACCCTCTGGTTCCCCTTCTTAAAAAGGGGGTCCACCACCCTGGTCTGCCAATCCATAGGCACAGTCCCCGATGTCCACGTGATGTTGTAGAGGCTTGTCAGCCACGACAGCCCCACAACATCCAGAGCCTTTAGGAACTCCGGGTGGATCTCATCGACCCCCGGGGCCTTGCCACCAAGGAGCTTAAAATTTACAGATAACAACAGGAAATGACCCGAATGGCTTTATATGCAATTCGGAATTTCTCCAGATATTAACCACGTATTTATTGACTGAATACTGTCATTCCTGGTCCGCTTACCGTGAGCAGCGCCTCCTTTTTACTGTTGTAAGTATCCAGATACTCCTGCAGTTCCAACACGCTGAATTTCATTTTCTCCAGCAGTCCGTTTGAAACGATCTGCCGACACGGGGCGTTACCAAGTGTTCTTTCCTTGCGTCTCCGAACCAACGAGTCAGGCGAGCGAGGGACTCACCGTGTCGGGGTCGATAAACAACAGGGGGCACTCGACGCACGTGCTCAGCATTTCAGACGACCTGAGGAATTTAGCACCTAATCCTGTCAGCCTGCCGTCCAGGTAACTCATGGCATCGCGCGTCAGCGAGCTCAATTGCCTTTGGATGCTCTGCGAAGTCAAATCAGAACAGCTAGGAATTGAGCATTATTAGTTGTTTTGATTTAAATGATGGTCGTTGGCTCTTTGGGTGTACCTGGAAGAGGCAAGAGAAGATTCGGAAGGTGTGGACGGCGCAGGAGCCGTCCGAGTCGGACGCCAGCTGTCCGAGGTGCGCCCGCCAGGTCCCCTCGGCGTCATCGCACACCGCCGGCTGGAACGCCGCCAGAATGGCGGAGAAGAAGGGCGAGGGCGGAGGAGGTGGGGAAGACGGAGGCGTGATGTCGTATCGTTCCTCCTCCGGTGGACTGAGGAGGAAACAGAGCTTTGTGTGCGTGGATTTGATTTTGACATTGAGATTGAGTTTCAGAGGTTGAGTTTCGGAGGTTGAGTTCGAGGTTTTAAATTGAATTTGACTTTGAATTTTTGAGGTTGAGTTTGACTTTGAATTTTTGAGGTTGGGTTTCACATGTTGAGTTTTGAGTTTTTGAGGTTGAGTTTCAGTTTGAAATTGAGTTTTTTGAGATTAAGTTTGAGCTTGAGGTTGAGTTTTAGTTTGAAGTTGAATTTTTGAGGTCGTTTTTGAGGTCGACCTTGACCTTGAGGTTGAGTTTGAGGTTTTGAGTTGAATTTGACTTTGAATTTATGAGGTTGAGTTTGACTTTGAATTTTTGAGGTTGGGTTTCACAGGTTGAGTTTTGAGTTTTTGAGGTTGCCTTTCAGTTTGAAGTTGAACTTTTGAGGTAGAGTTTGAGATTGCGTTTCTGAGGTTGAGTTTGAGATTTTAAAGTTGAATTTGACTTTGAATTTTTTAGATTGAGTTTGACTTTGAATTTTTGAGGTTGGGTTTAAGTTTGAAGTTGAACTTTTGAGGTAGTTTTTGAGGTTGAGTTTCAGGTTTTGAAGTTGAATTTGACTTTGAATTTTTGCAGTTGAGTTTCAGTTTGAAATTGAGTTTTTTGAGACAAAGTTTGCTTGAGGTTGAGTTTTAGTTTGAAGTTGAATTTTTGAGGTGGACTTTGAGCTTGAGGTTGAGTTTCTGAGGTTGAGTTTGAGGTTTTGAGTTGAATTTGACTTTGAATTTATGAGGTTGAGTTTGACTTCTAATTTTTGAGGTTAGGTTTCACATGTTGAGTTTTGAGTTTTTGAGGTTGAGTTTCAGTTTGAAGTTGAACTTTTGAGGTAGAGTTTGAGAGTTTGAAGTTGAATTAGAATTTTTTTAGGTTGAGTTTGACTTTGAATTTTTGAGGTTGGGTTTGAGTTTGAAGTTGAACTTTTGAGGTAGTTTTTGAGGTTGGGTTTCACAGGTTGAGTTTTGAGTTTTTGAGGTTGAGTTTCAGTTTGAAGTTGAATTTGAATTTTTTTAGGTTGAGTTTGACTTTGAATTTTTGAGGTTGGGTTTAAGTTAGAAGTTGAACTTTTGAGGTAGTTTTTGAGGTTGAGGTTGAGTTTCAGAGGTTGAGTTTTGTTTTAAATTTTGAAGTTGAGTTTGATGTTGAGTTTCAGTTTGAAGTTGAATTTTTGAGGTAGTTTTTGAGGTTGAGTTTGACATTTTGAAGTTGAATTTGACTTTGAATTTATGAGGTTGAGCTTGACTTATAATTCTTGAGGTTGGATTTCACAGGTTGAGTTTTGAGTTTTTGAGGTTGAGTTTCAGTTTGAAGTTGAACTTTTAAAGTAGAGTTTGAGATTGACTTTTTGAGGTTGAGTTTGTGAATTTGAAGTTGAATTTGACTTTGAATTTGAATTTTTGAGGTTGGGTTGAAGTTTGAAGTTGAATTTTTGAGGTAGTTTTTGAGGTTGAGCTTGAGTTTTTGAGGTTGAATTTGAGGTTTCCTCTTGTTCCTAAATTGACTCGTTATTCTTTTTTTAGCTTCTTTCAATAAAAAAGTTAAATAAAAATATATTTACAATTTTGCTCGTTTCTTTTTCAATTAAAACACATAAATGAATAAAAATTAAAAATAATAATAATAATGTTTTCCCCTCTTTTAAAGAGATAAATAAATAATAATTTAAAAAAAAATTTAAATGTAAAAATAATAATAATAAAGAACATTGATTTCTGTCCTTTTGTTTTGATTTTTCTGTTTGGTTGTAAAACAATTTAAAAAAAAATTTTTTTAATCAAAATGAAAAACAAATTAAAATATTAGACTCTTAAAGATTTGGACAATTTTGAGGTCAACAATGTCACTTAAACAACTGACTGTCAAAGCAGTTATCGATTGATTTGAGTCAGGAGTCCATTGTCCGTTCAGACAAACAAAACTGGCAAAAATCAAAAGTGATCAAGTCTTTGTAAGGTGTTGAGTGACGACATCAATAAAAATACCATACCTGGGCGCGTCCACCTGTCTGTCGAAAGCGTACGTAGCGTCCAATCCGTCGCCGCCGCAGTCAAACTCGTGCGAGAGCCGACGGATAGACGCTTCCACCTCGTTCGTGTCTTCATCTGCTTGCAAAAACTGCAAAAAAACAGGACGTAAGCATAACCCATGGCTGCCGTCGACTGTACCGGGCGTCCAACGGTACCGGCAGAGAGCGGGAGTGGTTCTGTCCGGCAGAGAAGGAACCCTCCTCCGAGGACTCGTCCCAGTCACCGTGGGACGGGAGTTGGGGGCTCCCCTCCAGGCTGTCCACCGAGTGGCGCCGCACGCCCCAGTTGAAGTTGTCAACAGTCTCGCCCTGCCGCAAACACACACAAAAAAGCATTCGTCAAATAGTACAGTACAGCACTACAGTTAGCTTCTATTCAACACAATCAATAACATGATCATATCACAGCATATGAGTAATTTTAGTCATCAAAGCCTAAGCTAAAAAAAATAAGCAGGAATAAAAATTATAAATAATAATAACTGTAAACTAATAAAATAAATGAGTAGTATTAATCCTATTATAAATTGAATAAATAATATTACAACTAAAAAGAACCATAACTAAAGATAAAAAAGAATGATTTTTAAAAAAAATCAAAATAAAAGTAATATTTTGAATGAACAAATCATAATTTAAATGAGTAGTAATTATCATGAATAAGTAAATATTTTTAAAAATATTTATGATTATAATGACATTGCCTGAGTTATCATTATTATATATTAGGGCTGCCAAACAATTAAAATTTTTAATCGAGTTAATCACAGCTTAAAAATGAATTGTAATTAATCGCAATTCAAACCATCTATAAAATATGCCATATTTTTCTGTAAATTATTGTTGGAATGGAAAGAGAAGACACAAGACGGATATACACATTCAACATACCGTACATAAGTACTGTATTTGTTTATTATAACAATAAATCAGCAAGATGGCATTAACATTATTAACATTCTGTTAAAGCAATCCATGGATCGAAAGACTAGTAGTTCTTAAAAGATAAATGTTAGTACAAGTTATAGAAATTTTATATTAAAACCCCTGTTAATGTTTTCGTTTTAATAAAATTTGTATAAATTTCAATCAAAAAATAAACTAGTAGCTCGCCATTGTTGATGTCAATAATTACTAGGGCTGTCAAACGATTAAAATTTTTAATCGAGTTAATTACAGCTAAAAAATTGATTAATCGTAATTAATCGCAATTCAGACCATGTATAAAATATGCCAGATTTTTCTGTAAATTATTGTTGGAATGGAAAGAGAAGACACAAGACGGATATATACATTCAACATACCGTACATAAGTACTGTATTTGTTTATTATAACAATAAATCAACAAGATGGCATTAACATTATAATCATTTTCTTAACGCGATCCATGGATAGAAAGACTTGTAGTCCTTAAAAGATAAATGTTAGTACAAGTTATAGAAATTTTATATAAAACCCTTCTTAATGTTTTCGTTTTAATAAAATTTGTAAAAATTTCAATGAAAAATAATCTAGTAGCTCGCCATTGTTGATGTCAATAATTACACAAGGCTCATTGTGCTGAAACCCAGAAAAAACAGTCACACCCAAGCATCAGCAGAGGGCGACAAAACACCAAAAAACACAAGTAACAGGACAAGACACTGTGCTGTCATTTTAATCTGTTTGAGCGGGGCATGTGCGTTAATTGTGTCAAATATTTCAACGTGATTAGTTTAAAAAAATTGATTACCGCCCGTTAACGCGATAATTTTGACAGCCCTATTATGTATATATATATATATTTTTTTTTTTTTATAACTGGACGGGCGGGGGAATACAATATATGAATGAAGAAAATATTATTAATAATTGTAATTAATTAATTTGCAGTATTAATCTTAATTATTATGAATTAGGGCTGTCAAACGATTAAAATTTTTAATCGAGTTAATTACAGCTAAAAAATTAATTAATCGTAATTAATCGCAATTAATCGCAATTCAAACCATCTATAAAATATGTCATATTTTTCTGTAAATTATACATATATATTCTGTAAAATAAATTGTTGGAATGGAAAGATAAGACACAAGATGGATGTATACATTCAACATACGGTACATAAGGACTGTAGTGGGCATTTCACTCTACTGTCATTTAAGTCTGTCTATGCTGTCCTCACTCCGAAGCGTCTACTTTTTCCAAAGCTAGACGACTAGTGAACGACGCCTTAATAATCAGACTTCTTCCTTTTTCATCTGATTTATTAATAAAATGGCCTCAAACCATTGTCCTCTTTAGACCGTCGTAAAACTACAAAAAAAAGTACACAAGCATTGCATTAACATAAACAAAAAGCATCTCATACAAAAAATATAACATTTCGCTTACTAACATAATATGTACATTCTTTACTACAACTATACTTACGGACAAATCCTGTCCAAGGATCATATAAGCACAACATTACAACGTAGGCGTCAGCCCGAGACGTCGTGCAGCCATATTGAACTGGCAAGAAAACAATAAACCATGCCGCAAAGCGACCGCAAGAGTTCGCTGTTAGACAGCACAAAAAGCCTTGCTGTAAAACTTACCAAAAGGCAGAATACTGTCTGAGCGGGACATGTGCGTTAATTGCGTCAAATATTTTAACGTGATTAATTTTAAAAATTAATTACCGCCCGTTAACGTGATCATTTTGACAGCCCAATTATGAATAAATAAATACAATTTAAACTAAAAAGCACCATAACTAAATATTTAAGGAATGACTAAATCATAATTTCAATAAATAATAATAATTAGGATGCATAATATTAAAATAATAATTCATGATTATGATGACATTGCCTGAGCTTTAAAAAAAAAAAAAAAAAAATTAAAAAAAGACATAATAAGCAGAGCAAAAGTAATTATAAAATCATAAAATTGAATTAATTAATGAATCAACACAATTCCAACAACATGCATACTTTTGTGAACATGAATGAGTCATATGACACTGCACTGCAAGTAGTGGGTGGCACGCATATGCGCACGCACATGCACACACGACTAAAACAGCAACCTTACCTGCAACTCCTGGATTGTGAACAAAAACATAAAAATATAATATTACTACAGCCCTATAATACATATATATATATATATATTATTATTATACATAAAAAAAAATATAACTATGCCTGCTATTGACAGCACTAGATGTCTAATCCAAAATAGTTAAAAATAAAAATACGTACATACATTAAAAAAAAAAAAAAAGAAAATAAACAGCAACCTTACCTGCAACTCCTGGATTGTGAACAAAAACATAAAACTATAATATTACTACAGCCCTATAATACATATATATATATATATATTATTATACATAAAAAAATATATAACTATGCCTGCTATTGACAGCACTAGATGTCTAATCCAAAATAGTTAAAAATAAAAATATGTACATACATTAAAAAAAAAAAAAGAATAAGAAAATAACTTTAAAAAAAAAATAATAACAAAAGAAAAATGTTAACTCTATATGAAAATGTATTAAAACAATTATAACTTTAAAACAGCTACAAAAGCAACGGGATTTGTTCATAATTTAAATAATGATTAATAAAAATAAATAAGTTAAAAAAAAAATTAAAATCAATATAACAATAATATAGAAAAAAATCAAAAATTAAACTTAAATTTATATTAAATACATTGAATAAATGGAGGGCATTTGTTCATAAATTATAATAATTAATAATTAAATTCAGGAGTAACAAAATAGGAATAATATATAAACAACACAGAAAAAAAAATGAGAGTTAAAATACAAATTTGAAATGTTTTAAAATGTAAAAACATGTTCATAAACTAAATAAGTACAAAACAGTAATAATAATTTAAAAAATAGAGATAATTGAATAAAAAAAGTAAATACATAAATTAAAATTGAAAAAAATCTTCAATCTTTAAATTGACTTTTTAATTTCAACTCATTGACTGCCATTGGCACGAGACGTCTCGCGCTGTCAATGAAATGGATGAGGGTCCTTTTGCTACAAAATGAGCTGACCTCTCCGTCTTCCAGCTCCACATCCAGGAAATCAAAGTCGCAGAAGACACGGAACTGCTGCTCCGAGGCAGCTTCCGGGCTGCCGTCTCGGTGGTACGCCGGACTACGCCGCCGCACCGTCAGGTCCGGCTCGCCGCAGCTAGAGAAAATCACCTGCCGGGCCGAAAAGACGAATGTTAGCGCGCGGACGAGACGGCGGGCGGGGTGCGGGGGCGTTACCGAAGGGTTTTTGGTGAGACCCACTTCCTGCCCGCATAAGGACAAAACCTGCACCAGTTTCTCGCGGGTTCTTTTCTGCAAAGTGAGTAAGAAAAATATAAAATAAAACACCTCAATCTCAGTTCAATTGATGAAGAGCTACGGGAAATTGGAAGTGAGCTATGGATTGCCGAAAGTAAATAAATAACTAAAAATGTATTTACTTTTTTTGTGGATTTTTTTTTTTCAGATTGTATTTCTATTTTTTGTTTTTTTTAAATTGAAATTAAATAGCATTTTTCAGACTATACTATTTGATTAATTGATTAAAAATTACATTCTATCCATGTATGTATGTATATACCGTGCCTTGCAAAAGTATTCGGCCCCCTTGAACCTTGCAACCTATCGCCACATTTCAGGCTTCAAACATAAAGATATAAAATTTTAATTTTTTGTCAAGAATCAACAACAAGTGGGACACAATCGTGAAATGGAACAACATTTATTGGATAATTTCAACTTTTTTAACAAATAAAAAACTGAAAAGTGGGGCGTGCAATATTATTCGGCCCCCTTGCGTTAATACTTTGTAGCGCCACCTTTTGCTCCAATTACAGCTGCAAGTCGCTTGGGGTATGTTTCTATCAGTTTTGCACATCGACAGACTGACATTCTTGCCCATTCTTCCTTGCAAAACAGCTCGAGCTCAGTGAGGTTGGATGGAGAGTGTTTGTGAACAGCAGTCTTCAGCTCTTTCCACAGATTCTCCATTGGATTCAGGTCTGGACTTTGACTTGGCCATTCTAACACCTGGATACGTTTATTTTTCAACCATTCCATTGTAGATTTGGCTTTATGTTTTGGATCATTGTCCTGTTGGAAGATAAATCTCCGTCCCAGTCTCAGGTCTTGTGCAGATACCAACAGGTTTTCTTCCAGAATGTTCCTGTATTTGGCTGCATCCATCTTCCCGTCAATTTTCCCTGTCCCTGCTGAAGAAAAGCAGGCCCAAACCATGATGCTGCCACCACCATGTTTGACAGTGGGGATGGTGTGTTCAGGGTGATGAGCTGTGTTGCTTTTACGCCAAACATATCGTTTTGCATTGTGGCCAAAAAGTTCAATTTTGGTTTCATCTGACCAGAGCACCTTCTTCCACATGTTTGGTGTGTCTCCCAGGTGGCTTGTGGCAAACTTTAAACCAGACTTTTTATGGATATCTTTGAGAAATGGCTTTCTTCTTGCCACTCTTCCATAAAGGCCAGATTTGTGCAGTGTACGGCTGATTGTTGTCCTATGGACAGACTCTCCCACCTCAGCTGTAGATCTCTGCAGTTCATCCAGAGTGATCATGGGCCTCTTGGCTGCATCTCTGATCAGTTTTCTCCTTGTTTAAGAAGAAAGTTTGGAAGGACGGCCGGGTCTTGGTAGATTTGCAGTGGTCTGATGCTCCTTCCATTTCAATATGATGGCTTGCACAGTGCTGCTTGAGATGTTTAAAGCTTGAGAAATCTTTTTGTATCCAAATCCGGCTTTAAACTTCTCCACAACAGTAACTCGGACATACCTGGTGTGTTCCTTGGTTTTCATAATGCTCTCTGCACTTTAAACAGAACCCTGAGACTATCACAGAGCAGGTGCATTTATACGGAGACTTGATTACACACAGGTGGATTCTATTTATCATCATCGGTCATTTAGGACAACATTGGATCATTCAGAGATCCTCACTGAACTTCTGGAGTGAGTTTGCTGCACTGAAAGTAAAGGGGCGGAATAATATTGCACGCCCCACTTTTCAGTTTTTTATTTGTTAAAAAAGTTGAAATGATCCAATAAATGTGCACTTCACGATTGTGTCCCACTTGTTATTGATTCTTGACAAAAAAATTAAATTTCATATCTTTATGTTTGAAGCCTGAAATGTGGCGAAAGGTTGCAAGATTCAAGGGGGCCGAATACTTTTGCAAGGCACTGTTTATGTGTGTATGCATTTATGTATATATGTACAGTACATGTGTATGTACATTGTACAGTATGGGGTGTGTTCGTATGTATATATGTATGTATGTAATTACAGTACATTTATACTGTATGTAGAGTACATGTGTATATACATTGTACCATATGAATGTGTGTACATTCCATATGTATGTACATTCCGTGTGTATGTATGTATGTACATTACATGTGTATGTACAGTATGTATGTATGTATGTATGCATGTGCAGTACATGTGTATGTATACAGTATATTTACAGTATGTATGTATGTATGTATGTACAGTGTATGTGTGTATATGTATGTACATATGTGCCAATTATAGTGCAAGCAGAACACACAATCCCCATCAGTTTGATCACATCAAGACTATCCCAATTTTCCACGTTGCATGTTATATTTACATTAGCCCTGAAATATTGCATGATGTAATCCTGTTAACACTATGAGCACATGTCATGTTGAAAGAATCCGCATCACCTGTGAAGAATGAGGCCTCTTCCAGTTGACGGGCACCAGGACGTCGTCGGACACCGACCCCGAGGAACCAGAGGACCAGGAGCTTCCCCTCTCGCCGCGCGGCTCTTCGTGGCGCCGACCAATCACGGGCGTCTAAAAAAAAAAAACACAGGAGGAGTTAACTGTCCATTCCGGAAAGTAAAAGAATGTTGTTCTATGGTGAGGCTTAGCAGGCTGTCCAATGTTGTCACACGCGCGCACTCAGTTGGCAAGAAGTGAAAGACAGGCTGCAATGATGTGACATCATTTCCTGCCATTCATGCGCAACACAAATAGCTCTGTGTTGGGCTCCTACACACTTTTTTTCCCCTCGCCCTTTTGCATGCATTCGGCATGTTTACCTTTGCATCTATCACGCTACCATCAATAAATGACATCCTTAATACAAAAATGAATTAGATTATAAACGATGTATCACAATTTAGTCTTTAAAACTCAACATTGCAGTTAGAAGTGTAGCCTATGGCAATCAATGGCAGCCAACTAAGTTTTTCCCCAAACACGTCATGAAAGAAGAAGGTGGTTGACCTGCGACACGTCAAAGTGGAAGTCCAGCGTTTTCCCAGGCAAGGCCCACGCGCGACTCAAGTCCTGGGAAGAGAGGGAGGCAGAGGGCTGCGCCAAACTGGCCGAGCGGCTCACCACCAGCTTCAAGATGTCCAGCGCTTCCCTCCAATATACCGTCTGCATATATACAAAACATTTATTATTTTATTCCATTTTCCTCCCCTCTAATACCAAATACACAATACACGTCCCCGCCAAAAAAACAAAACATTTGACTCCTTGCAGGTACGAATGCTCACCTGTGCAAATTTCTGAATGGTCTTGAGCACGTCCATGTTGAAGGCCTTTGCTTGGATGGCGCTCAGGTCCATGTGACTCAGCAGACTGTAGATGATTTGCAAAATGCTCTGCTGCATAGTTGGGAGTCCTTTGTCCAACAGCTGCATCACCACAAAGCTGTCATTTTTTAATAAGAAGAATGAAGCAACGCAGACAAGGAAGGGAGCTAGGCCAACCTCGGTCATGTACGCCAGCAGGCCGAGCGCGGCGTCCGAGAAGGCCTCCGCGAGGTAACGGCACACGGCGTTGAGCCACGACGAGCAGTTGCGCGTGTATGAGCGCGTCTTGTAAAGCGTCATGACGTGCGCCAGGTTGGACAGATTGACCTTCTTCTCCTCCGAGCACACCTACGGACAGTCAAAACTTAGGTTTCTGCACCGCTGACGACCAGAGACGTCCAAGTTGTTTTCCACGGCCGATGAGCAACAGTACAGTGTTTTTTTGTTTTTTGTTTTTTTAATTAAACAATGGGGGGGGGGGAAATAATTTAAATGTTTGTTTTATTTATTTATTTATATTTTCAAATTATTATTTTGTTATGTGTATTATTTGAAGCTAATATTATGTTTTTATTATTATTATTATACACTAGTACGTATTTATTGTTATTTTTTTTAATTCTTATTTAACTTTTGATTATTATTTAACATTTTTAAAAAATGCTTTTATTTATTTATTTATTATTCGTTAAATTGTTGATTTTTTTTAATGTGTTTTTTGTTTTGTATTTGTTCAATATTATTATCATGATGCATTATATTATTGTTATTTTTTAAATGTTTTTTCTTAAATATTATTATGTATTTTATTATAAATATGTATATTGTATACATTTATTAGTGTTGATATTTATTAAATATTTTTCATTTTTAATTTAAAATTAAAATACATTTTTTTCTGAATTTCTTTTTGTTTGTTTAAATGTTAATTTGTTGCTTTTTGTTTGCATTTGTTTATTTTTGTTACTATTATGATTATTAATTTTATTATTATTATTTATTTGACTATTTATATGTATTATTTTCATATTAAATATTATTTTTATCATTTTTAAAATTGACCATTTTTTATATAAAACAGCAAAAACTTTCAAATAATAATAATAAAATAAATAAAATATTCTTTTTTTGGAGAAAAAAAAATACTCTAATATTAAATAATCAAAATAAAATAAATAAATAATAAAATATTCTATTGAAAAAGACAAACAAACAAAAACAAACAAAAAATATAGTCTTATAATAAATAATCAAAATTAAATAGATAAATAATTATATATAAAATATTTTCCTTATTCAAAACACACACAAAAAAAAAATATATATATATATATATATATATATATACTCTAATTTTAAATAATTAAAATCAAATAAATAAATAATAAAATATTCTATTGAAAAAGACAAAAAAATATATATATATACTCCAATATTAAATAATCAAAATTAAATAGATAAATAATAATAAATAAAATATTTTCTTCATTCAAAACACAAAAAAATAAACAAAAAATATACTCTAAAATTAAATAATCAAAATTAAACAATATAATTAAATATAATAAAAATTTCCTGATTGTCAATGAGGGCTACAGAAAGGCATCGGCATAAGAGCGGCGTAAAAACCTGAGCGATCCTCTCGGCGACATCTTGGCAGAAGTTTGTTGGGGCGTCAAAATTTTGCACCAGATGCGGGAGCAGGCACAGGACGTTCAAGGGGAAGCCTAGCGGAGAAAACTCACAAAATGGCGGCCGACTTTTCGCGGGCGCCGGGAACGTACCAACATCCGCCTCAATCGCCATGGGCGTCAGCCGCCAGAAAAGTTTTAGCGCCAGGTCAGTGGTGGCGGCCGAGGTCAAGCCTTTGAGCAGCGTGCGACGGAGCCCCGCCCATCCGCTCCATTGGAGCCGGCCCCCAAGCTTCTCCAGCTTGCGGCACTCGTTCGGCGAAACGCCAGCCAGGGCTTTGTCCAGCAGCCTCAGCGCCATCCGGTACTCCCACTCAAAGTCCGACTCAGTCAGCGCCGCCGCCGCCCAAAAGATGGCGGCCAAAGGGTCCGACAAGCGCTCCCCCGACAGGAGCTCTAAGCGCCCGTCTCTGTGACGATTGGGCGTCGACTTGACAGTGCTAAGAAGATCTGGAGATGACGATCTGGAATGATGAAAAAACGTAACGAAATGGCTCAGTGGCACCCCTTTGAACTTTTCAGAGAGGCCTCTTCTATTACGTTTTTTCAACGTAGAGCGATTAAATTTGGGGAGTCGATACCTTGTGCAAAACTGCTCCAAAAAGTCTCTTGCACCCATATTCCAAACCAAACAGGAAATCGGGTATTTGGATTGAATGTGAAATTTTTATCTAGTCACAGGTAGCATCAGAGACATTGGCACCTGGAGAGAAAGTTGGATCCTCCTCGAAATTGCTGAGACTGTTCATGAGACATACGAGATCTTAAGTCAGCAAAATGGTGAGTTTTCATTCACCGGCCTGACCTGCGCGGGGTGCCAAAGTTGGCAATTTTTGGGGAAACGTGCCAAATTCAGTAGATGACTAATAAGTCCCTGATCCAAGGTTCAGTCTTTTTCATATTTGTCATTTAGGAGAGGTATCCCAGCCTGAACACGACTGCATTGAAATATTACCATTGGGCCTGGCGCCCCCAGAGGCCTTTTTTTTTTTTTTTTTTTTTTTTAACTAGATAGGCTCCTCCTCCAAGGGAAAAAAATCAATTGACCTTAGCCTTAAGACACATGTACAGGTGCCTGATGAAAAATATTAAAGGTTTTGTTGAAGCAGAAGGGTCCAGATAGGAAAGTGAAAATGACGGTCGCCATTTTGTCTTGGCACAAATTTTAAACAGTCATAACTTGGCAGACATATCAGTGCTAAACTTCCCATGCTTGGTGAGAGTCGTACCCTGAAGGTTCCTGTAGGAGTCAACCCTACAGCGCCAACTAGTGGCAACAGAAAGTCACTCTTTTACTTATACAGGTCCAGTTCTTTTCAGGTTGCTCACTGTAGTTTCAAGACCTTCTGTAATACTCCATTTTAAGGCCCATGTCCACATGTCTCTCTCTCTCTTGCGTGACGACCCTTTGTTCTCCATTAAAAGGAAGCAGATTTCTTCAGGGACTTAGGCAGCTTATAGAGTCACATAATTTGGCAGACTCGGTCGAACTTGCCCGATTAGAAGATTGATTTTGGTTTTAAATGAGGATGTGGCTTCACAGCTCAGTAGCGCCTCCTTTTTCTAGGACCCTCTTCAATAGGTTTTTTTTCCTCTTAGGTGTGTGAATGTATTTGTAATCCCAAGAAAGAGGAGTTTCGAGCATGTTAGGTTCTCATGACATGATGAGAGTGGGACGATCTGCCACTACCCTGACCTGCGAGATGTCCAAGTTGTGCCAAACTGCGAAGGCCTGTTCAGTCCCACTTTCAGGCCTAGTTACATTCACTCTCATTACTGTAACTGAATGAATACAATGAAATAAATTTATAAGAAATAATAATTTCGAGTGAAGACGTGACTTGCAGTCCCCCATTTACTACAAAATGGACCCCGAAGGGGTGCCGTTCCTTTGTGCTACGTTTGCGCTAGTTGTTGGGACACACCTGTTACTCAGAGTTGGTACGCTCCGTCAGGTGCAACTTAAGGGCTACGACTGACGTCACCACTCGAAATTAATATCTCGAAATCTATAAAACAATAGCAGCACAAAAGAACAATCGTACAGTACAAACAAGCACATAATGATTGACACCATTTTTAACCGTTTTGAATCAAAATGGGGGGCTGGGGGACCTCAGATTGACCAATAAAATAATTGTGAATATCTTCAAAACGATAGCAGCACAAATATAGCACAAACAATTGACATCATTTTCATCATTTTATCTGATGAGGTGTTGACATCCTATCCTATGCTATCTGATCGCTAATCCTGGCATCGACAATCTGAATCCACTCTTGCGTGAACCCACTCAGACGCGTGATAGTACTGCAGAGAAGTGGAAATGCTGCGCGGGGGCAGCCCCAGGTCCCCAGCAAGGTGGGTGGGGAGCGCGAGACACCCCTCCCCCCGTAGCACTGGCAAAGGGGCTACTGCCATCTCCCCAGGGACACAGGGCAGCCCCCCGGACCATTCGTGGCCCTCAGGAAAGGGATAAGGGGAGGCGCCAGTGCACTTTGTTGAAATTCGCCTCCCCAGTCAAGCCACACGGAAACAGCGACAGCCAAACCAAGTGCCGCTCTGCCGATGCTGCCTCCCGTGCGCCAACCGGGAAGGTGGAATTTCGCGTGTTAAGGGACAATTCTAGATCCAAAACAAGGCTACATGTTTCCGAGCAGCAAAATCTGTCTCATCTCAGTGTCCAGTGTTTTTTAAGTCCGTGGCGTAGTGGGCCGGCCGAAGGTGTGTCCGGGCGTTGCTTTGGGATCATCCCTCTCTGGCCGGTTTCGGGCTGTTTAGATTCGTGCGTGAATGGGATGTGGTTGCCACAGCGACAGACGCTGGTCTTGACGTCACAAGCGCCTGCTATCAACTTTGTTATCCGGGCTGGCGCTACTTGTTTTAGGACAAAGCGCGCTGGTCTTTGTCCTTGTTCGTTTGTCGGGAGGACTGATTGCCAGAGTTGGTGCGTCAATCTTGCTCGTGGCGCACACGTTGGGCTTCTGTGATAAGATGGCGTTGTGTATCTATTCTGTTTCTTTAAACTATGGTGTGCTATTTATTTTACATTAGGTGTGTTGGAGTAGTGTGAGAAATGATACTATTCCCTGATTGATTATATTACGTGTGTTTGAGTAATGCAAACAGTTAGACGGTGCCTACGAGAAACGGTACCATTTTTCCTTTTCCCCCTCATGAGCGCCGATAAGGTTCACTTTACTGTGTTCAAGGCCACTGAATGAAGTCTGCCTAAACTATAGTTAAATGAATGTGTTATACTAATGCAAACAATGATATGGTTTGTGCGAGAACGGTACCTTTTCCCTTCTACCTCAAGCCTACCTGGAACCCCAGCCACTGCCGCAACCCCCAAGGCTCACTAGGCCCGGGGTGGTATATGACCCCCCCCCCCCCCCCCCCCCCAGATGTCTAGCGCCCTCAATGACAGCCAATTAGCTTTGCCCTTCTTGCTGTCAAATGTTTGAGAAGCACTGCCACCAACCTGCTGGAGATAGCTGCCAGCTCATCGTTCTTCAGGCAGTTGGCCAAGTTATCCGCCACACATTCCAGTGTGAGTAACACTTCCATCTCATAGCCCTGCAAAATAACATTGTAGTTTTTATTTTCAATACATATTCACAGTTATGGGATGTGTCCATGAAACATTTTTAGTCTCATCAGGGTTTTAATCCGAATAAACGAGTCCATCAAAACCAATACTTCTCAATTATTTTCTGTTATGCCCACCTCAGGAAGACGTAAACATTTCCCACCACCCCAACTCTCTGCCGCTAGAGTGGATAGTATAATATCCAATCAATCCATCCATCTTCTCCCACTTATCTAGGGTCAGGTCACGGGGGCAGCAGCTTTAGAAGGTAAGCCCAGACTTCCCTCTCCCCAACCACTTCAGCCAGTTCTTCTTGGGGGATCTCAAGGCGTTCCCCGGCCAGCCGGGAGACTTAGTCTCCCCAGTGTGTTCTGGGTCCGCCTCTTGGTCTCCTCCCCGCGGGACATGCCTGGAACACCTTACCAGGGAGGCACACCAGAGGCATCCTAATCAGATGCCCGAGCCACCACATCTGGCTCCTCTCGATGTGGTGGAGCAGCGGCTCTACTCTGAGCCCCTCCTGGATGACCGAGCTTCTCACCCTATCTCTAAGGGAGAGCCCGGACACCCTACAGAGGAAACTCATTTCAGCCGCTTGAATCCAGGATCTCTTTGTTTCGGTCATGACCCACAGCTCGTGACCATAGGTGAGGGTAGGAACGTAGATCAATGGGTAAATAGAGAGCTTCACCTTTCGGCTCAGCTCCCTCTTCACCACGGCGGACCGATTCAGAGTCTGCATCACTGCAGACGCAGCTCTGATCCGCCTGTCGATCTCCTGTTCCATTTTTCCATCTGGCGTGAACAAGACCCTCAGATACAGAACTCCTCCACTTGAGGAAGGACCTCATCTTTGACCCGGAGAGGGCATTCCACCTTTTCCCGACTGAGGACCATAGTCTCTGTTTTGGAGGTACTGATTCTCATCCCAATCGCTTCACACTCAGCTGCGAACCGTTGCAGTGAGAGTTGAAGGCCATGGCTAGATGAAGCCAACAACACTACATCCTGCGCAAAAAAGCTAAGACGTAATACTGAGGCCACTAAACCGGACCCCTCAGTGCCTTGGCTGTGCCTAGATATTCTGTACATAAACGTTATGAACAGAACCGGTGACATAGGGCAGCTCTGGCATAGTCCATCTCTCACTTGAAACGGATCCGAATTACAGACGGTTAAACTCTGACACAGGTCATACAGGGACCGGACCCCCTGTATCAGGGATTCTGATACCCCATACTCCCGGAGCACCACCCAGAGGACTCCCGAGCAACACGGTCGAGCGTCTTCTCCAAGTCCACAAAACACATGTAGACTGGTTGGGCGAACTCCCATGACACCCCGAGAAGCCTGCTGAGGGTATAGAGCTGATCTACTGTTCCAAGGTCCAGACACTGCTCCTTGGATCCTAGATTCGACATCTGGACGGACACTCCTCTCCAGTATCCCTGAGTAGAGCTTCCCAGTGAGGCTGAGGAGTGCTGGAGCGACTATGTCTCTCAGCTGACCAGGCGTAACGCCTTGGAATCCTGCCGGAGGAGCTGGTTGAAGTGGCTGGGGAGAGGGAAGTCTGGGCTTCCCTGCTAAAGCTGCTGCCTTCACAACCCGACCCGGGATTAAATGGTAGCTGATGGCTGGATGGACGTGTCTTACAAGTATAATCAGTTGACTGTAGTCAGGTGTTGCTTGTTTAAGCAGCCACCTCATTGGTTAAACGGTCTGTGCTCAATCAGTTGGAAAAAAAGCCAGGGCCCAGAGCGGGCCTGGAGGACCGGTTTGGACACCCCCTTCTAATACACACTTTTGGTGCAACTTAAGACACATTGTCAGTGTTGGCCCCTGGACTAGAAGTTTAACGAACCTGCACCTCCTCTCCGTGTTCCCCGACGACCTCAACCAGCCTGGACAGCAAATCGGAGACGGCGCACGCACGGACGGGCCGGCGCAGGGCTCGGAAGACCTGGAAGGAGCGTCCGGCGTAGTGTCGAGAGGAACTGCGGAGAGCCGCCTGCAGAGTCATGTCGCTCAGCCGCTGCTCCAGTCGGGCATCTTGAAATGGGCGACGAAACATCAGCTCGCTGCCACCGCGTGAACACCGGCGGAAGGCTTACCGCATTCTCTAAAGACGGACAGCACGTGGCGCAGCAAGTTTGTCAGCTGAGCGGCGCTTTCAGATACCTCCTTCTTGGGGGATGTATCTTCGTGGCACCATACAGGTCCGCAGCTTGGAGAAAAAGCATACGCACCACGATAACTTAAAGTGTAACATTTTCAAGTCAAGCCCTTTCTTCGTCTAATTAACTCAAATATCAATTAATGTACTTATTTTAATTGCGCAGTTAGTCATTTTGTCATAATGAGTTAATCTAAATCAATATTACTTTAATATACGTTGTAGCAGATCATGTTTGTGAGTCTGTGGCAGCGAGTCGCGTCAGGATGTCGTGTGTCGGCCGCTGGTGTCGCTAGTCTCTCTGACCCGGAAACCACGCATTAAAAGAGTTCCCCTCTGGTACACAACATCTCCCACCTTAGTTCCATGGATGAATTATTTTGAGGGGATGTAGTGGTCACTACTCGGGCCCCCCCAGAGTTGACCCAGGCGTAACCCGACCAAACAGAAGGATCAAGTGGATGCCCGGGGTGCCAGCTGGAAGACAACCAAACGGGACGATCAGGAGGACGTCCAGCATGCCAGGCGTTGGACAAGCAAGCCGGACGAATGGGTGGACGGCCAGAGGAGGAGAAGCGCGACGTGTATTTCCACCCAATCGAGTCCGGAGACAAGGGCTACAGGCGCGGAGGTCGGAGCAGCCCCACTGTGGCCGGGAACGAGGGTGTCTGGTGTCCATGCCAGGGAAGCAAGGGAAGTGCTGAAACCGGAGTCGAAGCGACATCCTCGTCGTCTAGCAGTGGTGAAACATGAGCGGCGGCAGCGTTCGCAAGCGCTGGCAGAGGAGCAACACTGGAGACTTCCGGAGGGGCTGACACAGGGGCGAGGTTAGCGCCTTGCAGAGTCCCCATCTCTGTCTCCCGCTCTGTCCTACCCTCACTCATGAACAAGACTCCCAGATACTTGACCTCCTCCACTTGGATGAAGGACCCCCCCACCCCTTGTGAGTCATGAACTTATCGTGGTGGAGGGGTTTGCGTGTCCCAATGATCCTAGGAGCTACAGTATGTTGTCTGGGGCTTTATGCCCCTGGCAGGGTCACCCACAGCAAACCGGTCCTTGGTGAGGGACAATTCAAAGCAGGGCCAAAATCCCCTTATGATGAATACAAGAAATGGAGTCAGTTTTCCCTTGCCCAGAAACGGGTTACCAGGGCCCCCCTTTGGAGCCAGGCCTGGAGGCAGGGCTCAAAGGCGACAGTCTGGTGGCCAGCCTGTATCCATGGGGCCCGGCCGGGCACAGCCCGAAAAGGCAACGTGGGTCCCCCTCCCCATGGGCTCTCCACCTGTGGGAGGGGCCAAAGTGTTCGGGTGCATATGGAGTTCGGTGGCAGGCAAAGCCGGGGGCCTTGGCAGTCCGACCCCCAGCTACAGAAGCTAACTCTTGGGGCATCTAATGACTACATGGATATATAGATTTTTTTCAGGGAGGGGAAGTAAATATTTAGATTTCTTTAGTCCTCAATTTTTCATTGAGGACTACAAAAATGGAGTTTTACTTTAGCAATGCACGTGACGTTACTTTCGCGGCCATACAAAATGATAAACGGGCTAGATCTGGCCCCTGGGTCTTGAGTTTAACACCAATGAGTTAGCTGCCAAACCTCCCGGTCCAAATGAATTGGACATAACTTCACACCAATTTGAGTGAATTATTAGCCCTCTCAATTACCTGCCAGTTAAAAACTCGAGGAGCTTTCTGGTCTTCTCGTATGTGCTGTCATCCCAGATTTGGGGCAGGTTGCCGGTGGCCCCGCCCAGACTCAGACTGGACGACGCAGGCGAAGAACTCAGGCCCGAGTCCGGCACGGGAGATGCCTGACACTCTCTGAGAAGGTCGAATGTTCCTATGGTGCAACAACAGAGGAAAGCAAATGTCATCAAGCTAGCAGAGCAAACTTCAGAACGGCTTGGATTTTGGAGGCCGCCATTTTGTAACAATTTCCGGGCTATCTTGCGTACTTAGTAATGATTGCTGACAAAGGTGGTGGTTGCTTGAGGCGCACGAGTCAATTTACTGACCTAGCAACTTTACCGCGAGAAGTCATAGGCCATTTTGTGGAGTCAAAATCGTGTAAACAAAGGAATCTGAGCGTCCTAATGGTCCTGATGGTCTCAACGGTTTTAATATGTTACACTGGAGTTTGATATACGGGGTTTGATATACAGGAACCACTGCAGTCCTCGAATGCCGGTTTGCCCACCCCTTGTATACTAGTAGGTGATGACTGATAGGCCTTGATTGGGGCGAGTGGATATAAATAGCCCCATGGAATGCTTTAATCAAGACCTTTCAAGTCCCCAGAGGAGCATATTGCTTTTGGGAAAAGCTCCAAATATGTTCTACCCTGATAAGAAGCACTCTGACAGGAATGTAAGCTGTTCCCCTCTTTTACCTGATGTTAAACAGTCGGACTGCCGAGTGAGGGTCTTGGCTCCGTCCAGTTTGTGCGTCCGGAGCAATAGCGAGGCCACGGCCTGGACGTTGTGGTGGCAGGACAGCGCCATGAGAAGGTGGAGGAGGAGTCGTTTGCTGTGCTCCAACACCTCCGCGCGATGGTGGTCCAGGCCTACAAAGTGGATCCATTTAAATAGATTGGATTGCTGTCATTGTCAATGTCGGGAAATGAGTTAAATATTAGTTTTAGGGTACCTATAGGTTAGGGTTTAGGGGTTGGTTTTGAGTCACTTCCTGTACTTTTTGGGGCATTCGGTGGTCACACCCTGTACTTTTTGGATCACTTACCGTTTGTTTTAGGGAATATTCAGGTCAATTCATGGTGAGAGGTCAATTCATTTTTATTTTGGGTCATTTTCTGTTCATTTTGGGGTTGCGGACTCACTTCCTGTTCATTGTGGGGCATTTTGGAGTCACTTCCTCGACAGTTTGTAGCATTCCCTGTACTTTTTAGGTCACGTACAGTTTGTTTTGGGGAATTCCCAGGTCAACTTAAGGTCAGAGGTCACTTCCTGTTGGTTTTGCGGAATTTTGGCATCACTTCCTGTACATTTTGGGGCATTCCGTGGGACTACCCTGTACGTTTTGGATCACTTACTGTTAATTTTAGGTCATTTCTAGGTCAGTTCATGTTGATAAATAACTTTATAATAAATGATATATATGATAAATAACGGTTGATTTTGAGGCATTTATGGGTCATTTCCTGTTCATTGTGGGGCATTTCAGGGTCACTTTCTATACATTTTGTGGCATTCCAGGGTCACACCCTGTACTCGTTGGATAATTTGCTGTTGGTTTTGAGGCATTCCCAGGTCAATTCATGGTCACAGGGGACTTCCGGTTGATTTTGGGGCATTTCCGGGTCATTTCCAGTTCATTTTGGCATCACTTCCTGTACATTTTGGGAGAGACAGCTAGAACCAAAAGTGGTATTTGCCATGTGGCATTTTTTTGCCAAGTGGCAAAAAAAATTTTGCCAAGTGGCAAAAGCTTTTTTTTTTTTTTTTTTTTTTTTGCAATGTGGCAAAAAAATTTTGTCATGTGACATTTTTTTGCCATGTGGCATTTTTTTTGGTATGTGGCAAAATGCTTTTTGGTTTTTGAGGGGGGAATATGGCATTTTTCGGGGTATATGGCTGTTTTGCAGGCCATACAAGTTCATGCCATTGACGGCTCTGCACGTCCAAAAAATTTTTGTCACATAGTAAAAAAAAATGCCACATGGCAAAAAATGTTTGCCACAGGGCAAAAAAAAATTCCACATGGCAAGAAATTTTTTTGCCACATGGCCAAAAAAAATGCCGCATGGGAAAATCCATTTTGCCACATGGCAAAAAACACTTAGTTTTCGGCCCTGCTGCATTTTGGGGCATTCCGTGGTCACACCCTGTACTTCGTGGATCGCCTACTCTTGGTTTTAGGTCAATTTTAGGTCAATTCATGATCATAGATCACCTCCTGTTGATATTAGGGAATTTTGGCGTCACTTCCTGTACATTTTGGGGCATTCTGTGGTCACACCCTGTACTTTTTGGATCACTTACTGTTAGTTTTATGTCATTTTTAGGTCAATTCATGATCATAGGTCACTTCCTGTTGATTTTAGGACATTTCTGTGTCATTTCCTGTTCATTGTGGGGCATTTTAGGGTCACTTCCTGAACACTTTTTGGGATTTCCTGTTCTTTTTGGATCACTTACTGTTAATTTTAGGTCATTTCTGGTCAGTTCATTATCATAAATAACTTCCGGTTGATTTTGAGGCATTTATGGGTCATTTCCTGTTCATTATGGGGCATTTCAAGGTGACTTTCTGTACATTTTGTGGCATTCCAGGGTCACACCCTGTACTTGTTGGATAATTTGCTCTTGGTTTTAAGGCATTCCCAGGTAAATTCATGGACATAGGTGACTTCCGGTTGATTTTGGGGCATTTCCAGGTCATTTCCAGTTCATTTGGCATCACTTTATGTACATTTTGGGAGAGACAGCGAGAACCAAGAGTGGTATTTGCCATGTGGCAAAAGGGATTTTGCCATGTGGGATTTTTTTTTTTTTTTTTTTGGCACGTGGCAACATTTTTTTGCCATGTGGAATTTTTTTTTGCCATGTGACAATGTTTTTTTATTTTTTTTATTTTTTTTGACATGTGGCAAATTTTTTTTGTCATGTGGCATTTTTTTTGCCATGTGGCAAAATGTATTTTGCCATGTGGCATTTTTTTGGTATGTGGCAAAATGCATTTTGGTTTTTTGGGGGGAAATATGGCATTTTTGGGGGTATATGGCTGTTTTGCAGGCCATACAAGTTCATGCCATTGACGGCTCTGCACGTCCAAAATTTTTTTGTCACATGGCAAAAAAATGCCCCATGCCAAAAAATTTTTGCCCATTGCAAAAAAAGATGCCACATGGCAAAAACGTTTTGCCCATTGCAAAGAAGTTTTGCCACATGGCAAAAAAGTTTTGCCACATTGCAAAAAAAAATATGCCACATGGCAAGAATTTTTTTTGCCACAAGGCCAAAAAAAATGCCTAATGGCAACATCCATTTTGCCACATGGCAAAAACACTTAGTTTTCGGCCCTGTTGCATTTTGGGGCATTCCGTGGTCACACCCTGTACTTCGTGGATCGCTTACTGCTGGTTTTAGGTCAATTTTAGGTCAATTACTGATCATAGATCACCTGCTGTTGATATTAGGGAATTTTGGCGTCACTTCCTGTACATTTTGGGGCATGCCGTGGTCACACCTTGTACTTTTTGGATCACTTACTGTTAGTTTTACGTCATTTTTAGGTCAATTCATGATCATAGGTCACTTCCTCTTGATTGTAAGACATTTCTGGGTCATTTCCTGTTCGTTGTAGGGCATTTCAGGGTCACTTCCTGAACACTTTTTGGGATTTCCTGTACTTTTTCGATCACTTCCTGTTTGTTTTAGGAAATTTCCAGGTCAATTAATGGTCAGAGGTTACTTCCTTTTGATTTTGGGGGATTTCCGTGTCATTTCCTGTTCATTTTGGGGCATTTTGGTCTCACTTCCTGCACATTTTATGGCATTCCGTGGTCACACCTTGTACTTTTTGGATCACTTACTGTTAGTTTTACGTCATTTTTAGATCAGTTCATGATCATAGGTCACTTCCTGTTGATTTTGAGACATTTCTGGGTCATTTCCTCTTCATTGTGGGGGGCTGTTAGGGTCACTTCATGAACACTTTTTGGGATTTCCTGTACTTTTTGGATCACTTACTGTTTGTTTTAGGAAATTTCCAGGTCAATTAATGGTCAGCGTTCACTTCCTGTTGATTTTGGGGGATTTCCGTGTCATTTCCTGTTCATTTTGGGGCATTTTGGTCTCACTTCCTGCACATTTTGTGGCATTCTGTGGTCACACCTTTTACTTTTGGATGACTTACTGTTGGTTTTAGGTCATTTCTAGGTCAATTCATGATCAAAGGTCACTTCCTTTCATTTTCAATTATTTCCGGGTCATTTCCTATTCATTGTGGGGCATTTTGGAGTGGGTCACACCCTGGACTCTTACTGTTGGTTTTAAGGCATTCCCAGGTCAATTCATGGTCATAGGTAATTTCGGGGGGATTTTGGGTCATTACCTGTTCATTTTGGGCGATTTCAGAGTCAAACTCTGAACTTTTTGGATCATTTATTGGTGGTTTTAGGGTATTTCCAGGTTATTTCACAGTGGGAGGTGACTTCTTGTTGATTTTAGTGCATTTTCAGGTCAATTCATTTAAAGATCATTTCCTGTTGGTATTAGGGAATTTCTGTGTCATTTCCTGTTAATTTTGGGGCATTCCGGGGTCAAACGTAGAACTTTTTGGGTCATTTAATGTTGGTTTAAGAGTATTTCCAGGTTAGTTCACAGTCGGAGGTGACTTCCTGTGTATTTGGGGGTGTTATTCGGTCATTTCCTGTTCATTTGGAGCCATTTTGGAGTCACTTCCTGAACATTTGGAATCATATCAGGGCAATTTGAGGATTTTCTTTTCCCCAAAAAGTTTTGTCAAAATTATGGGTAAATTATGTAAAATTTGACAAAATGGCAGCATTTTAAAAATGTTAAATGTTTTTTTTTTTTTTCGCCATTGGAAATGAATAGGTCTTTTTTGTTAAATAAATAAATAAACACAATAAAAGTAAAACAGAATTTTTGCGCCCCCGTGTGGCTAAATCGGGTGTATTTTTTACCTTTCTCACCTGAATTTGACAGGCACAACTTTATATACACAACACATAGCAGTAGCTATTTCAATCACATAGTGGAGGCTTTTTTGTGACGACGACAATTATAGTCGAAACGTACCCAAAAATGCGGCATGCAGCATCAGCGGGAGGTGCGAGACCCAGTCCTCCCTCACGTTGTGGTCCACCACCAGCTCTGTCGTGAATATGACTGCTACATTACACCTACGGTACGAGAACACAATGGGATTCGTACAACTTAGAACCCCATCTGGAGCTCGACAATCTATCGAGATTGACTGAGTAGCGTACGGACCTGTGCAAAGGTGCCTTGGGCGTCAGGTTCTCGGGCAGGAAGTCCACCAGAGGAGCCCAGCAGCCGCCGTTGAGAGGCATGGGGAGAGGATGGGGACGCTTGCTTTCGAACACCAACGACAGCCAGTCAGTATAAGGGAGCATAGGGTCACCTAGCGATGGGACGATACACTTAAACTCAGGATAAGACAGGGTCACGATATATCATCAAAAAATGTTTTCACTGTCAGTGAACATGCGTAAGACAAAACTATTCAAACTAGGGGGCGGTCTTATGTGTGTAGAATTATTCACCTATTGGATGATCGACTAGCTAACGCCCGCCTGTACAACACCAAGTAAAAGAAAGAGTACTGTAGGGGTAAGGAGCTAGCCAATGCCGGCTGTTGCAGACAACAATTAGCAGTAGAGGTTAGCGTTTGCAGTAGCATACCTGTTGCAGATGACAATTAGCATTAGCGGTTAGCGTTTGACGACAACTAGCATTAGCGGTTAGCGTTTGCAGTAGCATACCTATTAAAGTCATTTGATACAGTATTTCATAGCACCTTTTACAACACGTTGGTGTGAACACTTACTCTTGTCTTCGTCGTATGATCCTCCCGAGCTGTTGCTGTAGCGAAATTCCAAATGGTGATGAGCTCTTAAAGCGTGGCCGATTCTGAGGACGGAGAGACATACACATAAAATTTGCAGAAGGGTGCATCTCGGTCACAGGAGGAACCGTTTTGTATTTATTTAAGACAAGAAATGTGACCCATAAATGCCCCGAAATCAACAGGATGTGACTCTGAAATGCTCCCAAAATCATCACAGAAAGACCCAAATCATCAGAAAGTGACCCATAAGTGCCCCAAAACCAACAGGAAGTGACCAAGAAAAAGCCCAAAATCTAAAGGAAGTGACCCGGAAATGCCCCAAAACAAACAGTTAATGACCTGAAATAAACAGTAAGAGACCCATAAGTGCCCCAAAACCAACAGGAAGTGACCAGAAATCAACAGAAAGTGACCCATGAGCGCCCCAAAACCAACAGGAACCGACCCGGAATCAACAGGAAGGGACCTGGAAAGGACTCCAAATCATTACAAAATAACATAAAATTGTCCTAAACCAAATGGAAATGACTGAATATCAACAGGAAGTGACCTAAAATGCCCCAAAATCAACAGGAAGTGACCAGAAATGCCCCTAAATCATCACAAAAGTGACCCATAAGTGCCCTTAAATAAACAGGAAGTGAACTGAAATCAACAGAAAGTGACCCATGAGCGCCCCAAAAACAACAGGAAGTGACCCAGAATCAACAGTAAGTGACCTGGAAAGGACTCCAAATCAATACAAAGTGACTTTAAATCAACAGAGAGTGACCCGTGAATGTCGTAAACCAAATAGAAAATCAATAGGAAGTGACCTGAAAATGGGCCAGAATCAATAGGAAGTGACCGGAAATGCCCCCAAATTATCACAAAAGTGACCCAGAAGTGCCCTTAAATGAACAGGAAGTGACCTGAAATCAACAGGAGGCGACTTGGAAAGTAATCCAAATCATTACAAAGTGACTAAAAATCAACAGAAAGTGGCCCAAAAGTGTCCTAAACCAAATGGAAATGACCAAATATCAACAGGAAATGACCGGAAAATGCCCCAAAATCAACTGGAAGTGAACCAGAAATACCCCCAAGTCCATCACAAAAGTGACCCATGAGTGCCCCAACACTGAAAGAGTCACCCGAAATCAACAAGAAGTGACAGAGACCTAGAAATACCCCAAATCATCAGAAAGTGACCCATAAGTCCCCCCAAATCCAGTAGGAAATAACCAGAAATCAACAAAAAGTGACCCCCTGAAATGCCCACATATCATCTGAAAGTGACGCAAAATCAACAGAAAGTTACCGGAAGTGCCCTAAAACCAACAAGAAGGAACTCAAAATCAATAGGAAGTTACCCAGAAATGCCCACAAATCATCAGCAAGTGACCAAAAACCAACAGGAAGTGACCTGAAATCAACTCAAAACTCAAAAGACGATCCCGAGTACCTCTCTTCATTGTCCTTTGCCTTGTTATCGTCTGTATCTGGGTGGGTTTCCTGGCCTGCAACTACGGTGTGACTGTTGGTCACGCTCCCTGCGGAAAGAGTCCAAAAGACAACGTTCACTGTGAAACAATAAAATCAATTTAAGAAAAGCTCTTAAAACTGTACAGGAAACCAAAAAACATGTCCAGGGCCCTCTCGCTAGTCGCCGACGCGGCCAGTATGTCCGTCTAGGGTGCCCTATTTTTAGCATGAACCTGCGCCATCACTGCCGGTTGTCAGTTGTCACTTACCCGATGACAGTGCACCATTTTCGGCTTGGGCTTGTGCGGTCACCCCCCGTTTCTCGCATGTCCGCCTAGGGTGCACTATTTTCAGCTTAGGCTCATGACGTCCCGCGCCGTTACCACCGGCTCTCGCTTGCCCCCTGGGAGTTTCCCATTTTCGGATGGCGTTGCGTCGTCACTCCCAGTTCTCGCGTGTCTGCCTAGACTGCGCTACTTTCAGTTTGCCATCCCCCCATAGTCACCACCGGTTCTCGCTTGCCCACCGAGAGTCCACCATTTTCGGCTTGGGCTCGCACAGGCACCCCTGGTTCTCGCTAATCCACCTAGAGCATGGGTGTCCAAAGTATTCCACATGGGACCGCATTGGGTGCTGGATTTCATTCCAACAAAACAAGAGGACACCTTCTCACCAATCCGGTGTCTTACAAGTGTAATCAGTTGATTGCAGTCAGGTGCCCCTTGTTTTAGCAGAAACTTCATTGGTTTAACTGTCTGTGCTTGATTGGCAAGAACAAAAACCAGGACCCACAGCAGCCCTTGAAGACCGGTTTGGACACCCCTGGCCTAGAGTGTGCCATTTTTGGCTTAGGCTCACGCCATCACCTCCAGTTCATGGGTGTCCACCTAGAGTGCATTATTTTCAGCTTGCTGTCCCACGCAGTCACCACGCGCATCCGCCTAGAGCAGGGGTCAGCAACCCTGGTCCTCGAGTGCCACTATCCAGCTTGTTTTCCATGTCTCCCTCCTTTAACATGCCTGAATCAAATAATCATGATCTTTATCAGGCTTCTGCAGAGCTTGCTGATGAGCTGATCAATTGATTCAGGTGTGTCAAAGAAGGGAGACATGGAAAACAAGCTGGATAGTGACACTCGAGGACCAGGGTTGCTGACCCCTGGCCTACAGTGTGCTTTTTTTCAGCTTGGCCTCGCGCCATTGATCTACATTCTGAAGGGGAAAAGATATTGTCATCCCACACACCATATAATTGTTTGCATTAGTCTAACACATATATAGTCTAACACATACATGTGGTACAGGTTCTCGTAGGCACCGTCTAACTGTTTATATTACTATAACACACTGAATATAATTAATCAGGAAATAGTATCATTTTCATATTTACGGTAGGACTACACTACTAATATAAAATAAATAGCACATCATAGTTTAATGAGAAGAAATAGAAGAGATACACAATGCCATCTTGTCACAAGATTGACGCACCAACTCTTGCAATCAGCTCTCCCAGCAAACTCCAAGGACAAAGCGCTTTGTCCTACAACAAGTTCAGCCACCCCGGACAGCAAAGTTGATAGCAGGCATCCCAATCCGCGCACGAACCTAAGCCGCCCAAAACCGGCCACCGAGGGGAAGACCCAAATGCAACGCCCAGACACACCTTCGGACACGCCTTCGACACGGCCCGCTTCAGCAAAGACTTTAAAAAGACTGGACACTGAGATAACACAGAGTTTTGCTGCTCGGAAACATGTAGCCTTGTTTTGGATCCAGAATTGTCCCTCCGTTGTCTGTTTTTGCCTTGTTTTTACCATTGTCGACGAATAAATTGTCAACCTGTTTTCGGTGAGTGTTCTTCAAGCTTTTGAAACATGGAGTCAGTACAAAGGGTTAAAATAATAAGAGGACGCGCGAGGTTCGGCCTTCCCGGCGAGTGCATGTGAGGCAGCGTCAGCCGAGCGGCACTTGTTTTGGCTGGTGCTGTTCCTGGGTGCATCTGGGCCGGGGGGGCGAATTTCAGCAATTCCTACCCATACCTATGGTCACAAGCTGTGGATCATGACCGAAAGAACAAGATCCCAGATACAAGCGGCCAAAACGAGTTTCTTCCGCAGGGGTAACCCTTAGAGATAAGGTGAGAAACTCTGTCATCTGGAAGGGATTCGGCGTCGAGCCGCTGCTCCTCCGCTTTGAGGATGAGAAGCTCGGTGATCCGGGAGGGATTCAGTATCGAGCCAATACTCCGCTGCGTTGAGAGGAGCCGGTTGAGGTGGTTCGGGCATCTGGTTCAGATGCCTCCTGGATGTCTCCCTGGAGAGGTGTTCCGGGCATGTTCCACCGCCGGGAGGCCCCAGGGACGAGCCAGGACACGCTGGAGAGACTATGTCTCTCGGCTGGCCTTGGAACGCCTTGGGATCCCGCAAGAAGAGCTGGTTGAAGTGGCTGGGGAGAAGGAAGTCTGGGCTTCCCTGCTAAAGCTGCTGTAGGTGGGTGGATGTGTGGATGTGTGGATGGGTGAATGGGTGGATGGATGGATGGATGGATGGATGGATGGACGGACAGACGGACGGACGGATGGATGGTCCTCGCACCGTCAGCCCCGGTCCTCGCGTGTAAACCGAGAGTATGCTATTTTCGACTTGCGCTTACGCCATCGCCCGCCTTCACCACCGATATTCGCTTGCCCACCGAAAGTGCACCGTTTTTGGCTTAGGCTCGCGACGCCAACCCCGGTTCTTGTTGGTGTGCCTGCCGGCTTGGGCTCGAACTGTCACCCCCGGTTATCACTTGTCCACCTAGAGCAGGGGTCCCCAAACTACGGCCTGCGGGCCGGATACGGCCCGCAGCCACATTTGGTCCGGCCCCCTGAACAACAACAACAAAAAATTGTAAAAAAAAAAAAAAAAAAAACATTTTTTTTTTTTTTTTTTTTCCCCCCAATAGAGTTATTTATGTCCTGGCTTTTTTCTGTGAAGAACTGAGCAATGGTTATTTGGTTATTATCTATTTAATTAATACAGTATTATTATATTATATTACATGATATTATATTATATTATATTCAGGGGTGCACATAAGTGGTCCGCACATGCGTACTGGACGTAGACAAACGCGCTGGCCCTCATCGGCTTCCATACGCTTTTGCGTACCGATGGCTGACCACTCTATTTGCGGCGGACACGAGAAAATAACTTCTCAAAATGTCGATGAGGCAGGCCACACTGAGTAATTACTTCCGTGTTCCCCCACCCCCGTCAAAAGACAGACAGACGACAGAGACGTCACCGGAGCTACCGAAAAAAAGGACTTTTGCTGAAAAGTAGGAGGTACCATGGCTAGAAGCAAATGATGCTCGCACGAAATGCGGTACAAAATGTGCTGTGAGAATCCCAATGTCGCCGATAAGGGCAGCGCATTTTATGTAGGGTCAAAGAATTTCAGCCATCCAAACTTTGAAAAGCACGAAAAAAACAGAGAGCATGTGGCAATTAAGCAAACTATCGATGTCAAACAGGACCCCACTCGCCCTATGGACATGTGGCGGAATAGGGCGGAATAAAGGTAATGAACAGCGACATGCACTGACAAACGTGTTTTTGCTCGCATTTTACAAAGCTAAACATGCACGTTCAATGAGGTCTTATGAGGAGGACATCCCACTTTTAAAAAGGCTTGGAGTTAATGTGGGAGCCGCATAATGCCCTTTATTTTGAATTGGTGCTTTTATGTTTATTTCTTTACATTTCACTTCAAAGTAATGGCAATTTTTTGTGCCAGTTGATGTTAATCAAGCATTAACTGTTAATATAATTAATCAAAGTTAATTGGCTCTAAGTAAAGCTTGTCATAAATTTATCACATCAGGTGGGTCGGCTCTCAAGCTCAATGAGGACCAAGTCACATCTCCAGGTCCTCCTCTGAGAACCTGGGCAAAAAAAATATGTGCACCCCTGATTATATTATATTATATTATATTATATTATATTATATTATATTATATTATATTATATTATATTATATTATATTATATTATATTATATTATATTATATTATATTATATTATATTATATATTAAGGGCTGTCAAAGTTATCGCGTTAACGGGCGATAATTAATTTTTTTCATTAATCACGTTAAAATATTTGACGCAATTAACGCATATGCCCCGCTCAAACAGATTAAAATGACAGCAGTGTCATGTCCACTTGTTACTTGTGTTTTTTGTCTCCCTCTGCTGGCGCTTGGGTGCGACTGATTTTATGCACCATGAGCATTGTGTAATTCTTGACATCAACAATGGTGAGCTACTAGTTAATTTTTTTGATTGAAAATTTTACCAATTTTATTAAAACGAAAACATTAAGAGGGGTTTTAACATAAAATTTCTATAATTTGTACTAAAATCTATCTTTTAAGAACTACAAGTCTTTCTATCCAGGGATTGCTTTGACAGAATATTAATGTTAATGCCATCTTGTTGATTTATTGTTATAATAAACAAATACAGTACTTATGTACAGTATGTTGAATGTATATATGCATCTTGTGTCTTATCTTTCCATTCCAACAATAATTTACAGAAAAATAAGGCATATTTTAGAGATGTTTGAATTGCGATTAATTACGATTAATTTTTAAGCTGTGATTAACTCGCTTAAAAATTTTAATCGTTTGACAGCCCTAATTATATTATATTATATTATACTATATTATATTATATCATTTTTATTTTATTTACTTTGGTTCCGTGAAGAATCCAGAAAGGGTTATTTGATTGTGGCTTTCTGAAAAACAATACATTTTTACATTTAGGCACTCCTGCAATCGTCACACTTTTTCTGTTACAAACAGACCCCGGCCCCTCATCAGAGAAGAGAAGGGTTATGTGGCCCTCACAGGAAAAAGTTTGGGGACCCCTGACCTAGAGCATGGGTGTCCAAAGCATTCCACATGGGACTACAGTGGGTGCTGCATTTCATTCCACGAAAACAACAGGGCACCGTTTAACCAATCTGGTGTCTTACAAGTGTAATCAGTTGATTGCAGTCAGGTGCCCCTTGTTTTAGCAGAAACTTCATTGGTTTAACTGTCTGTGCTCGATTGGCAGGAACAAAAACCAGGACCTACAGTCACTGCCGGTTGTCATGTTTCCCTGTGGTGTGCGATTTTTTTCAGCTTGGCCTCGCACCGCCAGCCCCGATTTTCGCGTGTCCGCCTAGAGTACGCTATTTTCGACTTGGACTTGCGGCATCCCTCCACCGTCACCACCGGTACTCGTTTGTCCACCAACAGTGCGCCACATGGGCTTGCCGAGGTCGCAGCAGGTAATTTTCATTGAAAATAATGTACTGTTTTCCTTCCGAGGGTGTATATTCATCACCAAGTTGGCGTTGTCCTTGTAGATGCTGCAATGTGTGTTCGTTCATCAATGTTCATTCCAAATTGTTGGAAACTTTTTTGGGCGGGGGGACTTCAGCATTCGTAGACCAAAACTAGACAAAGACCTAACACATTTTGAAATGATTAAAATATGACTACAAAGTATTTCGTTCAGAAAACTATGACGAAAACAACACTGACCAAAACAATAAAGCGCTGCACCTGTCGTCAAAAGTACCTGAGGTGGCGGTCGCGGCGACCTTGCAGGTGGCACCAAAGTGATAAAACGGTGGACTGTCACAATGGCGGACGGTGGAGTTGACAGGATCCGTCTTTTCCATCTCCGAGAGCAGCTCGTCCATGGTTTGCGTGGTGTTGTTTCGACACAGATAGATCACCACCTTCTTGATCTACACATACAGAGTTAAGGTTATAAATAATGAAAGTAAAGAACTGATAGGTTGGAAAGTTGCGGGAACGTCCTCACGAAAGGCAGCAGTGGCGTGTCGCCGCTGATGCCGCACAGGTTGATAAGAAACTGCAGCGTGGTGCGTAAGTTGCCACTCCATTTTTCGTTGCAGGCCAAAGCATTCCAGGCATTTTCCATTTCAGAGCTGGGTAAGTCGTCTGCATACTGAAAACACAACAAATGATGTGGCATCCATATACAGTTTTCAGATTATGTTTACTTGAAAATGTGTAGAGTCTTTAGACTTTACCTTGGCCGTCATGTACATGAGGTTGTTGAGCACCATGGACGTGGCTTGTGGGGAACCCCAGCCGCTTCCCCTCAGATGCCGCCGGGCAAAGGCGGAGTCATAGTCGTAGTCGGAGGCCGGCACGGACAGGCCGGCATCCACTAGCTCAATGTTCCCCAGCCAAGGCAGCAGATAGGTCAACATGATCTGCCTCCCGTTGCTGTGAGTGCTGGGGAACCTCTGGCTAATTTCTGGAGCAAACACATCCACAAATCCTTATTGGGTGGCATTTCATCAATAACTTTTTTTAAAAGTTTATTTTAGAAATGAAGAGGACTTAATCTGATGCAATGGGCCGCCACAAAAGAAAGATTTTAACAGGATGGATATCCACTGTTTTCTACGATAATAAGACGCTGTGCAAGTGCCGAATACCTGTGTTGAACCAGCAAACAGTTTTTATTGATCCCATTACAGAAGAACAGTTTAAGGCTCGCATTGGGTGTTTCGACTTTGTTGTGATTTAAACAACGGATATGAAATAACATGATGATGATGGACATGACATGATGAGGACAGACATGACGAAGACGGACATGACATGATATGACGACAGACATGACACGACACGACACGACGCAATGACGGAAATGACATGACAGGGCATGACATGACGAGGGCGGACATGACATGATGACGAAAGACACGCCATGATAACGACAGACATGACATGACAACTACACAGATGACATGACATGATATAGACAGACATGACAAGATGACGACAGACATGACATGACAGCTACAGATATGACATGTCATGATGATGGACATGACATGATGAGGACAGACATGACGAAGACGGACATGACATGATATGACGACAGACATGACATGACACGACAGACATGACATGACAACTACACAGATGACATGACATGATATAGACAGACATGACACGATGACGACAGACATGACATGAAAACTACAGATATGACATGACATGATGACGACAGACATGACATGACAACTACAGACATGACATGACATGACATGACATGATGAAGACAGACATGAGATGACAACGACAGACATGACATGACGACAACAGACATGAGATGACAATGACAGACATAACGACGACAGACATGACATGATGACAGACATGACACGACGTGATGACGGAAATGACATGACAGGGCATGACATGATGAAGGCAGACATGACATGATGAAGACAGACATGAGAAGATGACGACTAACATGACATGACATGACTACGACAGACATGACAACGATGAACATGACATGATATGACGACAGACATGACAGGACATGACACGACGACGGAAATGACATGACATGGCATGATATGACGAGGGTGGACATAACATTTTAACGACAGACATGACATGACAACTACAGATATGACATGACATTATGACGACAGACATGACATGACAACTACAGACATGACATGACATGACATGATGAAGACAGACATGAGATGACAACGACAGACATGACATGACGACAACAGACATGAGATGACAACGACAGACATAACGACGACAGACATGATATGATGACAGACATGACACGACGTGATGACGGAAATGACATGACAGGGTATGACATGATGAAGGCAGACATGACATGATGAAGACAGACATGAGAAGATGACGACTAACATGACATGACATGACTACGGCAGACATGACAACGATGAACATGACATGATATGACGACAGACATGACAGGACATGACACGACGACGGAAATGACATGACATGGCATGATATGACGAGGGTGGACATAACATTTTAACGACAGACATGACATGACAACTACAGACATGACATGATGAAGACAGACATTAGATGACGACAGACATGAAATGACGATGACAGACATGACATGATGACGAGGGACATGACTCGACGTGACGACGGAAATGACATGGCATGACATGACAATATAACGACAGACATGATATGGCAACTACAGACATGACATGATTAAGACAGACATGAGATAACAATGACAGACATGACGACGACAGACATGACATGACGACGACAGACATGACACGACACAACGTGACGACGGAATTGACATGACAGGGCATGACATGATGAAGACAGACATGAGATGACAATGGCAGACATCACAGGAAAGGACACGACACGATGTGACGACGGAAAGGACATGAAGAGGGCGGACATGACATTATAACAACAGATATGCCATGACAACTACAGATATGACATGATGAAGACAGACATTAGATGACAACGACAGACATGAAACGACGACGACAGACATGACATGACAACGACGAATATGACATGTCATGATATGACACGACATGACGACGACGAGCATGACATGATGACAGACGTGACATGACAACTGACATGACACGACACAACACAACATGACAACATACATGAAAAGACATGGCTTCACATGACCAGGGCGGACATAATATGATGATGACAAACACAACGGGACAAGACATGAGATGATGACAGACGTGACATGATACAATATGACACAACCGCCAACGACAGACATGGAGAAGGACATGACGACGACTGACATGAAACGACACGAGGACAACGGAGAGGAGAGGACATGACATGACGACGACGTACGTGACATGATGGCGACGGACATGACGCGACACGACCTGACCACGATGACACGACACAATATATGACATGATAAATGTCATATGACATGATATTTGATATGAAATATGACTATTTGACATGATTATATATGTTGATATATTTGATGTGTTGTATACGATATGATTTAATGAGTTAATAATTCAATAACAATAATAAGTCAAATGAAAAAAAGACGCACGAAATCAAACCTGAAAAAAGAGGGAGAGTAAGTTCGGGGTACATCACGGCCAGCTGGCTTGAGAGCTCAGAGAGCGAGATGCTGTAGAGAGGCGGCAAGGCCTCGTGGGTGCCGTAAAGGACGCAATCGGGCTTCTGCCCAGCCACCTTCTTGGAGTACGCGAACAACCTGACCTCCAGAATCTGCTTCAGGAAAAGTACCGGTCACACAAAAGCTCCACCCCGCATGTTAGCCTTCATCTCACCTGCATCAATTGCATGGAAATATCATAAATCTCTTTGTTTGCGTCCGACGCCTTGAAGAGGACCAGATTGAGCAACGTCACCGTGTCACCCGGGTAGTTTCTGCAGGAAAAGTCAAACGGGCGCGTCAAGAAGCACAACTGGCGAGCTACCGGGAGGTTCGGCCGTACCTGCCGGTGCACGCTGCGGCAATGGCTTTGAAACAACCCGAGGCCAGCGGGTAGGAACCCGTGTAGCAGCGATCCACGGCCCAGTTGAAGAGGTTGACCTGCTCCACGTTGAGTTCCAGGAGCAGGATGACCACCTCGCAGCCCAGCCGCTGGACCTGATGTCAAAGAAGACGTGCCTTTGTTTCAATTTCAAGCAGGGATTCGCAAATTGATCATCTTGCCAAAATCAATGTCAATCCAGGATAGTGTTGGGCTCAAGACCGAAACCGTGAGCCAACTGACCCAAAGTTCTCCTAGATCAGCAATAACTTAAATTAATTCACAATCACGATGGAGATGGAGTCCAATTCAGGACTAAGGCAGAGAGCAAGACGAAAGACCCTACCCAAAGTTCCAATTTATCAAGAATAACTGAATTGAATTCGTGATCAAGACTTTTGGGAGTCAAGACGAGCCAAATTTTGCCAAAAACATACGAATTCATTTCTGATGGCCCGAATTTCCCATTAATTTACAATACGCCTATTCGCCATTCATTTCAATAGTACAAAAACCTTCTCAAAATTGTTGTACTCTTACTATTTTCCAACTTAAGTGCTGCAATATAAACAGTGACCCCGAAATGCTCCGAAATCAACAAGAAGTGAACTGATATCTATAGGAAATGACCCTGGAATGACTCAAAATCAAGAGGAAGTGACCCAATATGTACAGGAAGTTAACCCAAAATGCCCCCAATTCAATAGGAAGTGACCCCGGAATCCCCCCATATCAACAGGAAGTGAACCAATATGTACAGGAAGTAAATCCAAAATGCTCCAAACCTAACAGGAAGTGACCCAATACCTACAGGAAGTCCAAGAAGCCTCCAAATCAACAGGAAATGCCCCTAAATGCCTCGAAATCAACAGAAAGTGACCCAATATGTACAGGAAGTAAATCCGAAAAGATCCAAAATCAACAGGAATTGACCCGACACCTACACAAAGTCCGAGATGCCTCAAAACCAACAGGAAGTGGCCCAATATGAATAGGAAGATTTTACTGTATATTTTTCAAAACCGGGCATTAATTTTACTGTAACATTTCCCCTTTTTAAAACTGGAAGTCCCGGGGTTTTTTGGACTATAAAGAAAGACCAGAAAGGTGTCAAATGACCCTGATACCAAACTCATAGACCACTCAAATAAGCACTCAAGCAGACAACCCCCCCTACACACTCCTGTGGAGTCGCTGCTTATGTGTGAAGGGGGTGGGGGTTTCACTCTGGATGGCTGCAATTTGCATCTTGAATATTTGCAAATCCCGGGTGTTGTATCAGGCATGCACCAGAAGGCAAGAGAGATGGGTGGACTTCTTGGTGGGTCATGCAAAGGAATTGGCTCACTCTCATGTGGGCGCAAAGAAGGCGCAGAAGGAAAAATTGCTCCAGCAACAACCTAGCCCCGGGAAAAGGGCGAAGTGTCATAAAAAATGTTTTGTTTTTTATTATGCCGTCCCTTGAACAGTAGGCAAACTGCAGCTTTTGGAATATGTACAAAGGTTGTCCGCCCGATTGCCTGCCTGAGCAGTCCACTTTCCGACATAGCCAAGGCAGCCCTGCCCTGCAAACACTCAAGATGCTAATTGGAGCAATCCAATTAGCATTTGCGAGTGTAAATGCGAATAACTAATGAGGACCTCAATGCTAACAAAAGATTTTCTGATTAGAGTCAGATGACCCTTCTCTGAATAGAAAATTGATTTGTATCAACTGATCCACCCTTTGTAGTTCTAGTGTAAACCAACCTTTCAAAGCCCCGCCCATTGGGCCAAACTACATCGCTGATTCAGTCTGAATGAACCAGTAAAGCTGTTCAAAACGTCTTTGGTCACGTGATTTGAAGCAAGTGCTCCAAAATGGGCGTGGTTAGATCGAACTTCACTGAACATACCCGTTGGTCCTTGCAGGCCAGGATGTTGTCCAACCACTTGTAGAGGTAGCCGCCCGAAGAGAGGCCCACGTTGTCGAAGACCGGCCCGCAGCACAACACGGCGGACATGGCCTGCCGGACAAAAAAAGTCCCTTTGGTTCACACCCATCGGACCAAGACCGGTAGAGCATTTCTTATTTTTTACCTTCAAAGCGCAGTACTGGGAGCGTGTGATCTGGTGATTCCTGTCACTGTAGCGGTCCAACGGGGTGAACATGACGCTGAAAGGCCCCGCCCACTGGCTGAAGAGGATGAAGAGATGATGTCGGAGGCTCTGCTGCGGGAACAGGAAGCGCCTGTGGTGCACTTAGGAGCAGTGGTGCCCTCATCAAAATTTGATAGCATCGCTGATATCGATTAAGTTTAGGGCGTTTCTGGGTCACTTTTTGTAGAGTTTTGGTCTTTTAGAAGTCATACATTTCCCATTTGAAATGAATAGGGATGTCAAATTTAGGTGGAACTATACGTTTTTTTGCAAAATCTGCATACAACTTTTGTGCAACATCAACAGAGAATGACCTGGAAAAGGCTCGGAAATCAGATGTAAATGATCCAAGATGTAGAGAAAGTGACCCCAGAATGCCCAAAAATGTACAGAAAGTCACCCAGAAATTGCCAAAAATCAATAGGAAGTGGCCTCCGAAAAGGAACTGACCTGGAAATAGCCTAAAATTAACAGTAAGTTATCAAAAAAGTAAAAGATCTGACCCCGGAAGGCTCCTAAATGTACAGGAATTGACCCTTAAGTAACCTAAAATTACAAGGAAGTGACCCAAAAGGAACAGGAAGTATCTGGAAATGCCCTAAAATCTACAAGAAGTTATCCATAGGGAGGATGTGGCCCAGAAATGCCATGAAATCAACAGTAAATGATTCCAAATGTATAGGAAGTTACCCCAGGATTCCCCAAAATAAACAGGAAGTACCTGGAAATGCCCCAAAATCAACAGGAAATTATTCCGAATGTACAGGAAGTGACCCAGGAATGCCCCAACATGTATAGGAAGTGACCCAAAATAAACAGGAAGTGACCTGAAAAGGCCCAAAAATCAACAAAAATTGACCAATGAGCAGGTAATGGTAATTGGTAATGCCCTAATTTCAACAGAAAATGATTCCAAATATACAGGAAAAGACCCCAGATTGCCCTAAAACAGACATGAAGTGACCTGTAAGCACCCTAAAATTACAAGGAAGTGGCCCAAAATCAACAAGAAGTGACCTGGAAAAGCCCGAAAATAAACAAGAATTGACCAATGAGCAGGAAGTATCTGGAAATGCCATTGATTCCAAATGTACAGGAAGTGACACCGGAATGCCCTCAAATGTACTAGAAATGACCCAAAATTTAACAATAAGTGACCTGGAAACACCCCAAAATCCATAGGAACTGACAAAGAGAGACAGTGTGAACCAAAAGTGGTATTTGCCATGTGGCAAAATATTTTGCCATGTGGCATTTTTGTGGCGTTTTTTTTTTTTTTTTTTTTTTTTTTTTTTTTTTTTTTGCCATGTGGGATTTTTATTTTTTTTGCCAATTGGCAAAATTTATTTTGCTTTATAATTTTTTTGCAATGTGGCAAAATGGATTTTGCCATGTGGCATTTTTTTGCCATGTGGCATTTTTTTTTGCCAAGTGGAAAAATGTCTTTGCTATGTGGCATTTCTTTTGCCATGTGGCAAAATTGATTTGGTCATGTGTTTTTTTTTTGCCATGTGGCAAAATGGATTTTGCCATTTGGCACTTTTTTGCCATGTGGGATTTTTTGGCCAAGTGGCAAAAATTTTTTTCAATGTGGCATTTTTGGACAAGTGGCAAAAGTTATTTTGCCGTGTGGAATTTTTTTTTTTTTTTTTTTGCCATGTGGCAAAATGTTTTTTGCTATGTGGCCTTTTTTTTTGTCATGTGGCATTTTTTTTACCATGTGGCAAAATGGATTTTTCCATGTGGCATTTTTTTTGCCCTGTGGCAAAATGGATTTTGCCATGTGTTTTTTTTTTTTCGTTTTTTTTTTTTTGCCATGTGGCAAAATTGATTTTGCCATGTGGCATTTTTTTCCATGTGGCAAAATGGATTTTGCCATGTGCTTTTTTTGCCATGTGGCTTTTATTTGCCATATGGCAAAATGGATTTTTCCATGTGGCATTTTTTTGCCCTGTGGCAAAATGGATTTTACATTGAGTATTTATTTATTTTTTTGCCATGTGGCAAAATGGATTTTGCCACGTGTCACTTTTTTTTGCCATGTGGCATTTTTTGGCCAAGTGGCAAAATTTATTTTGCCATGTGGCATTTTTTTTGCCCTGTGGGAAAATGGATTTTGCTATGTGGCTTTTTTTTTTTTTTTAACCATGTGGCAAAATCGATTTTTCCATGTGGCATTTTTATTTGCCCTGTGGCAAAATGGATTTTGCCATGTGGCTTTTTTTTTTGTATATGACAAAATGGATTTTGGTTTGTGGCATTTTTGGGGGTTTATATGGCATTTTTGGGTGTATATGGCAGTTTTGCAGGCCATGCACGTCCATGCCATTGACGGCCATGCACGTCCAAATTTTCCATTCATTTTAAATGGAAGAAAAACACGTGTGGCTGTCATTTTTGCCCATGAATGGAAAATTTGGACGTGCATAGCTGTCAATGGCATGGACGTGCATCCCCTGCAAAACTGCCATATACCCCCCAAAAATGCCATACACCCCCCAAAAAATGCCACATGGCAAAATCCATTTTGCCACATACCAAAAAAAAAATGCCCCATGGCAAAATATATTTTGCCACATGGCATAAAAAAATGCCACAGGAAGTAAAGAAATGCCCTAAAATCAACCGAAAATTATTCCAAATATACAGGAAGTTACCCTGGAATGACCCCAAATGTACAGGAAGTGACCCCAAATAAACAGGAAGTGACCTGAACGGCCCCAAAATCAACAAGAATTGACAAATGAGCAGGAAGTGACCGGAAAATTAAAATCAAAAGTATATTCCCTCAAATGAACAGGAAGTGACCCTACAATGCTCCAAATACAGTATAGAGGAAGGGACCCAAAAAGCCCTTAAAATCAACAGTAAAATGTGCCACGACCCAGCGCCAACTACGAAAGACCACCTACCTGGCACACACTGGATGAGGTTGGCCACCATGGCGCCGAAGTGAGCGCGACTGTCCTTGAGGATCTCCGCTTCTTTGTCATTGTCAGCTTCCAGGAGCGTCCTGGTGGAATCCACGTAGTCCAGGAAGAGGGCGCCGAGGGCCAAGGTGTCACGCTCCAGAGCTCCGTTTGTGCTGCGGCGGCCAAGTTGGTGCAGGATGTGGATTTTGTTTTCGAGTGAATTCTAATTGGACGCTACCTGTCGCTGAGCACGCCCGCGTCCGCCAGCAACTCGAAGATACGCAGCAGTTGAAGTCGGAGAACGTCGCGACGTTCGCGTCGTTTCTTGTTCTGGAAAGAGTAGACGGAGCCAAGTCGTTGAATGCCATTGACTGCAATAGACGTCAAATCTACTTCGACTGGTAGGGGCAAATGAACGTCTAGTGCTGTCAATGGCATCAAATGAGTTCAATACTGTACGTCTGCTAGTATTGAGCTCTACCATTGTGGCCAACAATCATAACAAGTATTCCTTTATTTATTTATTTATTTAACTAGAATTTTTAAAAATTGTTCATCCATTTTTTATTTAAAAAAATAATAATAATAAAAAATAAAAGGATTTAAAAAAACTAATATTTATGTTTATATTATTTATTTTATTTTTTTGGAAAAAGACAAAACTGCAACTATTCTGTTAATTTATTAAGAATTTATTGATTTAAAAATAGTATAATGTATCATAAAATAAAAATATAAAATATTCATACATACACTATCTCGTTTTTATGAAAACAAAAACAACTTTTCTGTTAATTTATTCAAATGTACCTATTAATAATATAATGTATAATGAAAATAATAATACAAGTAATAATATTTATTCCATATTTATAGATACTGTAATAAATATTCTAAAATGTAATTTTTTTATTTAATTTTTTTAAAGCTGTTATTATAATTTCATCCATTTAAAATAATATAAATTTTAAAAAATTAAAAGGAAGAGTAAATATCATTTTAATGTACTACAATATAAAATACTAAATACATAAATATAAATTATATCAATAAATATATGTATGTAACATATATAAATATATAAAATTATTATAATAATCAAATGGAATAATACAGTAAAAATATAAAATACTAACAAATCATAAAAAGATTTTTTTAATTAATATGATCAAAGAAAATAAAAATGACTTATTTTAATTTCATTATTTTTTCATAAAAGAGAAAAAAACTGCAAATATTCTGTTATTCTGTTAATTTATTTGAAATGCATTTTTTTATTAAAAATAAATAAATAAGTGTTTGTTTTACAGCTGGTATTTAGTTATTATATTCAATGTATTAAAATAATTCAAATTAAGAAAAAATGGAAAAAGATTCAATATTATTTTAACCCTCTCGATGCCTGAATTGACATTTAACAAATATACATAAAGTATTGGAGCAATTGATAAGTACATAAAAATAATATTCATTTCAAAAAAATAAATATAATAAATATTGTAAATTAAATGGAAGAATACAGCTAAAAAAAAAGTCCTAAAATATACAGATTTTTTTAAATAAAAAGAATTATAATTAAAGAAAACGAATTACAACATAAAATATTAATAAAAATAATGAAATACAGAAAATGAAATGCAAAAATACAGCTAAAAATCTTTTTATAATTTTTTTGTTTAAATCAAAGATTTTTTTCTAAATAATAAAAAAATATTATATTGAAAAAAAAAATACTGATTTACAAAAAACTTTCAAAAATATAAAAATATTATGTTGTTTTTATTTTTCTTCCATTTTAAAAATCTTTTTTACAAAAATGTTTATTTTTAATGACATTTTAATATTTCCTTCTATTTATTTTTTATACATACATAATGATAACAGTAAATAATGTAATCAAGTAACCTCAGGTCTTCGTTCCAGCGTTTCTTTCATAAGCGGATGCAGTTCCTCCACAAGTTCTCTGAGTGCAAACAGACCACATCAATCCCATTCCGTCTTCCTGACTTCAAGCAGTATAAAGAAAAAATACCTAAAGACCAGGGAGTTGGCGCGGCCGAAGCCCACGACTAAGGCCTCTGTCAGCTCTGTGTTCTCAGCCCGCATGAGGGGAACCAACTGCTTGAGGAGCCAAGCGACAGACGGACAACCCGCGACCACCTAAAACAGCATACTTCGATTTTAATCTGATCCAGATTCAAACTGAATTGCTCTTTGGCAGTCTGAACAGTCCCAAAGTACAGAAATCTGATTTTTGCAAGACAAATTAAAATCACATATGCCTCATTCAGACTGGCAGCCAAAATCCAATTTTTATCTGATCCAGATTCAAACTGGATTGCTCTTTTGTAGTCTGGACAGTCCCAAATCACAGAAATCTGATTTTTGCGAGACAAGATGAAATCACGTATGTCTAATTCAGACTGGCAGCCAAAATCTGATTTTTATCCAATCCAGATCCAAACTGGATAGCTCTGTTGTCGTCTGAACAGTCCCAAATCACAGAAATCATTTTTGTAAAATGGATTGAAATTATTTTTATTTGATCTATAATCAAGCTGGATCGCTCTTTGGTACTCTGAACAGTCCCAAAGCACAGAAATCAGATTTTTGCCCGACGGACTGAAATCACATATGCTTCATTCAGACTGGCAACCAAAATCAGATTTTTAGCAGATCCAGATTCAAAGTGGATTCTTTCAGATCCAGATTCAATCTGGATCGCTCTTTGGTAGTCTGAACAGTCCCAAAACACAGAAATCTGATTTTTGCTCGACGGATTGAAATCAAATGCACTTCGTTCAGACTGGCAGCCAAAATCTTATTCTTATCTGATCTAGAGTCAAACTGGATTGCTCTTTGGTAGTCTGAACAGTCCCAAAGCACAGAAAACAGATTTTTGCCCGATAGATTGAAATCACATGTCCTACATTCAGACTGGGAATCAAAATCTGATTTTAATCTGATCCAGATTCAAACTGGATCGCTCTTTGGCAGTCTGAACAGTCCCAAAGCACAGAAATCTGATTTTTGCAAGACGCATTGAAATCACATTTTTTTCGTTCAGACTGGCAGCCATAACTCAATTTTTGTCCAATCCAGATTCAAACTGGATCTATTTTTAGTAATCTGAACAATCCCAAAGCACAGAAATCTGATTTTTGGGAGACTAATTGAAATCACAAATGCTTCGTCCAGAGTGACAGTCAAAATCAGATTTTTAGCCGAACTAAATTCAAACTTGATTGCTCTTTTGTAGTCAGAACAGTCCCAAAACAAAAATCTGATTCTTGGGAGACAGACTGAAATCACAAATACCTCATTCAGACTGGCGCCCGAAATCCCGATTTTCAGCCGATCCAGATTCAAACTGGATTGCTCTTTTATAGTCTGACCAGTCCCAAAGCACAGAAATCAGATTTTTTGCGAGACAGATTGAAATAACATACTGTGTGCCTTGTTCAGACTGGCAGTCAAAATCTGTTTTTTATCTGATCCAGATTCAAACTGGATTGCTCTTTTGTAGTTTGAACAGTCACAAAGCACCAAAATCCGATCTGAAATCATATATGTGAGGTCGTTTCATATCTGATCTGTTACCTTGTTGTCATGGTTGGCCGCACCGTCAGGCGCGGCCGTCGTGATCTCGGGTGTCGACGTTCTCAGGTGACCCGCACATGCCACGCTGGGTTTGGCCACCCCAAAGCAAAGGATCAAATAGTTCCGCCACAGGGTCAGGTGATTGTCCGAAGTACTGGTCTTCTTGGCATTTGCTGGGTTACTGGCAAATACAAAAACAAGAGGACCAAACAATCTTTTAACTAGGAAATGTGATGGTTGCTATAACAGGTCACTTCCTGTTGATTTGGAGGCATTTCATGGTCAATTCTTGTAGATATTGGTTAACTTCCTTTGGATTTTTTGGTACTTAAGGGTCACTTCCTGTTGATATATGCTAACTTCCTATTGATTTGGTAGCATTTTGTGGTGACTTACTGTTGATATCGTGTCATTTCCTGTTACATTGGGGGCACTTTGGGGTAACTTTCTGTTAATATTGGGTCACTTCCTATTGATTTAGGGGCATCTTGAACTCACTTCCTATTAATATTGCATCACTTCCTGTTAATTTGGGAGCATTTTGGGGCACACCCTGTTATCAGGTCACTTGGTGTTGATATGGGGTCACTTCCTATTGATATTGTGTCACTTCCTGTTGATTTGGTGGCATTTTGGGATCACGTCCTGCTGATATCATGCCAAGGATTAGCATAGATGGTAGCTTTGTAACGCTACCATCAATTAAAATCTCACTTGGGGTCAACAGCTGGCATGAGCGTCTGCAAGCGAGCGAAGGCGTAGGACCAGGCATAGCCCAGAGCGGCGGGGCAGTGCTCGGGCAGACGATCCTGTCGCAGCATGGCGTACATGCACAGCACCCACGGGTCTTTGGCCGACTGCGCCAAGATCCAAACGTGTGACGGGCTCCGGGTGTCGTAGTGGTTGTTGACCAGCCGGACGCTCCACTCAGCCAGCCACTGGAGGTCTAGGTGGGGGCTGGCGGTGGTGTTGGCCTGGTTTGGAGAGAGATTCCAACCGGGTCAGTTCTGGATCTGTTTTAATGCAGGGATGTCCAAATCATGTAAAATATGTTTTTCTTATAACCTATTCATGTCTGAAATTACATCCTCTGAAAAGACTGGCAGTCATCCCTAGTTGTCATAGATCCCATTCAAGCCTCACTCCACTCACCGTGTCGGTGACGGCCACGTTGGCGAAACTCTCGACGATCACGGGACTGAATCGGTCCATGATCTCGATCAACGGTTTATCGTCATTCTGCAAAAGACCACACGGGGCTCTAGACTATCTCTAGAGCAGTGGTTCTTAACCTGGGTTTGATCGAACCCCAGGGGTTCGCGAAGGTAAAGAAAGGCTGTCAAGTTCAAACATAAATCCTAAGGTCGCTGGTTCAATCCGGCTCGAAGGACCAATTAAATGTCAAGTTCAAATATGAATCCTTAGGTCCCTGGTTAAATCTGGCTCAAAGGACCAAATAAATGTCAAGTTCAAATATGAATCCTTAGGTTGCTGGTTCAATCCGGCTCGAAGGACCAATTAAATGTCAAGTTCAAATATGAATCCTTAGGTTAACATTTATAAAATTACCCAAAACAAAAAGAGAAGGCACCCACCTTTTGAGAACTTGCGCAAGGAGAACGGGATGGAAGTATACAATGCAATACTAGACTACACAATACAGTTCCCAAGATCATTCTAAACCTACTCCTTCTGTGCCCTTTTTTGGGTTGGCCATATTGCATTTAGCAACAGATAATATGAGAAAGTTTGATTTCTTAATGTCCGCGGCTTATCCTTAAAGTTGACCTGTGGAACAGAGGCCAGTTTGAACCGGTTGAAATGACAAGGCAGTTTTATTAAGAGCAAAACGTGTGTATGGCAATCAATCATTAACAACTCAACTTTATTGTAAGCATTTATTGTTAAAAGCAAATATTTAATAATCATCTAATAATTATCTTATCAAATGCAGAGCCCTATTTTCGTACGCTGATTAAACCTAGGCAAAGTGGATTTTTCGAGCAGGTTTTGGACCGGTTTGCTCCTAATTTACAGCCTTAATCCATTTCTTTTCATTACGAGTTTGCTCAGTGGAAGGTTGACTCCCACTTGGTATGGAGGAATATGTCGGACCAATGGGCAGCATAGTCTCAAATTTTGACCTGTTTATAAAATATGCTGTCCAAATGAGAAAAATTTTAAATGGGAGTTTGCTAGTTTATTAGCTTGCTAGCTTAGATATATTGGTTTTGAATTTGAAAAAAATGGCTTTATTATCCAATTCTGGAGGGTTCGGTGAATCCACATGTGAAACTTGTGGTGTTCGGTACTTTTAGCAAGGATAAGAACTACTGCTCTAGAGGAACTGGCGCAGGTTTCGCACATGAGCAGTCACCATCAAGTAGCGACACGGCTCACGCTCATGCCCGCGCAACCTCGCTGCCTGCGGCCTCACCTCAGACTGCCCGATGACGGCGAAGAGGCCGGGGATTTCCTTCAGGATGTTGACGGCGAGCCTTCGCGTGCTGAGCTGACACGAACAGAGCAACACAAGGGCCAGACCCTCCACGGCGTGCAACGCAGCAGCATAAGGATGCGAGACGTCAGAGCTCATCTGTAACAGGTTGTTACATTAATGTTTACCCGAAACATCTCCAAGTTTTGGCGCTTGAAAGTTACTGGCAAACTAGATAGCTTCGCACTGGCTTGGTACTAGCTACGCGCTAGCTTCCACGCACTTCTACCACTATGTATTTGCGCTCATGTACGCGACGTTGGTCAGAGCTCAGCGTTTCGTTGACTTTCCGCCGAAGGAGTACAACTATGCGGGGTTTGAGGCGCACCTTCTCAGGCTCTTTGAAGTCGTGAGCATTAACGACTTCAAAGATGCCCGAGGTGTCCTTCACGAGAGCCCAACTGCTCGTGGTTCCTGACGACGGCGGCGGCACTTCCGCCCCGGTTCCATGTAGTCTTACTTCCGTCCCAGTGCCTGCGTTGACACAGCTTCCTGACTCTGACGTTCCCATCTCGCCTTGAGCGCCTACCTGCTCGCTTCAGCTCCGGCGCTTCTCAACAACACCACAGCATCTGTTCCTGGTCTTCGTCAACGCCGTGTCCTGGTCTTGGTCTTCCTGACGACACTGACGACATCGAACCTGTGCCTGCTTCTATGGCCACCGCTGATGTCGCTTCTGTGCCAGCTTCTCTGGGCACTGCCGTCGCTCCGGTGCCTCCAGAAGTCGCCCCTCTGCAAGCACCTGTGAACGCCTGCTAGATGACCAGCGTGTCGCTTTGACTCCGGTTTCGGCGCTTCCCTCGCTCCAGCTACGACCGCTCGGCTTGGTTCGTTCCGCCATTCGCCCTTGGCTGGGCAACTCTGACCGCCGCACCTTTCGCCCTCCTCTCCGGACTCCACTGTGTGGCACTGCACATCGCGTTTCTTATCCTTGTCCTCAGCCTGGACGTCCACTCATTCTTTCTGCTAGCTCGTCTGCCACCTGGCTTCCCAGACGTCCTCCCAGTCGTCTCGTTCTGTTGTCCCACGCCTGGCATCCCGGATGTCCACCCTGTCATCCTGTTTGGTTGTCCCACGCCTGGCATCCCAGACCCTGTCCCGATTGTCCAGTTCGGTCGTCCAATGTCTGGCATCCTGGATGTCCTCATGATTGTACCGTTCAGTCGTCTTTCACCTGGCGGTCCGGCCGTCCGCCCGATCGTTCGAGTCGCGTTACGCCTGCCGTTCTGTGTAGGTAATTTCTGGAGGGGCTCTTAACATAATTCACCTGCAAAACTAATGTTGTGTTCCGGACGAGTACACTATGAGGCCCCGTTTCCGGGTCAGAGGAACTAGAGACACGAGCAACCGGCACACGACATCCCAACGCAACACGGACTCACTAAAATCATCCAGATATCCTAAACATCTCCAAGTTTTTGCACTTAAAAATTACTGGCAAACTAGATAGCTTCGTGCTCGCTTCGTGTTAGCTTCACCCTAGCTACATTGCAAAAACACACCTCCTTAAAACTAGTTAAATTCCCTTGTTTTCATGGTAAATGTACTTAAAATAAGTGAAATGATCTGCCTGTGCTTCAAGTAAAATTTTCTCACTTAGCTTTCTTGAAATAAGAAAATTCATTAACCTGAAATGACAAATTTTTCGATGGATGGGCGTAATAAGAACAACAAGTAATATTGTGTATGTGCTAGCTTCATGCTAACTTCATATTGGCTTCTTGCTACCTTCGCCTTGTTAACCGATACAATCGGAATTCTGCACACCTCTGCAGTTTGTATCTCGGCCATGTCGTAGCTCCTCTCTGACACCACCTCCGTCAGTTTCCACTGGTTGAGCAGCAGGAGAAGCAGCTTTAGCGAGCTGTCCAACAGCCCTTGGTGAGTGTCGTGGACCTCGCGCAGCACAAAGCCGGCGAACCCTAACACGACTTCGTCCCGCCAGTCCATGAAGTCCACTAGCAGACTTTGCAAAGAGTTCTGGGCGATGAGTCTGAGCTCGTCGTCCATATGGATCGTTAGCCTAGCGCGGGGGTGGAAAGTAAGCAATTACATTTCCGCTTATCGCTATAACTAAGTACCGTGGTAAGATACAAAATAAAACTAGCTTCGTAGTAGCTTCCGCATCCTGATTTTTTCATATGATGATTACATGGTGAGTATTTATCCACCATCTCACCTGGAAAGCAAGTCTATTAGCTCTGTCTTGGACATTCCGTCAGGCATCACGCGAGGAATAGCGGCAACACACGTCCTGAACAAGTCGATCTTGGGTTTCCGTTCACCTCTGTGACAGAGTTTTAACTCATTTATCATTATACCTCCGGTTCTGTCTAGTTCTACATACGTGATCATGTCTTCTGGCTCCTTGTTCAACATCTGCGCGTTGGTCATCATCATGCAGCGTCCGACTTCTTTGTCCAAGTGTCTCAGGATGTTGTCGAGGGCCTTGCGAATGTGGAAGTAGTACTGGGACATCCCTGAAGGGGGAGCAAATGCGGCGCTGGGCTCAAAACGCATTGAAGAGAAATAGTCTTTCATTGCTTTAAACAGTGTATTTCTATGTAGGTCTTGTATTGTGTGTGTTTATGACCCTCTTTGTTCTGTGTAAGACAACTAATTTCTCTGTTCTCAGTTTTTTTTTTTGTACTTTGGGAGGGGCCCTCCAAATAAAATGAGTGCTTTCTCTCCTTATTTTCTGTCATGCTTATAAATATCATCCTTAGGATTTTGCATTTGAACTTGACATTTTAATAGTCCTTCGAGCCGGATTGCAATATAAGCATTCCCAGAGGCCGAGTCGACAACCAATCAAGTCAGTGCATGGCCTCCTTATTGAGGTACTGGCCTCAGCTCCGCGTCCGGGGGCCAGGGGTTGACGCAAAGCCAAAGGACTGAAGGCATCCCTCACGATAGGAAATTCACCCACCCATATGTCATGAGTGATTTTTTCCACAGTCCACAGATGGACATTGTGTAACGTCCGTTCTTCTCAACAAATCTTTGGTAGCTTTTCTATGCAGTACAGGCCTTTGTTACGCACTCTGAGAATGGGCTCATTTATTCATTTGGCATTGAAAACGGGGCCCTCGCTCGAACCTTGAAGCCTCCGAAGGGTGGACAGAAAGACTGGTTTGTATGTTCTACTTGTTTTGTCTATGTGTGTAGGCTGCTCAGTCGTGGACGTAGCCACCGAAGGGCTCTTTTTGCCTCAGTCTAAGAGCCCAGCAGTCATTTGGCATCCACCGCCTAATATGGCAGCTTGTAACCAGCCCGATAGCAGATGACTGCAAGCCGGATCCAGCCTCAGCTTGCCAGATTCACATAGCAATCACGCCAGCTCAATGTCAGTGCACCAGATGCAGCCGGGATTATCAATCTGACAGTTGAATTGATAGGTCCGTCACGCACTGTTCCATGGCGGACCATGTACACCGGACCGTGCAGAAATTTAATGGTCAACATGTGACCTCACAGCAGCGTGCACCCTGAAAGGCAGGCATCCGCGCTGAGACACTAAACAGGAGCACACGCAGGAGTCAGGACACAACATCTCAGCGGACAGCAAATTTTTATGGTAAATACTTTATCCAAAGTCAAAATCGCATTTTGAAGTCAATGCTTGACTGTTAGGTGACTGAACGCATCAACGTTACCAAGATAGCAAAATATAATTGGAGCGAACATGGGCCAGATGCACTGCAAATTTCGACTCAATTTCGTAAAAAAGATCTGCCCCAGTGTTATTTCGTTTTAACAACAGGCCAAACTCAGTATAGATTCACTTGCCAGATCAGCAAACGGTTTGGACCAGAACTGGTCCAAAGAAGCAGAAACCAAATCAATGCATGCCCCAGATACGGCAAGCATGTTACCCAATCTGGGCCAGCACTGGGCCATATGAAGTCCAGATAGCAAAATATAACTGGAATGGACATGGGCCGGATGCAATGCAAATTTTTTGGCCTAATTTCATAAAACGGATATGCCCCAGTGTTTGTTGAACAATATGCCAAACACAGTATGGATTCACTTGCCGGATCAGCAAACGATTTGGCCCAAAACTGCTCCAAAGTAGTAGAAACCACATTAATATATGGCCCAGATATGGCAAATATCTTACCAAATTTGACCCAATTTCGTAAAATGGATCCGCCCCAAATTTGGTATGGATTCACATGCCAGATCAGCAAACCGTTTGGGCCAGAACTGGTCTAAAGTAGCAGAAGCCACATTGATGTATGGCACAGATATGGCAAACATGTTACCCAATATGGGCTAGCACTGGGCCAGATGTACTCCAGATTCCCAGATAGCAAATATAACTGGAGTGGACATGGGCATGATGTACTGCAAATTTTGGCCCAATTTCGTAAAACGAAGCTTAAACCACATTAATGTATGGCCCAGATATGGCTAACATGCTACCGAATCTGGGCCAGCACTGGGCCAGAGGTGGTCGAGATTCCCTGATAGCGCAATATAACTGGAATGGACATGGGCCAGATGCAATGCAAATTTTTTGGCCTAATTTCATAAAACGGATCTGCCCCAAACTCGTTATGGATTAAATTGCCAGATCAGCAAACCATTTGGGCCGGAACTGGTCTTAAGTAGCAGAAACCACATTAATTTATAGCCCATATATGGCAAACATGTTACCCAATCTGGGCCAGCACTGGGCCAGATGTAGTCCAGATTCTCAAATAGCAAAATATAATGAGTGGACATGGCCAGATGTACTGCAAATTTTGGCCTAAGTTCATAAAACGGATCTGCCCCAGTGTTTTTTTTTTTTTTTTTTTTTTAAACAACAGGCTTAACTTATTCTACAGCATCCATGACGCCACGGTCTCACCGATAACTTTGGCCTCCTCGTCCGTCAGCGGTTTACTCAGGTACGTCTTTTTCACTCGTAGCGTGTTCCCCGAGGGTAAAGTGCAGCCGGTGTTGGGCATGGGAGGCTCACCGTCCTTCTTTTGAAGTTTGTCGGCGACCACCAGAAAGGCTCTCAGACCTATGTTCATTCTCTGAGCAGATAGGAAAGTTCCTTGACAGCGGGGTTTTACGCGTTTTTCAGATTTTTTCCATGGGCGTACCTCTGGATTGAGATTGAAGGACTTTGCTGGTTTTCCCACGCTCAGGAGATCAAAAATAATTTCTTTCATGGCAAAGTCGAGTCTTTCCTGACATACCGCAAGAGAAAAGAAGACATATTTAACCGCAAAGGTTATTGGACAAAAGATTTCGGCTCACCTGAGCAATGAATTGGATGATTTTGACAAAGATGTTGAGAGGCATGTCTCTCGGCACCACGCCGCGAGATCCTTTGGGGAATAGCGTCGTGATGATGGCGTTGAGGCGACTGTGAAAAAATTTGCCAGTGTTCTAAATTACATAACAGTAGTATACGCTAAAGACGTTAGCATTTCTCCATGTCTGAGTAGTTCTTTGTTAGCTTAATCCAGCCTTTGTGCTCAAAACCGTGACTGAGACCTGACCAAAGATCTACCGAAATCAGGTATCACTAAGTTCACATCAAGTTCAAGATCTGATGAAGATTTGCCCGAAATCAGGAATGACAGATGAATTCAAGATCAAGACTTTTGGGGGTCAAGAACAAGACTAAAAAAGATCCAGACTTAGATAAAGACTTTGGGGAGTAATGACCAAAACCAAAGCACACTCTCGACTGAGTTTTCTGGGAACCAAGTCCCAGACCTTCAAACTGTCTTGAACCAAGACCGTTCAACACTACTTTACAGACATAATCACACTAGCAAGCTAGAAGGCTCACCCTTGTGTGGCAGTGTTGCTCTCGCACTTGATCCTGATCATGTAGACCCACAGCAGGCGATACAAAGACTCCAGCGCCACGCGAGCCATCTTGGGGTCTCGGCTCTACCACCCAATTAGAGCTGACGATCAAGATCGACTCAGCCGGAACGGTACCTTACCCAAATGAAGGGGTATTACCTTGAGATTTGAAAGGCAGTTGTTGAGGAAGACATGCCATTTGCTGAGGAAGAATTGCTTCTGGCTGACACACAGTAGGCAAGTCACTAACGGGTAAAAAGCCTGTGGACACAGCAAAAAGGATGACCGTCATACTCCAGGTGATTCCTGGCAACTTTTTGAGGGATCACCATGTGTATCAAGGCCATTATCTCGTCAAATACTGTATCAATGTTCCTCTATTCATATGAGGGTTCTTTCGAGGATCATCATCATCACGGCTCTTGCCTTGGGGCTGGGGCTCCCATTGCCTAGAGCTGACCAGGTCAGCTAGGCCCCTCCAGTTCTGGCAGATTTGCAACTTTCAAGGTTGTTGTTGGAGGTCGTCCGTGATGGTGTCAAGCTATCGAGTGCGGGGCTTCCCTCGTGATCGTCTACAGCTTGCAGCCTTTGGATCAAACTTCAGGATGGCTCTTGTCGGGTGGTGAGGAGGTAGACAGAGAACATGGCCAAGCCTGCGGATGCGGCGCTGTGCGGCCAGGCGGGAGGCTCCGGGCTGATTTGTCCTGGCTCGCAGGGTTTTGTTGGAGATTTGCTGGGGCCACCTGATGTTCTCGATGGTTCGAGAGCCCTGCTGTCTTCTTGTGGCCAGTGTCTTGTTTAAGGGCCAAGTTTCAGAGCCATAGTGACAATACAGAGTACGGCGGTGTTGTAAATTCAGAGCTGCGTCTTCCGTGAGATGGCTTGGTGCCGCCAGGGTGGTTTCCAGAGAGACTACAGGGCAGCAGATGCCAGGTCTCTCCTGTGGAGAACCTTTGATTTAAGATCCCTGTTATCGGCCACCGAGGACCCCAGAAAAACAAAGCTCTTCACATGCTCTACGGTGTTATCACCAAGCAGGATGGGGGATGGATCAGGTCCCTCACCGTCGCCGACATGCATGAATTTGGTCTTGGTCCAGCTCACGTAGAGACCAAGCTTTTCTGCCTCCTTGCTGTATATACTCAGAGCGTCCCTCAGCTGGTTGTAGGAGTTGCTGAGCAAGATGGTGTTGTCAGCGTACTCCAGGTCGGTCAGTTGGTAGTTGCCAAGGGACACTCCGGGTACTCGCTCACAGACCCTGCACCCTTCTTTCAAGAGAGGCACCACAAATAACTCATTCACTGCCATTGACATGGATTGACGTCAACTTCATTTGACAGCAATCATTCATTCTGTCCATGTCAATGAACATGTCTAAATTTTCAGTCTGAAGCAGCCATTTTGAGTATCACTAACCAACGAGTGCTTCTTCCTGGCCGACAAGTCGAGGGTTGTGTCATACAAGCTGTCCACAAAGTTCCTCAGGCAAGGAACATTCACCTCGTTCTTCACCGCCTGCGACAGAGCCAGATGTTCAAAAAATCCTGACCCAATCTGTATGTTGAGGAGTGAAAAACAAAACTTACTGCTGCAACAGGAACCAAAATCTCAACGAAAAGCCCAGCCAAGGCGTGCTTAATGTCCTTGTCCTTAACTTCCAGGAAGTACTGGGCACATTCCTGCAACAAACACAAAACATTCAGTTATTCCTTCCACAACAAAAGTATTTGATTCAATTTTGAGATCAATCCATTTGAAGCGGTAGAGTTGCAGCGAATGAACATTGGCCAAGTACAAGACACATGACAGGTCTTCTGTGCTACATTTGATCTACCTGCATGAACTGAAATGAAGCTTCGAAATCCTCAACGGGATACATTTTGATACGGAAGAACTTGACCCCCATGATGAGGCTAATGGTACTCTGGACCACATACGGACTTTGCTCTTTTTGCCTCAGCTCCTTCAGCTCCATCATGAACTTCTTCTTCACGGCAGGAAACCTGAGGACAAACGACGTCATGTGAATCGTCACTCCCTATGTGTTTTAAAAGCAGGGAATGATACCAGATGGTGTTTTAGGAACCTCTGTGAAGTTAGCCCTCCATCAGACGCAAATTTGGTTTGGCAGACCGGGGTGTGTTCCAATTATAGAGGGATCACATTTCTTGGCCTGCCCGGTAAAGTCTATTCAGGGGTGCTGGAGAGGAGGGCCGTTCGGGAAGTCGAATCTCGGATTCAAGAGGAGCAGTGTGGTTTTTGTCCCGGCTGTGGAACAGCGGACCAGCTCTATACCTTCGGCAGGGTCCTCGAGGGTGTAAGGGAGCTCGCCCAACCGGTTTGCCGTGTCGTGTTTTGTGGTTTTGGAGAAGGCGTTCGACCGTGTCCCTCGGGGAATCCTATAGGGGGTGGTTCAGGAGTACAGGGTAACGAGCCCTTGGTAAGGGCTGCTCGGTCCCTGTACGACTGGTGTCAGAGTTTGGTCCGCGTTGCAGGCAGTAAGTCGAATTCGTTCCGAGTGAGGGTTGGACTCCACCAAGGTTGCCCTTTGTCACCGATTCTGTTCATAATTTTCATGGACAGAATTTCTAGGTACAGCCGAAGCGTTGAGGGGGTCCAGTTTGGCGGCTTCAGCATTGCATCTCTCTCTGCTTTTTGCAGATGATGTGGAGCTGTTGGTTTCATCAAGCCGTTACCTCCAACTCTTACCGGAACGGTTCGCAGCCGAGAGTGAAGCTGTTGGGATGAAGATCAGAACCTCCAAATATGAGACCATAGTCTTCAGTCGGAAAAGAGTGGCGTGCCCTCTCCGGGTCGGGGATGAGATCCTACCCCAAGTGGAGGAGTTTAAGTATCTTGGGGTAATGTTCACGAGTGAGGGTAGGAGGGAGCAGGAGATCGACAGGCAGATCGGTGCAGCGCCTGCAGTGACGCGGACTGAACCGGTCTGTCATGGTGAAGAAGGAGCTGAGCCAAAAGGTGAAGCTCTCCATTTACCAATCGACCTACGTTCCTCCCTTCACCTATGGTCAGGAGTTGTGGGTCGTGACCGAAAGAACATCCCGGATATAAGTGGCCGAAATGAGTTTCCTCTGCACGGGTGCCCCTTAGAGATAGAGTGAGAAGCTCGGTCATCCGGGAGGGACTCGGTGTCGAGCCGCTACTCTTCCGCATTGAGAGGGCCCAGTTAAGGTGGCTCGGGCATCCGGTTCGATTGCCTCCTGGACGCTTCCCTAAAGAGGTGTTGCGGGCATGTTTCACCGGCCAGAGACCAGGACCCAGGACATGCTGGAGAGACTCTCTTCTAGCCTTGGAACGCTTTGGGATCCCGCCGGAGGATCTGGTTGTAGTGGCTGGGGAGAGAGAAGTTTTGGCTTCCCTGCTAAAGCTCCTGCACCCGCGACCCGACCCCGGATTAAACGGTAGGAAATGGATGGATGGCTGAACATCACGCAGCCCCCCATCTACGGCGGATCAGATTTGGCCCCCGTGGCGCCAGTTTGACAACTCTCTTTTGGTCAATTCATAGTTCCTAACATAAGAAAACTCTGCATTTCAAACTGTATATCTCGACACAAACATGGCATGAGAAGTGAAATTTGAGTCGAGGGTTAAAAAGCTCTAGAGTGAGTGGAGCTCTGTTTCTATTTGAACAGCTTTGTGTCTAAAAACACAGAGTGGACACATATCAATTTCCAGTCCTAGTTTGGTGCGAGGGGATGAAATGTCCAAAAATGTCGTTCCAGTCTCCTGAACAGCTAGGAATACCGCAAGACTTGACGTACTCACTTGGACTGAGCCAGGACTCCGATGACCTCAGCGTAGAGGTCCGCGACAGTGTGAATGTTGCCAGTGTTAGGACCTTGATATCTGCCGATAAAAAGCAGACAGGGGTGAAATGGAAACGCGTTCGTTGGTGATTGATGTGAGTGACAAAAGGTCAAAATGGGTTTACCCTTCTTTGTATCTAAAGTGCTTAAAGGCTAAGTTGATGACCTCGTTGACCGAGCTGTCGAGGACAGGGTGCAGGGGCATCTAGGAGACAAAAGAATATTAATATTATCGCTTTTCTTGCTTTCTATAGTGCACATTATTAACCTGTCATTTTATAATAAACAATATGAATCTATGAATCTACCTAACTTGCTGCATCTACAGTATCTACTGTAACTACTTACCTCTATCTACAGTATATACCTACTTACCTACCTACATTATCTACGTACCTACCTAACTACATAATCTATCTTACCTAGGTACCTACTTACATACCTACCCTCCTACCCAGGGCCGGAGTGGGACTCATTTTCGGCCCTGGAATTTCATGCCTCAGACCGGCCCACTCATTTAAAATTATGTCATTATGCATACACGTGTTAAGTTCAGTGTTCTCTAAAGCCGTGTACTGTAATTCTGTGTATTCCAATTCAGTGCAGGTCATGGTTGTTTAACAAGGTGGCTTTATTTTAACAAGTGCAACACAACATATTTTGAACAAATTTAAAAATGGATTTTAAAAAAAACTATATTAAATGATACATTTGAAAAATAAATTAGGCCTGTCAAATGATTAAAATTTTTGATCGAGTTAATTACAGCTTAAAAATTAATCGTAATTAATTGCAATTCAAACCATCTATAAAATATGCCATATTTTTCTGTAAATTATTGTTGGAATGGAAAGATGAGACACAAGATGGATATATACATTCAACATAAGGTACATAAGGACTGTATTTGTTTATTATAACAATAAATCAACAAGATGGCATTAACATTATTAACATTCTGTTAAAGCGATCCATGGATAGAAAGACTTGTAGTTCTTAAAAGATAAATGTTAGTACAAGTTATAGAAATTTTATATTAAAACCCCTCTTAATGTTTTCGTTTTAATAAAATTTGTAAAATTTTCAATCAAAAAATAAACTAGTAGCCCGCCATTGTTGATGTCAATAATTACTTACACAATGCTCATGGGTGCTGAAGCCTATAAAATCAGTCGCACCCAAGCGCCAGCGGAGGGCGGCAAAACTCCATAAAGCACAATTAACAAGTGGGCATGTCATTGTACTGTCATTTAAATCTGTCTGAGCAGGGCATGTGCGTTAATTGCGTCAAATATTTTAACGTGATTCATTAAAAAAATTAATTACCACCCGTTAACGCGATAATTTTGGCAGCCCCAAAATAAATGAATAAATAAGACCTTTTCTGCAACATCAAATATTAACAAAATGAGTGCTTACAGATAAAACAAACATAGCCACATAACAATATGAAAAATAAAGAATACGTATTGCACATTGTAACAACTTCTAATGATACTATTATCCATTTTCCATTTCCACTTTAAAAACGCCACGTAATTGATTATATTAATTCTAATGTTCACTCGCTGAACGACATGGCAATCCTACCTTCCAGCTCTGCACCTGTGGTGTGTTCATTATGGCTAATGCTTGCTGCTACATATCCCTTGTGAGGTGCTACAAGAAGCCAAAGTTTCCACAATTACATATTGTCGTATCACACGGTGCAAGTTGCATTTTATTCGCCATCTGGCCTTACCACTTTCGTTGTAATCCTCTGTAGTTTGAGGCAGCAAGGTCGTTGCATGAAAAAAATTAGCTATTTTCGCGCATTTTGCCGATTCTTTCACGAGTGCTTTTCTCTTTTTAATTCTTATTTTTCAGCGCCACCCTTGCTCTTTTTATCCATCCGAGCACCGAGATAGCAGCTAATTTGGCTCAATACAGACTACAATTAGGGGGCGGAGCTGCATGCTGTATTTTTCGTCTGCACACGTGAGGATGAGTCTGGAAAAAAAAATAATACTGTTTTTTTTTTTTTTAAGACGGCCCACAGGGACAGCGGTAACAGAATGCTTGAGTATAACTTATACTCAGTGACACTGTCATAAATAAATACCAAACAAAAAATGATAACAGTGTAATTTTTTTAACTTTTTTTTTTTAATAAAACGCGGACCGGCCCATCTGGCCGGCCGGCCCTTCTGGAATCGTCCAGAAGCTCCCGATTAGTCACTCCGGGCCTGCTCCTACCTACATTTATCCATCTACTGAGCTACATACAGTACCTTCCTTCCTTATCAGGCTACCTATCTACATTATCTACCGACCTACGATACCTACCTACATTATCAAGCTACTTACCTATCTACCTACTTATATTATCTAGCTACCTAGCTACCTATCTACCAACCGACCTACAATATCATCTACCTACAGTACATCTACCTACCTTATCAGGCTACCTATCTACATTATCTACTGACTTACAATACCTAACTACATCATCTAGCTACCTACCTACCTATATTATCCATCTACCTAGCTACTTAAAATACCTACCTATCTTATCAGGCTACCTATCTACATTGTCTACCAACCTATAGTACCTACCTACATTACCTACCTACCTACCTACAATACCTACCAACCGACCTACGATATAATCTACCTAGCTACTTAAAGTACCTACCTACCTTATCAGGCTACCTATCTACATTGTCTACCAACCTATAATACCTACCTACCTACCTACCTACCTACATTTATCTATCTACTGAGATACCTAGAGAACCTACCTACCTTATCAAGCTACCTACCCACATTACCTACCAACCTGCAATACCTACCTATATTATCTATCTACCTGGCTACCTACCTATCTACCTACCTACTTACATTATCATTTACCTAGCTACTTAAAGTACCTACCTACCTTATCAGGCTACCTATCTACATGATCTACCGAACTATAGTACCTCCCTACATTATCTACCTACTAACCTACATTATCCAGCTACCTACCTACTGTACCCACCTACCAACCTACCTACCTACCTACCTACATTATCTACCAACCTAACTACCTACCTACCTACATTATCTACCGACCATAGTACCTACCTACATTATCTACCAACTTACTTTCCTACATACATTGTCTACCTACTTACCTACATTGTCTGTCTACCTAGCTAACTAAAGCACCTAACCATCATACTACCTCATCAGGCTACCTTCCTACACAATCTAGCTACTTAAAGCCCCTACCTTATCAGGCTACCTACCCACCCACCTACCAACCTACCTACATGTATCCATCTACAGAGCTACCTACGGTACCTATCCTTATCAGGCTACCTATCTACATTATCTATCTACCTACCTGCATCTACCTGTCTGTCTTACTGTCTACCTATCCACCTATGTATCACCCTACGTACCGAAGCAAAGATCACATTCATACATCCATCCAGCTGTCAAGCCATCCATACACTCATGGTCAGGTGTTGACGAGCATCAGGAAGTCACCTGTTTGAGCAGTTCTATGAGGGCGAGGCAGAAAATGAAGTCGATGGCCAAATCCCTCTTTTCAAGTAAATAATCCCTCTGCCGCTCATCACTGGAAAAGAAACAGACAATGATAAAAGACCTAGGGCTCGGCATCGGCCGCCCCGTCATTGACGGAACTGACTTTTTGGACTTAGCATTGGCTCTGGGACGGAACTCGTACTTGTCCTCCTCCAGGCCCTTTTGACGTTTGTACCAGTCGAACAAGGTGCGCAGGATGGAAGGCAGGCAGAACTCGGACAAGGAGCTCAAGGTGCTTAGCAACTGCCGGCAGAGAGAGGAAGAGGTGGAGCTGAGTGACTCAACCAAAGAAATAAAAAGCTGCAAGAGAACAAATCTGTTTTGCTTTGTACTTGTGTGAAAATGGTAAATGACGTGTTTTGGATGAAAAGTAGACACCCAGTTTTGTCACGGCGAGGTGAGGCCCTCGGGAGGAAAAGGAAGGAACAGGGCGGGTCGGGAACGCACAGGAAGGGAAGGGAGGAGAGTCCGCCGCGACGCGAACACAAGCCGGGCCTTCATTGAGAAGAAGCCGCGCTCTGTGCGCGCAAACGCCACGCCGCCGGACTGCCCGACCGCTGCCGGGGCCTCAAGGCAAACATATTCAGCCCAATGGGCCTTTTCAGACTCTGCTCTTGACTCCGTAATGAGCTGTTTTTACATTTAACACATAGTAACTTTGGCATATTACCACGTATGACTCTTAAACTAAGGAAACAGATCAGCAACCTTCCTACCGTTACAGCTTTAAACCCGTGAGGCCCAAATTTACAAAATCGATATGAAGTAACCAAAAATCGACAAGGTGAGCAAAGTGTTTCCATGCAATTTCTCCAGAAATTTGATTTTCTTGTTATTATTGATAGTTGCTTTGCATGTAATGCAGACACTGTCTTTTGACCAAAAACACATGTTTTATGAAAAAAAGTGACATTTCAAATCATCATATGACTTATATATGGCAGAAAACACTCAATTTTCTGGGGGAAGAAACTTTTTTTTTTTTTAATTAAACAGCAAAACCCTAACTGGAGGCGAGAGAAGAGATTAAAGATGCCATGATTTTAACGAGATATTATCGCGTACTTACCTGGTTCATATCCAAAAACTCCATGTAGCATGTATCTTCTAGTGTCAAGACACAGATGTGAATGGCCACAGCCGGATTTTGGGGGGATTTTATGGGTGAAACATGGTAATATAACAAGGGTCGCAATGCAGAAATCACAGACATCAAGGAGTGGTCGAGATGTTCTTTTTCATATATTTACCCTTTTAAACGTTTTTTTCTTCAATTTTTCTATGTTTACATCTATTATTTATCATCTAACATATTGGGGAAAATGCGACAGTAACAAAAAAATACAATTAATCGATATTTATGAGGTAGATATCCGTGACTTTTTCACAGACGCCATTTTTTTCATTGTGACGTAATTCGTTTAAAAGTTTAAAATATGCGAGTGAATAATTTTTTTTAAGTTTTTTTTTTTTTTATTACGAAATATTAGACATCAATTAATGATTCTAAGCTAAAATTGACAGATATTTTGAATAACAAATATAATAAATTACCTTGTTTTTATTGCTAAATTGAAACAAAAGCGGTTGCATGACGTCTGTAAACGGGGGTTTCCAGGGTAAAAGGGACCAATCAAAAATAGTTGGGGGGCTTAATGCGTGATTAAATTAATCACGTTAAAATATTTGACGCAATTAACGCACATGCCCCGCTCAGATTAAAATGACAGCACAGTGAAATGTGTACTTGTGTTTTTCTGAGTTTTGTCGCCCTCTGCTTGCGCTTGGGTGTGACTGATTTTATAGGCTTCAGCACCCATGAGCATTGTGTAAGTAATTATTGGGATCAACAATGGCGGGCTACTAGTTTATTTTTTGATTGAAAATTTTACAAATTTTATTAAAACGAAAACATTAAGAGGGGTTTTAATATAAAATTTCTATAACTTGTACTAACATTTATCTTTTAAGAACTACAAGTCTTTCTATCCATGGATCGCTTTCACAGAATGTTAATAATGTTAATGCCATCTTGTTGATTTATTGTTATAATAAACAAATACAGTACTTATGTACCGTATGTTGAATGTATATATCCATCTTGTGTCTTATCTTTCCATTCCAACAATAATTTACAGAAAAATATGGCATATTTTATAGACGATTTGAATTACGATTAATTAATTTTTAAGCTGTAATTAACTCGATTAAAAATTTTAATTGTTTGACAGCCCTAATATATATGTATATACATATATATATATATGTATATATATATATATACACAGTGCCTTGCAAAAGTATTCAGCCCCCTTGAATCTTGCAACCTTTCGCCACATTTCAGGCTTCAAACATAAAGATATGAAATTTAATTTTTTTGTCAAGAATCAACAACAAGTGGGACACAATCGTGAATTGGATAATTTAAACTTCTTTAACAAATAAAAAACTGAAAAGTGGGGCGTGCAATATTATTCGGCCCCTTTACTTTCAGTGCAGCAAACTCACTCCAGAAGTTCAGTGAGGATCTCTGAATGATCCAATGTTGTCCTAAATGACCGATGATGATAAATAGAATCCACCTGTGTGTAATCAAGTCTCCGTATAAATGCACCTGCTCTGTGATAGTCTCAGGGTTCTGTTTAAAGTGCAGAGAGCATTATGAAAACACACCAGGCAGGTCCGAGATACTGTTGTGGAGAAGTTTAAAGCCGGATTTGGATACAAAAAGATTTCCCAAGCTTTAAACATCTCAAGGAGCACTGTGCAAGCCATCATATTGAAATGGAAGGAGCATCAGACCACTGCAAATCTACCAAGACCCGGCCGTCCTTCCAAACTTTCTTCTCAAACAAGGAGAAAACTGAACAGAGATGCAGCCAAGAGGCCCATGATCACTCTGGATGAACTGCAGAGATCTACAGCTGAGGTGGGAGAGTCTGTCCATAGGACAATAATCAGTCGTACAAATCTGGCCTTTATGGAAGAGTGGCAAGAAGAAAGCCATTTCTCAAAGATATCCATAAAAAGTCTCGTTTAAAGTTTGCCACAAGCCACCTGGGAGACACACCAAACATGTGGAAGAAGGTGCTCTGGTCAGATGAAACCAAAATTGAACTTTTTGGCCACAATGCAAAACGATATGTTTGGTGTAAAAGCAACACAGCTCATCACCCTGGACACACCATCCCCACTGTCAAACATGGTGGTGGCAGCATCATGGTTTGGGCCTGCTTTTCTTCAGCAGGGACAGGGAAGATGGTTAAAATTGACGGGAAGATGGATGCAGCCAAATACAGGAACATTCTGGAAGAAAACCTGTTGGTATCTGCACAAGACCTGAGACTGGGATGGAGATTTATCTTCCAACAGGACAATGATCCAAAACATAAAGCCAAATCTACAATGGAATGGTTAAAAAATAAACGTATCCAGGTGTTAGAATGGCCAAGTCAAAGTCCAGACCTGAATCCAATCGAGAATCTGTGGAAAGAGCTGAAGACTTCTGTTCACAAACACTCTCCATCCAACCTCACTGAGCTCGAGCTGTTTTGCAAGGAAGAATGGGCAAGAATGTCAGTCTCTCCATGTGCAAAACTGATAGAAACATACCCCAAGCGACTTGCAGCTGTAATTGGAGCAAAAGGTGGCGCTACAAAGTATTAACGCAAGGGGGCCGAATAATATTGCACGCCCCACTTTTCAGTTTTTTATTTGTTAAAAAAGTTTAAATTTTCCAATAAATTTTGTTCCACTTCACGATTGTGTCCCACTTGTTGTTGATTCTTGACAAAAAAATTAAAATTTTATATCTTTATGTTTGAAGCCTGAAATGTGGCGAAAGGTTGCAAGGTTCAAGGGGGCCGAATACTTTTGCAAGGCACTGTATATATATTCATGACGCTAAGATGCACAAAAGTTCAGTTTTTGCTAAAAATATATGGTTCGTTCAAAATTTGCCAAAAACATACCCGTTCATTTCTAATGGCTCAAATTTCCCATTCATATCCAATGGCCCTATTCGCCCACATTAATGAATAGCATAAAAACTTCCAATCACTCCTACTGATTTCAAACCCTATTGACTTGATCTCAACAGGAAGTGACCCTGAAATGCCTCAAATTCAACAGGAAGTGACCCAATATGTACAGGAAGCGAACCTGAAACGCCCCCAAATCAACAGGGAGTGATCCAATGTGAACAGGAAGTGGGCAAAAGGGGAAAAAATGTGAGCAATGCTTACTTGGTCAAAGTGAGGATCTTCACCCCTCTGAAGAGACTTTGCCAAAGGCTTTTCCTGCCAAAACAAACAACAAAACAATTTGAGCCTGACTGGTCTACCGTTGAAAACTAGCCTTTTGGCTAATTCGGGTACATTTACATTATTATTGTTCATTTAAATTTTAAATTTGGGGCATTTATGGGTCATTTCCTGTCAATTTGCACCACTTCCTGTTGATATTGGGTCACTTCCTGTTGATTTTGGGTCACTTCCTTTTGATTCGGGGCATTTTTGGGTCACTTCCTGTTGATTTGGGGGGATTTGCGGCACTTCCTGTTGATATCGGGTCATTTCCTGTTTATTTTGGGGCATTTCAGGCATACTTCTTGTTGTTCCTGGGTCACTTCCTATTGGTTTTTGGTCACTTCATGCTGATTTGGGGGGTTTATGGGTCTCTTCCTGTTGTTTTGGAGGGGGAATTTGTGACACTTCCTGTTGCTATTGGGTCACTTCCTGTTGATTTTCCGGCATTCATGGCTCACTTCTTGTTGATCCTGGGTCACTTCCTATTGATTCGAGGCATTTTCGGGTCACTTCCTGTTGATTTGGGGGAATTTGCGTCACTTCCTGTTGATGTTGGGTCACTACCAGTTGATTTTGGGGCATTCCAGGCTCACTTCTAGTTCATCCTGGGTCGCTTCCTATTGGTCTTCGGTCACTTCATGCCGATTTGGGGCATTTTCCTGTCACTACCAGTTTATTTTCGGTCACTTCCTTATGATTTTGAGGCATTTTCGGGTCACTTCATATTGATTCGGGGGGAATTGGTGTCAGGTCCTGTTAATATTGGGTCACTTCCTGTTGATTTTGGGGCTTTATAGGCTCACTTCTTGTCGATCCTGGGTCAATTCCTGCTGATTTGGGGCATTTTCGGGTCACTTCCTGTTGATTTGGTGGAATTTGCGTCACTTCCTGTTGACGTTGGGTCACTTCCTGTTGCTCTTAGGGTATTCCAGGCTCACTTCTAGTTGATCCTGGGTCACTTCCTATTGGTTTTTTGTCTCTTCGTGCTGATTTGGGGGCATTTATGGGTCACTTCCTGTTGATTTTGGGGCATTCCAGCTCACTTTATGTTGATTCTGGGTCACTTCTTATTGATTGTGGGTCACTTTTCGCTGATTTGTGGCATTTTCGTGTCCCTGCCTGTTTATTTTGGGTCACTTTCTGCTGATTTGAGACATTTTTGGGTTACTTCCTGTTGATTTTGGGTCAGTTCATATCGATTTTTGGTCACTTCCTCTTGATTTTGGGGCATTTATGGGCCATTTGACAGGTTGAAAAGCGATATTGTATAAGGTATGAAATGTATGAGGACGATTTTGTTTTATTATTTTTAATTGACTTTTGTATTTGCAAATCGAGCCCCAAAATTACACAAAGATACTGTTTGACCTCAATTTATATAAATATCAACGTTTTCAACAATATGTGTGCTAGAGCTAACTATAACGGATCGCGCAGACTCACCAACGGTTCGGCCATGATAACCCGGATCTTGCGCTCGGAGACGGCGGCGAAGGTGGCGAAGAGACTCTTGAGGACGTACTGGCCCGGTTTGCTCTCGGGGTCCACGATTATGGAGGCGCCGAGCGGTGGACACTTGTCCCCCTGGGCACTGCACACCGGAGGGAGGCGGCGCTTGTTGTCGCCATTGCCTACTGGAGAGGCTGCCCAGAAAAAAAAAAAAAAAAAAGACCATTTGGCAAACTAAAATTGCTTAATTTCTAGAGACTTTGTGGCTTATGGGACAAAAAAAGCCCCATTCATTTCAAAATGCAAAAAGAAAACAAATATATTTAGCAAAAATCTATACTGACACCAAAATTTGTCAAAAACTTCCCTGTACATTTCCAAAAGCACCTTCAACTCCCACAAAAAAAAAAGGTATTTGGATTCGTCCTATACCGAGCGGTGAACCCCGTACCAAGTCACATACTGAACCGTGTTTTATGTGCACCGTTACGCCCCCAATACAGTACATACATACATACATACATACTGTCCATACTAAGGCTGTAACAATACACGTATAGATATCGAAATCGCGATACACAAGGTCACAACCCTGTATTGTGGTGTGAGAAAATAGAATCATGACACAAAAGTGTTATTAATAATATTGTAGGGGGACAGAGAATTTTCATATTGCATTTATACATTTATTTAGCATATTTGTGTTAATTTTTCTTGTGATTTTCTTCCCATAAAATGTTAGTGGATCAATAATTCTTATGTGAATTGTATCGTTACACCTCATACATACATACAGTATGTACATACCATACATACATACCATACATACATAAATACCAAACATACAGCACATACATACAAGTACATTTATGCATACATAGATAAATATCAAACATACAGCATATACATAGCGTACATACCATACATACATACATACAGTACATACCTCTACATTTATGCATACCCTACATACATACATAGGCTATACATACTGTACATACATGCATAGGCTAGATACATAGGCTACATACATATATACTGTACACACCTTCCATACATACTGTAAATACATACCGTACGTATTCACATAATGTACGTACAGACAGACAGACAGACAGATTGTATATACAGTACATACATACATACTGTACATACCTATCATACATACATACCAAATCATACATTCAAATTCACATTATGTACATCCAGACATACATAAATACACACATACATGTACACCCCATACATACATACACACACACACACACTGAACATACATACAGTAAATACACACATATATACATAGGCTACTTACTTACTGTACATATATACCATACAGACATACTGTACATACAGTGCATACATACTGTACATACAGTACTTAATACGGTACATACATACATACAGTACATGCTGTATGTACATACACAAATCTGCTACATACATAGGCTACATACATACACACATACTATACATAAACACATACAAAAAGACAGACAGACATACGGTACATAATACATGCATACTGTAAAGTACATACATCCAAACTGTAAATACATACATGCCATACATATAGTACATACATACCATACATACAGTTTGTTCATACCCTACATAAATACTGTACATACAAACAGTACATACAGACAGACATACATACTGTACATATATACATATACAGTACATACTGTACATACATAGGCTACATACATACACACTTACATACGGTACATACACACACACACATACACAGAGAGACAGACAGACATACTGTACATACACACAGTAAATACATACATAAATACATACTGTACATATATACATACATACTGTACATACAGTACATAAGTATGTACATACATATAAATGTATACATACTGTACATACTCTATGTACACACATACTATACATACACACAAAAAGACAGACATACTGTACATACAGTACATACTGTACCTACATGCAAACTGTACATACATACATGCCATATATATATAGTACATACATACTGTACATACAGTTCGTTCACACCCTACATAAATACTGCACATACATACTGTACATACATAGGCTACATACATACACACATACCGTACATGCAGACATACATACTGTACATACAAAGGCTACATACACACTTACATACTGTACATACTGTACATAAATACTGTACATACATACAGTACATATACATACTGTTCATACATAGGCTACATACATAAATGCACACTTACATACCGTACATACACACACACACACACACACACATACATACATACATACATACAGAGACAGAAAGACATACTGTTTATACATACATACATACATACAGTAAATACATACATACATACTGTACATACATACATAGGCTTCATACATGCATATTTATATACTGTATATAGTACATACATACTGTACATAGTTTGTACATATAGTACATAATACTGTACATACATACATACATATACATATATACATACATACCGTACATACCGTATATACATACAAACATAGGCTACATACACGCATACTATACATACACACATACAAAAAGACAGACATATGGTACATACATACTGTACATACATGCAAACTGTACATACATACATGCCGTACATATAGTACATACAGTACATACCCTACATAAATACTGTACATACAAACAGTACATACAGACAGACAGACATACTGTACATACATACATACATACATACATACAGTACATGCATACATACTGTACAAAGGATACATACACAATTACATACGTACATATATACACACACACACACATACACACATACCGTACATACACACATACATATGTATAGACAGACAGACAGACAGATATATTGTACATACATTCAGTACATACATAGTACATACATACATACAGTACATGCATACTGTATATACATAGGCTTTATACATACACACTTACATACAATAATTACACACACACATACGTACAGACAGACACACATACATACAGTACATACATACCGTACGTACATACATACAAGTGCATATTGGAATACATGAGCAAGTGGCAGCACTATGAGAAATAAGAAGCTGAGATGTTGCAGCAGTCAGTGAGGAATCTCAACAGCAAATTTCAAGAATGCATTCATACCGGAGGGCGCTATCTAAAGGATGTCGTTTTTTCTATAGATGTAAATGTTTGTTCATTCGCTCCCACTTCAAATGGATTGCACATCTATAACTGTCCTTGGCACCCAATGACCTAACTTGTCATCCTCTGCGATGATTGTTGAATGACCCCAGATAACCTCGCTGTGGTGCCAAATACAGTAAACCAGTGAGGCATTTGTATCAGGGACGCCAAAGCCAAAGACGCTACCTACTTTCAAGGATGGTGGGCCTTTTCTTCTGCCGCATCTTTTTAAACTTCCCTCGAAAATCCGGCGGCGGGAAAGTATCCGGGAAGGCGTCGGCGACCGCCTCGTCCTGTCCCGGCTCGGCCTCCGAGACCCCGCTGACTTCTGTCATGCTCCCATAGGAGGAGATCTTTCCCTCTTCTTCTCTACCTCTGCCTGCTCGTGTGTCTTAAGCTCTGCACTTGTTCAACTAGTTATAGCCCCCACCCAAAAAAAAAAGGGAAAGTCTTGAATTGGACAGGTATTAAGTTACTTAGACGGCCCCTCCTCTCTTTGGGGCCAAAAGTCAGGACTGGAAAGAGGGAGAGAGAGAGAGGGAGAACGAGGAAAGGAGAGCAACATCCCCGCCTTGCGTGTGCCCAGCAGGCATTCCTGAATACATATCCTGTATTTGTCTTGTACTGTTTGCGTAATGTCGCCCCCGCCCCTGCTGGTGGCGCTCATTAGCAAACATGCAAAAATGATGGCTCAGTGAAAAACAGCAGAAAAGTCACACAAGTGCTGTACAATATGACGTTTTAAATCGCCAAAACTTTCAATCAAAATTTGACATAAATGCCTTAAATAGACCTGATCCTGCAATGCACATTTTGGCCAGCGGATGGCGTGCAATTTGCGCTGACATGCTGCATTGATTGGATCCCGTATGTGGATTGTAGTACGACCGATCGGCCTCGAGATGTCCCTATCGGCACTCAATAGTTGGTTAAATGACTCCCCCTAGTGATCATACATGAGTAATGCAAGACAATTGACAACAGCAGCATGCAATCCACACAGAACACAGACAACACTATATGTTTCAGTAGCATTATTAATGAATGCTTATATACAAATATAAAGTATATATATGGCGGAAAACACAGACAAGGCTGAAAAAGAAGTTTCTGCTCTTGCACCCCTCTTTAAAATAAACTTCTGTATTTTAAGCCAAAAGAACTGTTGTGTTTGATAGAACAATATGTCTATATGCTGCCATAGCAGATTCATGGCGCATGAAGTGCCCGAACTATTTTTAATTTGGCCGTTTTACCCTGGAAACCCCCATTTAGAGAAACTAAACTTTTTTTAAAAAATGACGTCACAATGAAAAAAATGGTGTCTGTAAAAAAGTCACGATATCTACCACATAACTATCACTTAATTGTATTTTTTTAAAATTATTATTACTGTTGCAGGTAACACTTTATAATAATTATACGTTTTACTAGTTAATAGATCATTAGTAGACTGTTGATAAATGATGTATTGTTGATTTGTGAAGTATTTGTTAACAGTTTGTTAAGCATTTACAGGGTGTTCTTAACCTGAAACAGTTTGTATAGAAAAGTTTCAAGTTTTTGTGTGTAACGTTTGGCTTTCTATCTTTTCAGGTTAAGAAATGCCGTTCACTTCAAAAGAAAAAGCATTTTGATTAGGCATTTTGCAGGCAGCGCTCATGTTGCACATCTATGAAAATCTGCCATAGACCTGTTGAAACTCGCCCCCCCGGCCCAGACGCACCCGCGGACAGCACCAACCAAAACAAGTGCCGCTCGGCTGACACTGCCCCGAGTGCGCCCGCCGGGAAGGCCGAATCTCGCGCGTCCTCTTATTTTAACCCTTTGTACTGACTCCATGTTTCAAAAGCTTGAAGAACACTCACCGAAAACAGGTTGACAATTTACTCGTCGACAATGGTAAAAACAAGGCAAAAACAGACGACGGAGGGACAATTCTGGATCCAAAACAAGGCTATATGTTTCCGAGCAGAAAAAATCTGTGTTATCTCAGTGTCCAGTCTTTTTAAAGTCTTTGCTGAGGCGGGCCCTGTCGAAGGCGTTTCTGGGCGTTGCTTTTGGGCCATCCCCTCTGTGGCCGGTTTTGGACGGCTTAGGTTCGTGCGCAGATTGGGACGCCCGCTATCAACTTTGCTCTCCGGGCTGGTTGTACTTGTTTTAGGACAAAGCGCTTTGTCCTTGGAGTTTGCTGGGAGAGCTGATTGCCAGAGTTGGTGCGTCAATCTTGTGATAAGACGGCATTGTGTATCTCTTCTATTTCTTCTCATTAAACTATGGTGTGCTATTTATTTTATATTAGTAGTGTAGTCCTACCGTAAATATGAAAATGATATTATTTCCTGATTAATTATATTACGTGTGTTAGACTAATGCAAACAGTTAGACGGTGCCTACGAAAACCTGTACCATATGTATGTGTTAGACTATATATGTGTTAGACTAATGCAAACAATTATATGGTGTGTGCGATGACGATATCTTTTCTCCTTCAGACCCAAGAAATATTTGTACTTTTCTTTGTATATTTAATGGGGCTGTCAAAATTATCGCGTTAACGGGCGGTAATTAATTTTTAATTTAATTTAATTTTTATTTTAATTTTTAATTTGATTTTTTTTTTTTTTTTTTTTTTTTTTTTTTTTTTTTTTTTTAAACCTGTCCTGTTCAGCTGTTTGACACAGAGAATGGAAGTCAAAGTGCCCGGATTCTGAACAGTTTTAATGTTTCACATTGAGAGTCTGACATACTCCCATTGTGATCATTCAAAATACATTTTTATTATGACAAAGCAGCGAACAGGAAGGGATTATGGGGGGACAGAAGAAAAGAAATACAAGAGAAGAAGGAAAAGAAACACATACACAAACAACAACTAGAAATACATTGAACATCTAAGCTAGTTACTAATATGCTGGTGCTGTCGTCAGCGAGATGTATTTCCGGTTTACACCATGTGGGGGCCTATTGGCCGGTGAAAGAGGAGAATGGGGGTGGGGGTGTCTATAAGCCTATAAGCTAAGTGATTGAAAGGGGTAGAGTGTACACAAATCAGTTCTGTGATCTAGAACCCAGTAATCGTGTGAATCTCTTATGAGTGTAAGCCCGTTGGCGACCAACCCTACGCCGCCGCATCGCCAATCCCGGCACCGGGACCCCCAACCCGAGCATGCCCTACCACATCCAGCAGCACGCAGGCCCCACCGGGCGCGCGACAGCCACGCAGACGGGTGGAGAATTTGATTTTTTTAATTAATCACGTTAAAATATTTGACACAATTAACGCACATGTCCCGCTCAGACAGATTAAAATGACAGCACAGTGCAATGCCAACTTGTTACTTGTGTTTTTTGGAGTTTTGTCACCCTCTCCTGGCGCTTGGGTGCGACTGATTTTATGGGCTTAAGAACCCATGAGCATTGTGTAATTATTGATATCAACAATGGCGAGCTACGAGTTTATTTTTTTATTAAACATTTTACAAATTTTATTAAAACGAAAACATTAAGAGGGGTTTTAATATAAAATTTCTATAAACTGTACTAACATTTATCTTTTAAGAACTACAAGTCTTTCTATCCATGGATCACTTTAACAGAATGTTAATAATGTTAATGCCATCTTGTTGATTTATTGCAACAATAAACAAATACAGTACTTATGTACCGTATGTTGAATGTACATATCCATCTTGTGTCTTATCTTTCCATTCCAACAATAATTTACAGAAAAATATGGCATATTTTATAGATGGTTTGAATTGCGATTAATTACGATTAATTATTTTTAAGCTGTAATTAACTCGATTAAAAATTTTAATCGTGTGACAGCCCTAGAAAAAATGTTTGATTTCGTCATCGCAAATATTTACTCATGTATATTTCTTTTTCTAATTACATTAAAAACTACAGTATATCTAGATATGTATATGGTGGAAAACAAGACTGAAAAAGCAGTTTCTGCTCTTGCAATCCTCTTTAAAAGAAACTGCTGTATTTTAAGCCAAAACAACAATTGTGTTTGACAGAATAATATGTCTTTATGATAACAATAAATCAACAAGATGGCATTAACATTATTACCATTCTGTTAAAGCAATCCATGGATAGAAAGACTTGTAGTTCTTAAAAGATAAATATGAGTACAAGTTATAGAATTTTTATATTAAAACGCCTCTTAATGTTTTCGTTTTCATAAAATTTGTTAAATTTTCAATCAAAAAATAAACTAGTTGCCCGCCATTGTTGATGTCAATAATTACACAATGCTCATGGGTGCTTAAGCCCATAAAATCAGTCGCAACCAATTGCCAGCAGAGGGCAACAAAACTCCAAAAAACACAAGTAACATTGCACTGTGCTGTCATTTTAATCTGTTTGAGCGGGGCATGTGCGTTAATTGCGTCAAATATTTTAACGTGATTAATCTAAAAAATTAATTACCGCCCGTTAACGCGATAATTTTGACAGCCCTATTTTTTTCTGTTAGTGGATTATTTATGGTAGCGCAAATAGAAATCCTAACCACAGAATACGAGTTTAACTTGAGGGGTCAACATAAACAATAAGCAAGCAGATCAATAAAAAGAAGACACAATACCTTGAGATGCAGCCGGTGCAGTCATTTGACTCCCTTTTGAGCTCGGCCGACTTCAGGTCTCCGTTGGCCCGCTTTCTGGTTCCGCTTCTCCGCTTCCCCTGAATAATGAACAACGTGGAGGAGGAGGTCACTTCGGAAAAATACTTTGACGACACAAACGACTTATAAGGAGCAGGAGTGACTAAATGGAACAAATAAATATGTGTTAAATATGTTGTTAATGCTCATGACAGGGTCATTTAATATTTATGATAGTCTCATGACAGTCTTATGGTGCCACTGTCCAATAAATTGTTACCAAATACAATAACTAGCACTTAATGAAACAACTGGATCAGTAACTGAAGAAAAAAAAATAGCACAGAACATAAATTTTGATTGTTATTTACATCTGTAGTGATGCAGTGCATGCTAGGAGGCATGCTGGACACAACAGGGGAGGGGAAGCAATGAACCAATTGGTTCAAAGCTTCATGGTGGTTCATTTAGTCTTATGACAGTTGTATGATGCCTATGTCACATATAGTGTTACCGGTGAATATCTTTTGGTGTAAATATCCCATAATACAGCTGCGGCTAATAGTCCAGTGCGGCGCATCTGTGAACAAATGCCGTTTTTGTGTCGAATTTGGTGGGTTGCGCCTTATAGTGCGAAAATTACGGTAAATACTTCAATGTGTCATTAATTCATTAAAATACTAGTCCATTTAATGTTGAATAAAATTCACGGTTTAATGAATTATTTGATGGACATGTGTTGTAACGCCGTTATTTATCTGTCAAAGTGATCCGTCAAAGTCAGTGGGCGGGGCTAACACCTTACTGGTTTCCCAGCACAAGAAGCCAAGACAGCTCTATTTGACATAAACGATCAATGGAGAGCCATTAAACATTTTTACTTGAATATTTATTTGTATATTCCAACAGGTATGTATTTGTTTTTAATTATTCAGACAATTATTTTTACATTTCAGCATTTTTTTGTCAAGTTTATTTTAATTTTGATGTATTTATTGAATTTATTGAAACATTCATTACAACTTTCATTCATTTACATTTGTATTACTAAATCTATTTTTTAAAACATTTATTATTATAGAATATTCTTTTTTTCCCCCTCATTTTTTAAAATTTATTTATTTCATTTGGGTACCCCTGATCAATACCTTATAAAGGTATTTAGTACTGTATTACACTTAGCCATTATTCAAGCAAAAAAACACAAACAATAATCATCCAACAGGTGGTGCTATAAGACCAATATCTTCAATAATCAACAATCTCATGTTATGGACAATAATAACGTAAGACAAAATGATGTCAAATAATGCATCACTATAATGGCATATTTATTCACATTTTAAATATATACAAACTGTTTCTGAACGAACGTTATTCACCCTCTCCCAATCAAAATGGATTGAACGGCTATAGCACTGAAAGCATTCACGTCCATTACTTCCTCTTCACTGGTCACTTCCTGTTGGTTTTGGGCCATTTTTGGTCACTTCTTTGTTCATTCATTGGATGCCATCGACAGCGCTAGACGTCAATTCCATTTTGACTAGGTGGGTTTGAATGAACGAAGGTGAATGTGGATACAAACGTGAGCCAAGTGCAGAACTGCACAAATTTGACAGCAAGAATGAAAAGTTGTACTTGGTATGTGTCAAAATGGATTTTGCCATGTGGCATTATTTGCCACATAACCAAAAAAAAAAATGCCATGTGGCAAAAAAATGCCACATGCCTAAATCCATTTTGCTAAATGTAAAAAAAAATGCCAATTGGCAAAAAAATGCCTCATGCCAAAATCCATTTTGCCACATGGCAAAAAATGATACATGCCAAAATCCAATTTGCCACATACCCCAAAAAAAATGCCACATGCCAAAATACATTTTGCCACATGGCAAACAGATGCCACATGCCAAAATCCATTTTGCCACACACCAAAGAAATGCCAAATGGCAAAAAAAAAAAAAAAAAAGCGACATGCCAAAATACATTGTGCCACATGGCAAAAACAATGCCACATGCAAAAATCTATTTTGCCACGTACCATAAAAAATGCCACATGCCAAAATTTATTTTGCCACATACCAAAAAATTGCCACATGGCAAAAAAATGCCACATGCCAAAATAGATTTTGCCACATGGCAAAAAAATGCCACATGCCAAAATCCATTTTGCCACGTATCATAAAAAAGGCCACATGGCAAAAAAATTGCTACATGCCAAATCCATTTTGCCACGTCCCATAAAAAAAGGCTACAGGGCAAAAAAATTCCTACATGCCAAAATATATTTTGCCACATAGCAAATAAAAATACCACATGCCAAAATACATTTTGCCACATTGCAAAAAAATGCCACATACCAAAATCAAGTTTGCCACATACAAAAAAAATGCCACATGGCAAAAAAAATGCTACATGGCAAAATAGATTTGCCACATGGCAAAAAAATGCCACATTCCAAAATCCATTTTGCCACGTACCATAAAAAAGGCCACATGGCAAAAAAATTGCTACTTGCCAAAATAGATTTTGCCCCATGGCAAAAAAATGCCACATGACAAAAAAAATGCCACATGCCAAAATAGATTTTGCCACATGACAAAAAAATGCCACATATCAAAATCAATTTTGCCACATGACAAAAAAATGCCACATGGCAAAAAAAATGCTACATGCCAAAATAGATTTTGCCACATGACAAAAAAATGCCACATATCAAAATCAATTTTGCCACATACCAAAAAAATGCCACATGGCAAAAAAAATGCCACATGCCAAAATACATTTTGCCACATGGCAAACAGATGCCACATGCCAAAATCCATTTTGCCACACACCAAAGAAATGCCAAATGGCAAAAAAAAAAAAAAAAAAGCGACATGCCAAAATACATTGTGCCACATGGCAAAAACAATGCCACATGCAAAAATCTATTTTGCCACGTACCATAAAAAATGCCACATGCCAAAATTTATTTTGCCACATACCAAAAAATTGCCACATGGCAAAAAAATGCCACATGCCAAAATAGATTTTGCCACATGGCAAAAAAATGCCACATGCCAAAATCCATTTTGCCACGTATCATAAAAAAGGCCACATGGCAAAAAAATTGCTACATGCCAAATCCATTTTGCCACGTCCCATAAAAAAAGGCTACAGGGCAAAAAAATTCCTACATGCCAAAATATATTTTGCCACATAGCAAATAAAAATACCACATGCCAAAATACATTTTGCCACATTGCAAAAAAATGCCACATACCAAAATCAAGTTTGCCACATACAAAAAAAATGCCACATGGCAAAAAAAATGCTACATGGCAAAATAGATTTGCCACATGGCAAAAAAATGCCACATTCCAAAATCCATTTTGCCACGTACCATAAAAAAGGCCACATGGCAAAAAAATTGCTACTTGCCAAAATAGATTTTGCCCCATGGCAAAAAAATGCCACATGACAAAAAAAATGCCACATGCCAAAATAGATTTTGCCACATGACAAAAAAATGCCACATATCAAAATCAATTTTGCCACATGACAAAAAAATGCCACATGGCAAAAAAAATGCTACATGCCAAAATAGATTTTGCCACATGACAAAAAAATGCCACATATCAAAATCAATTTTGCCACATACCAAAAAAATGCCACATGGCAAAAAAAATGCTACATGCCAAAATAGATTTTGCCACATGACAAAAAAATGCCACATATCGAAATCAATTTTGCCACATACCAAAAAATGCCACATGGTAAAAAAAAATGCTATATGCCAAAATAGATTTTGCCACGTGGCAAAAAAATGCCACATGCCAAGATCCATTTTGCCACGTACCATAAAAAAGGCCACATGGCAAAAAAATTGCTACTTGCCAAAATAGATTTTGCCCCATGGCAAAAAAAAAATGCCACATGCCAAAATTCATTTTGCCAAAAGTAAAAAAATACCAAATACCAAAATACATTTTGCCACAGACCAAAAAAATGCCACATGGCAAAAAAATGCCACATGCCAAAATAGATTTTGCCACATGGCAAAAAAATGTCACATATCAAAATCAATTTTGCCACATACCAAAAAAATGCCACATGGCAAAAAAAATGCTACATGCCAAAATAGATTTTGCCACATGGCAAAAAAATGCCACATGCCAAAATCCATTTTGCCACGTACCATAAAAAAGGCCACATGGCAAAAAAATTGCTACTTGCCAAAATAGATTTTGCCCCATGGCAAAAAAAATGCCACATGCCAAAATTCATTTTGCCAAAAGTAAAAAAATACCAAATACCAAAATACATTTTGCCATAAACCAAAAAAATGCCACATGGCAAAAAAATGCGATATGCCAAAATACATTTTGCCAAATGGCAAAAATAAGGTCACATGGCAAAAAAATTGCTACATGCCAAAACATATATTGCCACATGGCAAATAAAAATGCCACATGCAAAAATACATTTTGCCAAATGTAAAAAAAAAAAAAAATGCCAAAATACATTTTGCCATAAACCAAAAAATGCCACATGGCAAAAAAATGCCATATGCCAAAGTACATTTTGCCAAATGGCAAAAAAATGGCACATGGCAAAATACATTTTGCCACATCCCCCCCCCCCCCCCCCTGTAAAATTGCCACATTGCAAAAAAAAATGCTACATGGCAAAGTCATTTTTGCCACATAACAAATACCAATTTTCGTTCTCGGCCGTCCTGTGGGATTTTCAACATCACAATGTACTTTACAGTATGAATGTGCAGTTTCCAGCCCGCGGGCCTTTTATTTGACACCTATAATGTAAAGCACTTTGAATGACCTGGTGCTGAAATTGTGATATACGTACAAGTAAATGTGCCTTGCCTTTGCAGGGGCTAAACGTAAAATACTGCCGAGTAGCTACTCCTCTGTGTTTTAGCACTCAGGGTGAAGTCGCAGCTGATTTAAGATGATAGCTCGCCCGCGAGCGCCGTCTACACCGCTGCCAAATTGCTTTGTCAACTGTGGCGGCACACGCGCAGCGTGACAGCAGAGATGTGGATGGACGGAGCAGCAGGTGCGGCAGCATGCGAGGCCAAAGTTGGCCCCAGGACGGACACCAGTCACTCTCATATCAACTAGATAGCTAATTTATCCAATTCAAGCCTTCCTCATTATTATGTAGTTCACGGGTGTGGAATGTACCGCCCGCGGGCTGAAAGCGGCCTTCCCGCGGGTTGCACGCTGTAGCTTGTTCATACTGTGCATACAAAATCACTTGCTTTTATTTTGATATCGGCGCTGTAAAACCTGAGATTTTTGTAACCGAGTGCGTGTCCGCAGTTACATTCGTGCATTCGCCCCCTCCCAGTCTTAATTGCGCGTAGTACAAGTATGTTTACAAGCTACGTGTACTGTCGTGCAATTTGACTACAAGAACGAGGACTCGCGCGCAACTGTACCTCAAGTACGCTGACTCTTGCGCACCTGTACTACAAGTACGTCGACTCATGCGCACCTGTACTACAAGTACGTGGACTCGCACACACCTGTTCCACAAGTGCATGGACTTTCGCGCACCTGTACCACAACAGCGTGGACTCGTGCGCACCTGTACTACATGCACGTGTACTTGTACAACAAGCACGTATACGTGCGCGCACCAGTATTACAAGTGCGTTTACCTGCACGCACTTGTATTACAAGCGTGTGTACCTGTGTGCACCTGGACTACAAGTGCGCGTACCTTCGCGCACCTATATTACAAGCGTGTGTACCTGTGTGCACCTGCACTACAAACACGTGTACCTGCACGCACCCATACTACAAGCGCATGTACCTGCACGTACCCGTACTACAAGTGCGTTTATCGGCGCGCACCTGTATTACAAGCGCGTGTACCTGCGTGCACCTGTATTACAAGCGTGTTTACCCGCGCGCACCTGGACTACAAGCGTGTCCATATGCCTGCACCAGTATTACAAACGTGTGTACATGCGCACACCTGTACTACAAGCGCGTGTACCTGCGTACACCTGTATTACAAGCACGTGTACCTGTGCGCGTCTGTACTACAAGTGCATGTACCTGCATGTACCCATACTACAAGTTCGTTTATCTGCACGCACCTGTATTACAAGCGCGTGTACCTGCGTGCACCTGTATTATAAGCGTGGGTACCTGCGCGCACCTGGACTACAAGCGTGTCCACATGCCTGCACCTGTATTACAAGCGTGTGTACCTGCGCACACCTGTACTACAAGCGCGTGTACCTGCGTGCACCTGTATTACAAACACGTGTACCTGTGCGCGTCTGTACTACAAGTGCATGTACCTGCATGTACCCGTACTACAAGTGCGTTTACCTGCGCGCACCTGGACTACAAGTGCGTGTACTTGCACGCACCCATACTACAAGCACATGTACCTGCGCGCACCTGGACTACAAGTGCGTGTACTTGCACGCACCCATACCACAAGCACATGTACCTGCGCGCAACAGTACTACAAGCACGTGTACCTGCACATACCCGTACTACAAATGCGTTTACCTGCGCGCACCTGTATTACAAGCACATCTACCTGCGCGCACCTTGACTACAAGCGTGTGTACCTGCGTGAACCTGGACTACAAGTGCATGTGTACCTGTGTGCACCTGCACTAAAAACGTGTGTACCTGCACGCACCCATACTTCAAGCGCATATACCTGCTCGCAACAGTACTACAAGCGCGTGTTCTGCACATACCCGTACTACAAATACGTTTACCTGCGCGCACCTGCATTACAAGCACGTGTACCTGCACGCACCTTAACTACAAGCGTGTGTCCCTGCGTGCACCTGGACTACAAGTGCGTGTACCTTCGCTCCCCTATATTACAAGCGTGTGTACCTGCGTGCACCTGGACTACAAGTGCCTGTACTTGCACGCACCCATACTACAAGCACATGTACCTGCGCGCAACAGTACTACAAGCACGTGTACCTGCACATACCCGTACTACAAATGCGTTTACCTGCGCGCACCTGTATTACAAACATGTCTACCTGCGCGCACCTTGACTACAAGCGTGTGTACCTGCGTGCAACTGGACTACAAGTGCGTGTACTTGCACGCACTCATACTATAATCACATGTACCTGCGCACAACAGTACTACAAGCACATGTACCTGCACATACCCGTACTACAAATGTGTTTACCTGCGCGCACCTGTATTACAAGCACGTCTACCTGCGCACACCTTGACTACAAGCGTGTGTACCTGCATGAAGCTGGACTACAAGTGCGTGTGTACCTGTGTGCGCCTGCACTAAAAACGTGTGTACCTGCACGCACCCATACTACAAGCGCATGTACCTGCTCGCAACAGTACTACAAGCGCGTGTTCTGCACATACCCGTACTACAAATACGTTTACCTGCGCGCACCTGCATTACAAGCATGTGTACCTGCGCGCACTTTCACTACATGCGTGTGTCCCTGCGTGCACCTGGACTACAAGTGCGTGTACCTTCGCTCCCCTATATTACAAGCGTGTGTACCTGTGTGCACCTGCACTACAAACGCGTGTACCTGCGCACACCTGTACTAGAAGCGCATGTACCTGCGCACACCTGGATTACAAGTACGTGGACGTGCGTGCACTTGTACCACAAGTGCGTTTACGACAAGTAAGTTTACAAGCTCAGGGTTATGGTAAGGTCAGTAAGTGGACTTGCGTAAAAACGTGTGTACCTGCGTGCACCTGTACCACAAGCGCGTGTACCTGCGTGCACCTGTACTACAAGCGCATGTGCCTGTGTGCACCTGTACTCCAAGTGCAAGTACCTGAAGCCACCTGTGCGACAAGTTTACAAGCTCAGGGTTATGGTAAGCTCAGTACGTATACTTGTGTACAAGCGCGTTTACCTTCGCGTACCTGTACTACAAGCGTGTGTACCTGCACGCACCTGTACTACAAGCGTGATTACTCATGTGCACCTGTACTACAAGCGCGATTACTCATACGCACCTGTACTGAGAGCGCGTGCACTCGCGCGTACCTGTACTACAAGTATGTGTAGACTTGTAGAGCAATATTTTGAACCTGGTTGCAGTACCATTTTTGGCCACCAAGCTTACATATTGCTTGCTGAATTGTCTTCTCAAAGACTGGTGTCCAGATAAACAATATTTTCGCTTTTACCCATGTGGTACTGAATTGTATTGCTTTATTTGCCTATACTGTATCGTATCGAATCGTATCACTTCCAAACTGTTACGGCTTAAAGCCTCACGCCACAGATTCCCAACCTTAGTGATGACAGTACCCGATCTCGTTTTAGTCGTTCATATCAGCTGCTTTGACAAAGGTGAACAAAATGTGTTCCATCGAGATCCATTTGAAGATCACCTGTGTTGTAAAGTCACGATAACGTTTGCACAGACGCCGCTAAGACATCACATCAAAGCCGCAGGTGAAAAAGCTGCATTTTCTATAGTCAGGCCACAAAACCTCCGGCTGTCACCCGCCCGCCAGAAGCGAAGCGGGATTTAAAGACGCCGTGGCTGATGTGATTTAATGCATGTCATTGAGGTTAGCGCGCACTCACGCATGCACGCGTACACTTGCCTTTAGCTTCCAGTTTCTCCGTTCCCTGAACAAGGTCAGAGAGCCGCTGCAGCGGCTGCCTTCATTTTCATCCGGAGCGGTCTGAAATGAGCTTTTCTGGGCTGCCACCCCCTGCAAAGAATTGCTCAGAAATGTGGATGAACAATTTCTTGAACCCTTAAACCTTCACTGAAGATGAACATTCACTGATTTTGGGTCACTTTCTGTTCATTTTGGGGCAATTCGAGGTCACCTCCTGTTCATTGGTCAATTCTTGAAGATTGGAGGCGTTTTCAGGTCAATTCCTGTTGATTTTGGGATCACTTCCTGCACATTTGGTGCATTTCGGGGTTACATCCTGTCAATTTTGGATCATTTCCTGTTGCGTCAATAGGAAATGATCCAAAATGTACTGGAAGTGACCCGGAAATGACGTGAAGTCAACGCAAAATTATCCAAAATATACAGGATATGAACCTGAAATGCCCCAAATGTACAGTCCCTGACAGAAGTCTTGTCGCTTATCCATTTTGTAGAAACAATTGCTAATAACTTGAATTTTAATGATTCAGAAAGGGCTCATATGAAAGCTAAGACCCTCCCAAATGATTTTGAATGTACAAAAATATATTTGTTTTATGTTTCTTTAACATTAAAGAAAGCAGTCTTGCATGCCTCCCAGAGTTCATCAACATTCTTGGGTTTCGTCTTCCATGCTTCCTTTTTCATCCTACCCCAGACATGCTCAATATTGACTGGGCTTTGAGGTTTGTGAATGTATTTCTAATACGAAAAAAGAGGTGAGTTTTGAGCATGTAACATACAGTGGCGGATTTTGGGGCCTAAGGCGAACATATCCAGGGGCCCTCTTGATGGGTCAGGGGTTAAAAAAGTGAGAAAGGTGTGGAGAAAATATGTTCCGGTACACTAGGGCTGTCCTAAACGAGAAATTTTCTCCTGATGAGTCATCCGACTAGTTTTACGATCGATCGACTAATCTAATAATTTTCTTTTTTTTTTCCCTTAATTTAGCAATTAATTTTTTGTTGACGCTTATTAATTCACAAAACCATTTTGGAACACTTAAATTCTTTATTAAAGTACAAATAGTCATGTAAATTAATCACAAATAAACAATGAGGTTAAATGCTGATAGCATTTACTAGTGCAAAAGAATTGAAAGTAAACAGATTCAGAACACTGCCTTTCCAACATTATTCAAAACAATTCTTAAAAAAAATTCTAACATTATTATTATAGTATACTACTATATATAATAGAAGTATAATAATTCTAATAATTATTCATTGCCAATCATATTTGCCATAGTGTCATTTGAAAGCTATTCTTAGTGTAGAATCTGTATTCAGTAGTATTTACTCAACATATTATAATATTAATTCTGAAGTATGTGGGATTAACTCCAGAAATCGTTATTTATATGACAAACATTACATGCTTTTATTTTGAAATGTTCACCGGAGGTACGTTCGCTAAACCGCTAACCGAAAGCTTTACACTCCGTAAAAAAAAAAAATTCTTCATCATTGCTTGTGGTTTCACTAATAGCTTTATTTTTTTTTTCTTTAGCAAATGCTGTTAACCAGCTGTTGAGTGTTATTGCATGACTGATTGTAACTGTACTGCATTGTTTTGCCACAGGGTGTGCTGTCGTGTATCTTATGTTCGCTGTTAAGAAGAAGAAGAAAGTTAAAAGAGGCATTAGCGGCCTGTTCTCAACTTCTCCCTCACCGCACTTTGGCTCTAATGGAGAGCACGTTCGCGTATGTGTTCGAAATAAACGATAGCCGATGTGCAAAGTAGCAAGTGAGCTGTAAAAATAGCGAGCTTAGTGGCGTGAAAAACGCGGGAGAGCTAAGTGAAGCTACCGAACAGCTAAGCGATGTTAAACAGAGCTAAGCGAAGCTAAACGGTGCTAAATGAAGCTAAGCGACTGATACTCAGTCCGTCGGCGTGGAACAGTCCATTGTAGTGCGTGTGTGTTTGGGGGAGAGATAATTAATATAAATGCAGCATTCAAATGGTTTTCTTTTTTGTTTTGCTATTTGTTTGGTATGCTGACATAATTATACATGACGAATAGTTGGGGGTGCTGCTGGCTCCGGTGGCCCAAGCTCTTGCTCGTTGTGGTAAGGGCAGCTGGTTGGGGGCCCCCTACTGGTTGGGGGCCTAAGGCCTACTTCGCCTGAATAGTAGATCTGCCTATGGTCACATATTTTTGTATTTGAAGTCCATTTTTTGTTCAATTTTCACACTACTTTCTGTAGGCGACAAAACTTTTGTCTTGCCTAAATTGACCTTTATGTCTTCATTAAATGATAAATCTTTTTTTGCAGTGAAACAAATATATTTTTGTACATTCATCATTTGGGAGGGTCTTAGCTTTCATATGAGCCATTTCTGAAACCAACTGAATCATTAAAAGTCAGGTTATTAGTAATTGTTTCTACATAATGGATAAGCGACAAGACTTTTGTCAGGGACTGTACAGGAAGTGGCCCGAAATATTAACAGGTAGTGACATAGAACGCCCTATATTAAACAAGAAGTGACCTGGAAATGCCGTAAAATCAACAAAAAAATGATCCAAAATGTACCGGACCAAACACATGTTCATGTTTCAGTGCCTTGTGCCAATCTGTTTTGACTGGGGTTGGACATCTAGCGCTTTCAATGGCAGCCAGTGCGTTAAACACAAGTATTTAAAAAAAGGCAACATTTGATGGTGTGCTGTGAAACATAAAGTGAGCAAAAAGAAAAACGCCTCCGGTTGCAATAAGAAAAGGAAAGCGGCTTCGTTAGCGGCCGCTCAAGCGGAATAAATGAGGCCCCGCCAAACGTCTACAGCAAATTGCGGCGGCCCCTCAAGCGCATTTTAACGAGGCGCAAATGACTTGTTTTTGATTACCGCTTAAATAAAACACCAATGGCGATACGCTGGAGACGCATTACTAGTTGGAAAATGACATTCAAAATGGCGGATCAGTTGTTAGGAAGGCTTTTTTTTTTTTTTTTTTTTTAGCTCTGAAACACTATTGAGTTGCCATCATCATCTGATTTAAGAAATATTTGTTAAACATTGGGGGAATACATGAGTACCTGAAAATATTAATAGTTTTTTTTTTTTAATCATTGAAAACAAATATGGGAAAATCCTAAATCAGGAAAAAAATGTTTTTTTTTTACAAAATATAAAATATACAATAAATAACTAGTATAGAACATGAACTTTATTTAAATCTGTTGTGCCACATTGCATGCTGGGAGGCATGAGACACGAGTGGAAATATGCTGTATCACCAGAATGTTGACAGCAGATGGCAGCAGAGCTGTTCTGAATCTCTAAAAGTAGCAGTGATGGCCAAATGAAGCTTCTTGAACCAATGATGCTTCATGGTGGTTCATTTGCTCTCAAGGGTTCTTGAGGGCAACAGGGTTGAGAATTCTATAGCTATTTGTTTAACAAATTGATAGGAATATTACTATATGAACAAAACACAACTAATTATATCGGTACATGAATGTTGTAATACTAGAATACAAGTATAGAAGTACTATAATACTTGTAATATATGAGTATACTAATACAAGTTATGAAAATGAAAAATATCAATAAAAATAGAAAATACTAAATTTAAAAAATAATAAAGATGCTTTAAAATATACATAAGAAATAAGTAGCATAGAACATGCACATTTAAATCGGTACGAGCGCATTGCATGCTGAGAGGCATGAGATGAAAATATGTTGTATGATAACAGTGCTGACAGCAGGTGGCAGCAGAGGTGTTCTTAATCTCTAAAAGTAGCAGTGATGGCCAAATGAAGCTTCTTGAAGCAATGAAGCTTCATGGTGGTTCATTTGCTCTCAAGGGTTCTTGAGGCCAACAGGGTTGAGAATTCTATAGCTATTTGTTTAAGAAAATGATAGGAATATTACTTTTTGAACAAACACAGCTAATTATATAGGTATATCCATGTTGTAATACTAGAATACAAGTATACTAGTACTATAATACTTGTAATATATAAGTATACTAATATAATACAAGTTATAATACAAGTAATAATCATAGTTAAAAAAATGAAAAATAGAAAAATAGAAAAAACTAAATTTAAAAAATAATAAAGATGCTTTAAAATACACATTAGAAATAATTAGCATAGAACATGCACATTTAAATCGGTACGAGCGCATTGCATGCTGAGAGGCATGAGATGAAAATATGTTGTATGATAACAGTGCTGACAGCAGGTGGCAGCAGAGGTGTTCTTAATCTCTAAAAGTAGCAGTGATGGCCAAATGAAGCTTCTTGAAGCAATGAAGCTTCATGGTGGTTCATTTGCTCTCAAGGGTTCTTGAGGCCAACAGTGTTGAGAATTCTATAGCTATTTAACAAAATGATAGGAATATTACTATATGAACAAAACGCAACTAATTATATAGGTACATCAATGTTGTAATACTAGAATACAAGTATACTAGCGCTATAATACTTGTAATATATGAGTATACTAATATAATACAAGTTATAATACAAGTAATAATCATAGTTAAAAAAATGAAAAATAGAAAAATAGAAAAAACTAAATTTAAAAAATAATAAAGATGCTTTAAAATATACATTAGAAATAATTAGCATAGAACATGCACATTTAAATCGGTACGAGCGCATTGCATGCTGAGAGGCATGAGACGAAAATATGTTGTATGATAACAGTGTTGACAGCAGGTGGCAGCAGAGGTGTTTTTAATCTCTAAAAGTAGCAGTGATGGCCAAATGAAGCTTCTTGAAGCAATGAAGCTTCATGGTGGTTCATTTGCTCTCAAGGGTTCTTGAGGCCAACAGGGTTGAGAATTCTATAGCTATTTGTTTAAGAAAATGATAGGAATATTACTTTTTGAACAAACACAGCTAATTATATAGGTATATCCATGTTGTAATACTAGAATACAAGTATACTAGTACTATAATACTTGTAATATATAAGTATACTAATATAATACAAGTTATAATACAAGTAATAATCATAGTTAAAAAAATGAAAAATAGAAAAATAGAAAAAACTAAATTTAAAAAATAATAAAGATGCTTTAAAATACACATTAGAAATAATTAGCATAGAACATGCACATTTAAATCGGTACGAGCGCATTGCATGCTGAGAGGCATGAGATGAAAATATGTTGTATGATAACAGTGCTGACAGCAGGTGGCAGCAGAGGTGTTCTTAATCTCTAAAAGTAGCAGTGATGGCCAAATGAAGCTTCTTGAAGCAATGAAGCTTCATGGTGGTTCATTTGCTCTCAAGGGTTCTTGAGGCCAACAGTGTTGAGAATTCTATAGCTATTTAACAAAATGATAGGAATATTACTATATGAACAAAACGCAACTAATTATATAGGTACATCAATGTTGTAATACTAGAATACAAGTATACTAGCGCTATAATACTTGTAATATATGAGTATACTAATATAATACAAGTTATAATACAAGTAATAATCATAGTTAAAAAAATGAAAAATAGAAAAATAGAAAAAACTAAATTTAAAAAATAATAAAGATGCTTTAAAATATACATTAGAAATAATTAGCATAGAACATGCACATTTAAATCGGTACGAGCGCATTGCATGCTGAGAGGCATGAGACGAAAATATGTTGTATGATAACAGTGTTGACAGCAGGTGGCAGCAGAGGTGTTTTTAATCTCTAAAAGTAGCAGTGATGGCCAAATGAAGCTTCTTCAACCAATGAAGCTTCATGGCGGTTCATTTGCTCTCAAGGGTTATAGAGGCCAACAATGTTGAGAATTCTATGGCTATTTGTTTAAGAAAATGATAGGAATATTACTATATGAACAAAACGCAACTAATTATATAGGTACATCAATGTTGTAATACTAGAATACAAGTATATAAGTACTATAATACTTGTATTATACTAGTCTACTTGTATTATATGAGTATACTCATATAATACAAGTAATAATAGTAGTAAAAAAAAAAAGAAAAATACAAATGGAAATATTTAAAAAAATTATAATAGGTAAGAAAATATACGTAAGAAATAAGTAGCATAGAACATGCACATTTAAATCGGTACAGGCGCATTGCATGCTGGGAGGCATGAGACACGAGTGTAAATATGTTGTATAATAACAGTGTCGACAGCAGGTGGAAGCATATTCTGTATCTCTAAAAGTAGCAGTGAAGGCCAGATGAAGCGTCTTGAAGCAATGAAGCTTCATGGTGGTTCATTTGCTCTCAAGGGTTCTTGAGGCCAACAGTGTTGAGAATTCTATGGCTATTTTTTTAAGAAAATGATAGGAATGTGCTTATGTTACTGCCTGAACAAAATGCAACATGTAGCTACAAAAATGTTATAATACTACTATTGTACAAGTATACTAATACTAGTTCTAAAAATACATGTTATAACGAGATGAGAAAAAAAAAAACACGTCGGGTTTGAGCACAATTTTAATGACATTATTCATTTTTGAACGTTTTTTGTGATGTATCGCATTGCTAACAAGTATAGCTAGCAAGTACATATCTGTAACCATTACTGTTCTTTTCTAAAAACTTGGAAAGCAAGACCTTTTGACTATTAAGTGAAGATGGAGTTCAATTTATATCTCAAGGCTGTTGAGTTGCTCAACTTTAGTGCAGCAAAGTGATGTCAAGAAAAAAAAAACTCGATACCGTTTGCCTCGCGGATACGGCGAGCATTCATCATTTAAGATGCAGTGGAACAAATGGATTGACCTTCGCATAATAAGATGCTTGAGGCGCAAGCAGTCAATCAACGGAATAACAAACAGGATGACGGATGCTTTACCAAGCCATACGCGACACCTTTGAATTTTTCACGCGAATCGGCGTACGGTCGACTCGTACGCCGCCATCGACGGCGATATACGTCCAAACCGTTTGGCCATCTTGGAAACGCAGATGTTTGAGAATAATGAGTTTTGATTATTTATAAAGATGATAAGCTGCTTTTAATGAGAAAGATAAATATGAGAATTTTTCAAAATCTTTTTTTTTTTACAAAAAAAAAAAAAAAAGAAAGGACTTATATTATTTTAAATTGATTTTTTTTAAAAAAGTAATGTATTAATATTAACTATTTTTGGGGAAATACACAAATATAAAATATTATAAAATACCTGATATATATATAGGCTATATATATACATTTATATAAATGTTTAAAAAATTCATCAAATTAAAAATGAACATGTTTACCTGTTTTAATTACATTTTTTAAAATATTTTTTCATGTTTACTACTTTATATAAAATAGAACAAAATTAACAAAATATAAATATTTTATATAAAATTATGAGAAAAATAATATAAATATAAAATTAGCAAAATATCAAATATGAATATATTATTTAAAATTATATCAATTTATATAAATGTTTTAAAAAATTCATCAAATTCAAAATGAACATACTTACCTTTTTATAATATAAAAATATTCATGTTTAGTACTGTATATGAAATAACAAAATTAAGACAATATAAAAATATTATACAAAATATAATTGTAAAAAATAATTTCATATTTATATTATTTTAACAAAATATGATTACATAAGATATTATAAAAATAAATGAATATACAAAAATATACAAATAAATAAATGAAATAATAAATATACAAATTTAACAAAAACATTTAAATGGCTGCAAATTTTATGAAAAAAAAGAAAATTATATACTGCATTTAAGTTTACCCCCTATTAAAAAATACAAAAAAAATATATATTGACTGTTTTTTTTTTTTTTTTAAATATATATATATATATACAAATATTTTTTTTTAAATCCCAAATTGGAGTTAACTTTTTTTTTTTCCAAAATAATTTTCAAAATATACTTTTTTTGTTGTTGTTGTAAAATATAATTTAAAATTAATCAAACCAAACATTTAAATTGCCGCAAGCTTTTCCTGATTGAATAATAACCCAATAATTAAGTACAAAAAAACTATTGACCGAATTTTCACATTTAAAAAAAGAATTTTAAAAAATCCTAGAGTTAAAAAACATATAAAGAAAATTAAAGGACAAATCGGATTTTTAACTTGAAGGGATTTAAAAACAAAATTATATCAAAATCAGCGTAAATGGGAGCAAAAAAAAAAAAAAAGCAAGGATAAAAAGTATAAAAAAATATATACTTTACTGCTAATTATTATTTTATAAATCCAAACAAATACAAATAAAACATTGACCTTTTTTTTTTATTATTTATAATTTTCATTCATCTCGAATGGGAGTAATGAAAAAAAAATCAAATCTTCCCTATTATCTTTTTGAACTGAACCAATAAAAATGTGATCCATTTAAAGTAAAACAAAACTTAAATCAATGTAAAAACAGCACGGGACTTTGTTTACAATAAAAAGTCTCCATTTATTTGAAAATAGACATTTAAGCATGAGTGGCATCTTGTGAACAATACAGAGGTTGCTTGCATCATATTCATATAAATAATTCCTCACATGCAAGTAAGTTCATTCCGTTTTTCAGTTCACAACTCGGTTTTGTCGCCCGAGCTCCTCTTGCGCTCGTCTTCACGCAGCCATTTGTGGAAAACCGCTACGGGGTCCACGTTCCAGTGTTTGTGGAAAGAAATGGGCACCTGGTGAGCCAGCAGCTCCGCCGCGTAGTCCTCCGGTCGGGCCTGGAAGCCATAGGCCGCATTTTCAAAACGCCTCCACTATTGAGCTTATGTTCTTGTGAAACGGCGGAACGGAACAAATTCAATTGACTCTCATTCACTGGAAGTTGGGTTTTTTGTGACTCGTAATTTTGGATATTGTTTTTTTTTTTTTAATTTTAATTAATAAAAAAGATTTTTTTTAAATCACAATATTTTTTGCGACTGTTTTTAGGACAAATTTTTTTTTATGACAAATTTTTATGTGACTTTTTTTTTTTTTTTTTCTCCAAACTATATTTTTGCGACCACATTTTTTTGTGACAATTTTTTTTTTGCAACTTATTTTTAGGTTGTTTTTTTTGTGACTGAATTATGCGATTGAATTTTTGACGACAATTTTTTTTGCTATACATTTTTTGCGACAACTTTTTTTTTTTGGACTTGAGTTTTTGGACTGTTAATGTTATACATTTATTTGCGACTGAATTTTTCGACTGATTCTTTCCGGCTACTACATTGTTTGTGTGTCAACATTTTTTTTGCTGCATTTTTGTGACTAATAGTTAATTTTTTTGCGACCTAATTTTTGACTATTTTTTTAATGAAAATGTTTTTTGGCTATACATTTTTGTGACTGATTTTTTTTTTACAACTACTTTTTTTGTGATAATATTTTTTGCAACTGATTCTTGCTTGCGACTAAATTTTTTTGTGACAAAATTTTTTATACAATATTTTTTGCGATTGAATTTTTTTGACTAAATTTTTGTGACTAAATAAAAAAAAACATTTTTTTTCGGGCCACACATTTTTTGTGACTGATTTTTTTCTTACAACTACATTTTTTTGGTGACAGAATCTCTTTTGCGACTGAATTTTTTGGACTGAAAGTTGTGTTTTTTGTGACTCATAATTTTGGAATTTTTTTTCTTTTTTCTTTTGACTGAATTAATAAAAATGAGGTTTTTTTTATGACAATTTTTATTTTTTGCAAATGCATGTTTTTAGGACAGATTTTTTTATGACAAATTCTTTCTATGAGACTTTTTTTTTTTTTAAACTTTATTTTGCAACCAAATTTTTTGTATCCAATATTTTTTGCAACCGATTTTAGTTTTTCTTTTTGTGAGTGAATTTTGCGATTGAATTTTTGACAATTTTTTTTTTGCGACTGATTTTTCATGAGAACAATTTTTTTAGACTTAATTTTTTGGACTGTTAATGTTATACATTTATTTGCGACTGAATTTTTCGACTGATTCTTGCGGGCTACTACATTTTTTTGTGTGTCAAAAACTTTTTTCACTGCATTTTTGGGACCAAATAATTTTTGGGGGACTGGATTTTTCTGACTTTTCTGGATTTTTTTTTAATGACAATTTTTTGTGACTGATTTTTTTTTACAACTACATTTTATGTGACAATTTTTTTTTGCAACTGATTTTTGCTTGTGACAAAATTTTTTTGTGACAAAATTTTTTATACAATATTTTTTTGCGACTGAATTTTTTTAACTAAATGTTTGTGAGCAAATATTTTTTTTGACCGGATTTTTGTGACTAAATTAGAAAAAAAAAATTTGGGGCCATACATTTTTTGTGACTGATTTTTTATGACTGATTTTTTTCTTACAACTACATTTTTTTGGTGACAGAATCTCTTTTGCGACTGAATTGTTTAGACTGGAAGTTGTGTTTTTAGTGACTCATATTTTGAAAAAAAATTTTTTTGGGGCTGAATTAATAAAAATTAGTTTTTTTTTTTGTTTTTTTTTTTGTGACAGAATGTTTTGACTTCATTTTTCCGACCAAACATATTTGTAACAAAAATTTTTTTTGTAACTGATTTTTTTAGCTCAATATTTTTTTTTTTAGACTGTTTTTTTCTTTGACAAACGTTTTATGACTAATTCTTTTTCTCCATATTTTTTTTGTGACACAATTTTCTGAATGTTTTTTTTTCTTGCAACTACATTTTTTTTGTGACAAAATTTTTGACTGTATTTTTTAATTTATTTTTTCGCTATACATTTTTTTTCTGACTGATTTTTTTTTTGCAACTACATCTTTTGTTACAATTCTTTTTGCGACTTAATTTTCTGACTGTATTTTTGGGACCAAATTTATTGTAACAAAAAATTTTTTGCAACTGAATTTTTTTGACTCAAAGTTTTTTGCTATATTTTTTTGCGACTGAATTTTTCAACAGATTTTTTTTTTTTTTTTTTTTTGGACTACTTTTTTTGTGACGGGATTTTTTTGGGGACCGATTTTTATTAGACTAAATTTTTTGCGACTGATTTTTTGGCCAATTTTTTTGCTTATTCCGGATAACCCGGATGTTGCAACAGAATATTTTGGGGTGACAGAATATTTTTTTTGCCACTGAACAATTTTATGACTGAATTTTTTTGCAACTAAAAATTCAAACTCTGCTAGCACAGATTTGCTTCCTTAGCGTAGCCGTCTATTGTTGTCAATGGCAGGCAAGGAGTTAAGTAACTGAGAAGTTGGTGCCGGTCACCTGATGGAAAAGCGGGCTGTGCGTGGCGGGTATGTCCAGAGCATTGAGGCACATTCCCAGCACCATGTCGTCCGGCGCGTCGTCGCTGTAGCATTTGCAGCCGCTCCGGAGGAGGCGCGCCACTGCCTCCCGGCTAAACACCATGCTGCACAAAAAGTTTGGTATGCCAGTGAAAAGAAAGCTTTATTTTTTTTTCCTTAAAACATTGCTGAGACTAAACATTGGGAGGGAGTGTTGAAGGAACTTCATGAAGCTAAGGCAAATCCACCTATTTCATTCATTGGACATTTATAATCAGGTGTGCGTACCTTTAAGCAGTGGTTAAATTGCTAATTTGCAGGCGGGGGAGCCCTAAAATTCAGTGTTGTGGCACAGAGGGCAACATTTTGTACTAGCTTCATTCTTTAAATTGGGATGGTTGGTGTACCGGGTCACTTCCTGTTGAAATTGGGTGATTTCCTGTTGATTTTGAGGCATTTCTCGGGCCACTTTCTGTTTATCAGATCACTTCCTGTTGGCTTTTTAGGCTTTTTTCAGTCACTACCTGTTGATTTTGAGGCATTCTGGGTCACTTCCTGTTGAAATTGGGTCACTTCCTGTTGATTTTGAGGCGTTTTGGGGTCATTTCCTGTTTAACAAAGCACTTTCTGTTGATTTTGAGGCATTTTTGGGTCATTTCCTGTTGATTTTGAGGCATTCTGGGTCACTTCGATTTTGTGGCATTCTGGGTCTTTCTGTTGATTTTGAGGCATTCTGGATCACTTCCTGTTAAAATTGGGTCACTTCCTGTTGATTTTGAGGCAGTATGGGTCACTTCCTGTTCATGAAATCACTTCCTGTTGATTTTGAGGCATTTTTGGGTCACTTCCTGTTGATTTTGAGGTATTTTTGGGTCACTTCCTGTCTATCGGATCACTTCCTGTTGATTTGGAGGCATTTTTGGGTCATTTCCTGTTGATTTTGAGGCATTCTGGGTCACTTCCTGTTAAAATTGGGTCACTTCCTGATGATTTTGAGGCATTTTGGGTCGTTTCCTGTTCATGAAATCACTTCCTGTTGATTTTGAGGCATTTTTGGGTCACTTCCTGTATATCGAATCACTTTGTTGATTTTGAGGCCTTTTGGGTCATTTCCTGTTGATTTTGAGGTATTCTGGGTGACTTCCTGTTGATTTTGTGGCATCCTGGGTCACTTCCTGTTGATTTTGAGGCATTCTGGGTCACTTCCTTTTAAAATGGGGTCACTTCCTGCTGATTTTGAGGAATTTCTGGGTCACTCTCTGTTTGTCGGATCACTTTCTGTTGATTTTGAAGAATTTTTTGGGTCACTTCCTGTTGATTTTGAGGAATTTTTTGGGTCACTTCCTATTGATTTTGAGGCATTCCAGGTCATTTCCTGTTGATTTCAAGGCGTTTCTTGGGTCGCTTCCTGTTTATCAGATCACTTCCTATTGATTTAGAGGAATTTCTGGATCACTTCCTATTGCTTTTGAGGCATTCTAGGTCACTTCCTGTAGATCAGATCACTTCCGGTTGATTTTGAGGAATTTCTGGGTCACTTCCTGTTTATTGGATCACTTCCTGTTGATTATGAGGCATTCTGGGTCACTTCATGTTGCTTTTGAGGCATTCTAGGTCACTTCCTGTTGATTTTGTGGCATCCTGGGTCACTTCCTGTTAAAATGGGGTCACTTCCTATTGATTTTGAGGAATTTCTGTGTCACTTCCTGTTTGTCGGATCACTTCCTGTTGATTTTGAGGAATTTCTGGATCACTTCCTATTGCTTTTGAGGCATTCTAGGTCACTTTCCTGTAGATCAGATCACTTCCTGTTGATTTTGAAGAATTTCTGGGTCACTTCCTGTTTATTGGATCACTTCCTGTTGATTTTGAGGAATTTCTGGATCACTTCCTATTGCTTTTGAGGCATTCTAGGTCACTTCCTGTAGATCAGATCACTTCCTGTTGATTTTGAAGAATTTCTGGGTCACTTCCTGTTTATTGGATCACTTCCTGTTGATTTTGAAGAATTTTTGGGTCACTTCCTTTTGCGGCATTCTAGATCACTTCCTGTTGATTTTGAGGCATTCTGGGTCACTTTCTGTTGATTTTGAGGCATTCTGGGTCACTTCATGTTGCTTTTGAGGCTTTCTAGGTCACTTCCTATTGATTTTGAGGAATTTCTGTGTCACTTTCTGTTTGTTGGATCACTTCTTGTTGATTTTGAGGAATTTTTGGGTCACTTCCTATTGATTTTGAGGAATTTTTTGGGTCACTTCCTATTGATTTTGAGGCATTCCAAGTCATTTCCTGTTGATTTTGAGGTGTTTCTTGGGTCACTTCCTGTTTATCTGATCACTTCCTGTTGATTTTGAGGAATTTTTGGGTCAATTCCTATTGCTTTTGAGGCAGTCTAGGTCACTTCCTGTTGAAATTGGGTCACTTCCTGTTGATTTTGAGGAATTTTGGGTCACTTCCTGTTCATGAAATCACTTCCTGTTGATTTTGAGGCATTTTGGATCACTTGCTGTTGATTTTGAGGCATTTTTGGGTCACTTTCTGTTAAAATGGGGTAACTTCCTGTTGATTTTGAGGAATTTCTGGGTCACTTCCTGTTACTATTGAGGCATTCTGGGACACTTCCTGTTAATCAGATCACTTCCTGTTGATTTTGAGGAATTTTTGGGTCACTTCCTGTTGCTTTTGAGGCATTCTAGATCACTTCCTGTTTATTGGATCACTTCCTGTTGATTTTAAGGAATTCCTGGGTCACTTCCTGTTTACCGGACCACTTCCTGTTGATATTTGAGGCATTCTGGGTCACTTCCTGTTGATTTTGAGGAATTTCTGGTTCCCAGCTGTTTATCAGATCACTTCCTATTGATTTAAAGGCATTATGGGTCACTTCCTGTTGATTTTGAGGCATTCTGGGTCTCCTCCTGATGTTTTTTGAGGCATTCTCGATCACTTGCTGTTTATATTTGATCACTTCCTATTGATTTTGAGGCATTCTGGGTCACTTTCTGTTGACTTTGAGGCATTTCGGGTTCACTATTTGTAGATTTTGAAGACTTTCTGGGTCACTTCCTGTTCATATTGGATAACTTCCTGTTGATTTTGAGGCAAACCAGTGTCACTTCCTGTTGATTTTGAGGCATTTCTTGGTCACTTCGTGTTTATTGGGTCACTTCTTGTTGATTTTGAGGAACTTTTGGGTCACTTCCTGTTCATATTGGATTACTTCCTGTTGATTGTGATCCAAACCAGGGTCACTTCTTGTTGATTTTGAGGCATTTCTGGGTCACTTCTTGTTTATTGGGTCACTTCCTGTTCATTTTGAGGCACTTCTGGGTCACTTCCTGTTCATATTGGATTACTTCCTGTTGATTGTGATCCAAACCAGGGTCACTTCTAGCAGTGCAACGGTTTGCGGTTCAAAACCGAACCGTACGGTTCGCCCTGTACGGTTCAATACGCCTTTATGAACCGCGCCTTTTTGGTTTTGCAATGACACTAATTTATTCCGAACGCTTGTGGAATGAATTGGTCAAACTCTGTGTGCCTGTGTGTGACGTGAAGCGCGGCTGTGGAGAAATTCCCGCCCCGCGAGTAAATGTCCAATCGCTGTCAAGCACCTGTGTAATAGGAGCCGAGTAACGCCCACTCTCGCTTACGAGCGAGGTGAAAGTGAAACAAGACAGAAAACAAAAAAAGTTATGGCGAGTGGAGGAGTCGACAGACCGATTTTTGAACAGGCACCGGCTTCTTTCAAATCTGCGGTGTGGCAACATTTCAGTTTCCCCGTGGACTACAATGCAGACGGAGAGAAAATATTGAAAAAAAATAAAACAATTTGCAAGCATTGCTTAGCGCCTGTTCCCTATGCTAACGCTAACACTTCTAACATGACTTGGGCACCTCAGCCGGCATCACCCACAGACATCGCTTTCTCAGAGCAGGACAACCCCGAAGATGACACCAGTGAAAACACACGGGTCTATAGAAGAGCCAAAAGCCTAACAATATCAGGTCAGAAAAACACAAGAAAATAACCCACGCAGTGGGGATGTGCATTGCAAAAGACATGCAACCATATTCCGTGGTTAGTTAATTTAATTGCAACGCTTGACCCGCGTTATATTGTTCCCTCGCGGACATATTTCGCCAACAACATAATCCCCGACATTTATGAAATGGCACGCAAAGCCATTGAAGATGATTTCGCGAAAGCACATACCGTATTTTTCGGACTATAAGTCGCATTTTTTTTTCATATTTTGGCTGGGGGTGCGACTTATACTCAGGAGCGACTTATGTGTGGAATTATTAACACATTATGATATAATTTCACATGTTATTTTGGTGTTTTGCAGTGACACTGATGGTTTTGTAAAGTTGTTAGCATGTTCTTATGCTATAGTTATCTGAATAACTCTTTATAGCTATGGCCACGTTCGCGTTCTGCCTTTGGCAGTGTATGTTCAATTGTATTATTGACTTTTTTTATCTTGAAATGGATGCATTTAGTTTGTGACGCTTTCACGCCCACGTGAGGGCGCACTCGCACTTGTTTACGTGACACGCCAGAAGAAGACTGACAGCTACGTAGCTCTGAGTGAGTGAGTGAGTGAGTTAGCTAGAGAGAATAGACGGATGCGAACCTACTTTCATTGTTTATGCTTTTAAATCATCTCTACAGAGGCAACGCCTGCATGTATCATCTTTTCTGTTGTTGTTGTGTGTTTTCCACCCGCGATCGGACACTTAGAGCCAGTTGTGTGGTTGTTTGAACGATGTGCTAATGATAGCGAACGCATGCTAACCTGTTACTTATTACTAATAGTACCTAATTATCATTTATTTACGTTGATGCGAACCTGTTTTCTATCGAGGACCAAATTGATTCAGAAAATTATACGGACGTCCAGCATTGTCTTTTGCGAGTTCGCTGTATAGCCAGGACAGGCCGTAGCGTAGGACAGTATATTCACATTTCGTTGTTCATGTACTGTACACTGCACATTTATTTAGCATGTTGTTCTCTATTGTATTTTTATATTAAATTGCCTTTCAAGATGACATGTCTGTTCTATGTGTTGAATTTTATCAAGTAAATTTCCCCCAAAAATTCGACTTATACTCCGGTGCGACTTGTATATGTTTTTTTTCTCTTCGTTGGGCATTTTATGGCTGGATTGTAGTCCGAAAAATACGGTAGTTTCGCCCTGACCGCTGATAGTTGGACGTCCCGTGCTACAGAGTGCTACTACCTAACTGTAACGGTCCACTATAATTCATACCTGCCAAGTTTTATGGTCTCGGCGTTATTTGTACAAGTGAGCACTGATTTTTAAATGTGTACGCCGTACGTTACGTTCAAAATCTGTACGTTTTTCGTGCATTGCGTTTTTTTTTTTTTTTTATCCGTTTGGATTTGGTCACGCGTTTGGTTTGTAGCAAACGCGATGCTAGGCGGCTCCAATATTTCCTGACTGTGGCCGACATCATACAATCTACGCCTAGATAACTAATGCATATAGAACTACATCCGAAATGACACACGGTAGCGTTAGTAAACAGCCGCCATTTTAGAGCAGTAAACTTCTCAGAAAGGCTCTGTTGTAGTAAACCTTCCGAGCGAACCTAAGCAACTTTTTATCCAAAATACTCCTAAATCGGCAAAATCTTGACTTGAGTCTATCTTTAAAGGATGAAACAGTTCTGAAATTTTCACATGTCGAAAGTAGACAGAAGGGAACTAAGGCAAAAACGGGAGCAATTTTATCAACCTTAACATTAAATGACCTCCAAACATAGCAAAGGTTACTATGTTTTTGGGTTTGTTGGTTTTTGGTTTTTTTTAATGAAAAAAAAAACATGAAAGGTATCACCAGTTACTTTGCCAAGTAACTTTTTTACTACTGTGTGTGTATTTCAGTAGTCAGTCACTACACTTGCCAAAGAGCTAAGAGGCAATTTAACCCTTGAGAGTCGAAGGACGCGCCGGCGCGTCCTCAGCGCACGTAGTCTTTGAAGCGCCCTCACGTTTTAATTACATCACCCACATGCCGTTGGTTGGTCTCGTTTTAAAGTGCGGAAGTTGCGGTTTACTCTCGTTATTATTTGAAGTCAATCCACCAACTAGAACGTGAGATATTGTCATTTAAGTTTTATAGTTTTATTGTCCTCTCAAAAAAACATTAAAACGCTGCATGGATCATTTGTTTATGTCTATATTTCCATCATTTCTAGTCCTTTTTCAAAACGGAAGCTCCATGAAAAAAACACAAATCAAACGAACCCTTTCGAAGTCACAGTGGAAGCACAAAATGTGTGTTTTTTTTTTTTTTTATAAATATAACTGCGGTGCGAGGTTCAACCGAACGAGAGGGAGGAGTGTTCTGAAGCAGCGAGGTGGCGAGCGACGGCCGTTTGGATCGAGCAGCGACTTTGTGTGACTTTGACAATGAACGGAAAACTGAATTTAGCGCAAGCAATTGTGCTTCTGATCAACTTGAAAAAAGAGGATGGTCCAAATTCGTCATCATCGTCTTCTTCGGAAGAGTCCTCGAGTGAAGATAGTGACGGATTTGAACACGTGGGTGACGCCATCGACGAGCAGAGGTAAACCAACTCACTCTTTTTTTTCATGCTGAAAACGTTTCTTTTGAAAGTTTCTTTTGATATTGCAAGACAAAGTTAATTTTGATGCAATATAAGTGTGTGTTTGTGTATATAATAATAAAATGTGCATATCAGATCAAAGTCGTACGTGCACTGTGGGTATCCCAGGCAGGAATTTATCATTTGTGGTGTTCTTCTTTCTATATGAAGATTAGGGATGTAGCACATATTCAGCTTTGGTATTCTTTCTATTGTCATACATATAGATTTCCATTATTATTTATTGCTATATATTTTTTTATTTTATACTTTATTATTTTCATAAATACTGACTTATTTTCATGTACATTTATAGTGACAATGAAAGTAAAGTGAAATGAAAATGGAAGGGTGGAAAGAGGACCGACACCCCATGGAAGTGTGAGCTGTGTGATGTAGCCGTGTCTAATTCCAGGACGAAACTGCTTTTCGGAGTGGCATGACTGAAAAAATTTTAACTTGTTTATTGTAAATATTTTTGAAAATGCTTTTTTTCCCCCAATGTTATATATATATATATATATTTTTTTTTTTTTTCTCCCACATCAATCTTCTCAATTTGTGTATATAAATGTGTGTTCAAGAAGCTTGATTGTGTGTATAGTTTTCATCAGGCGATGGGCCGCAATACCTAAACTCATAAAGAGATGGCCTCTAAACACTTTTTGTGTTAGATGGTATATATTTTTTCACTGTTAGGTCTGCTTTATATAACCTGTTTTGACTAGAGCATGTATAAAGGCAAAAAACGCCTATGGCTATACCTGTTGTTTATGTTGAATTGTCAAATATAAGACTATCTATTCAAAATTTTTTTGGTTGAATGTTCATCCTAACATATTGAATAAATATTACAAAGTTTCAAAACGGTTCGTTACGCATGTTTGGTTGTCAATTGGACATCAATATTAAAAATTTTGACAAAACGATTTTGGAATTTTTGGTCTTTTTGGGCCCAAAATGATGATTTATAATTGATCAGTGAAGGAAACAACAATTTGGACATGAAGTTCAAGGTGTCACAAAAAAAGGGACCAAACCAGGCCATCATAAACAATTCTTTCTTTGAAATATAAAGGCAACTTCAAAGGCATGCAGAATCAGACAAAATAGGCCCAGACCTTAAAGGGTTAACAGTTGAAAATGTTTACATTTTAAGTGTTTATTTCATTTTTTAAAAAAGCAAAATAAAGGCAGTTAAAAAAAAAAACGCAAAACGCAAACCGAAACCAAACCGAAACCGTGATCCCAAAACCGAGGTTCAAACCGAACCGTGGGCTAACTGAACCGTTGCACCCCTAGTCACATCCTATTGGTTTTGAGGCATTTCTGGCTCACTTCCTGTCGATATCGGATCACTTCATATTGAGTGACTTCCTTTTGATTTGGGGGGAATTTCAGGTTCACTTCCTGTATATATTGGGTCACTTCCTTTTAATTTGGGAGCAATGCAGGGTCACTTCCTGTTGATTTCAGGTCACTTGGGCTAGAAATCAACAGGCGTAAATGGAAATTTTTACTATTGAAATGAATGGTGATTTGAGCCATTGGAAATCAAGGAGATATTTTGCCTATTAGAAATGAACAGGTATGTTTTTGTCCATTTTTGTCCGTGCTGTAAATGTAAAAACAGCTCGTTTTTAAAGCAAATCCGCCTTGTCCCCGGTTCAAATTGGACTCTCTCTCTCGTTTTACCTTCAATTTGGGAGACGCAGCTCTGCTCCGTATACAAAGCATACGAAAATCCTCTTAGATTGCACGTTTCTGCTAAGTGCCGACTCGCGCGATGACGACTTGGCGCCGCGCTCTCTTAATCCGCGTCGGAAAGCAAATGAAAACTCCCGCCGCGTCGAGCGTGGTTTGTGAGAAGGTTTATCTCCAAGCGCCAGATTTGCGCGCCGCTCGCTCACCCGCCGCCGCCGGTGATGTAGCTGTAGCCTCCCTGGCTGAGGCCGTAGCCGTAGCGCTCGCCCAGATACACGGCTTCCCCGGCGCTGTAGCAGCTCAGCAACCGCCGCAGTCTGGGTAGGCTGGGGAAAACCACATCAGCCAATTTAATGGGGGAAAAAATGACCACAATATTTTACATTCATTGATATAAGATTGCCCTGCCAAAAGTGTTAAATGTATCAAGTAGTGCTGCAACCTAAAACTTTCTAGAAGCAGCAGAGTAGCATACATATTTTTGCTAAAATGGAGACATCCAATATCACTTGTCGTTCTGGGGCCATTTCGGGGTCACTTCCTGTTGATAGCGTGTAACTTCCTGTTGATTTGGGTGCAATTTGGGGTCACTTCCTATTTATTTTTGGGGCATTTCAGGATCACTTCCTGTTGATATTAAGGCATTTAGTGGTCTCTACTGATACCAGGTCACGTCCTGTTGATTCTGGGGCATTTCAGTTTCACTTCCTGTATATTTTAGGTCACTTCCTGTTGTTTTTCAAGTCATTTTTTGGTCACTTCCTGTGGATTTTTTAGGCATTTTGGGTCACTTGCTGTTTATCTGATCACTTCCTGTTGATTTTCAGGCATTTAGTGGTCACTACTGATACCCAGTCACGTCCTGTTGATTTTAGGCCATTTCAGGGTCACTTCCTGTACATATTAGGTGTCACTTTCGGTTAATTTGAAGACATTTTTGGTCACTTCCTGTTGATTTTTGAGGCATTATGGGTCACTTCCTGTTTTTTTTTGTTTTTTTTTTTGCATTTTGGGTCATTTCCTGTTGATATCTGATCACTTCCTGTATATTTTGAGGAATTCTAGGGGACTCCCTGTTGATTTTGAGGCATTTTGGGTCACTTCCTGTTGATATTGGGTCACCTCCTGCTTATTTTGAGGCATTCTGGGTCACTTCCTGTTGATTTTGAGGCATTTCTGGGTCACTTGCTGTTGATTTTTTTTAGGCATTCTGGTTCACTTCCTGTTGATATTGAATTTTTTTTAGCCATTCTGGTTTGCTTCCTGTTGGTTTTGAGGCATTCTGGGACACTTCCTGTTGAAATTGGGTCACTTCTGGTTAATTTTGAGGCATTCTGGGTCACTTCCTGTTGATTTTTTTTAGGCATTCTAGTTCACTTCCTGTTGATTTTGAGGCATTCTGTGTCACTTCCAGTTGATATTGGGTCACTTCCTGTTGATTTTGAGGCATTCTTGTTCACTTCCTGTTGATTTTGGATCACTATTCTATTGATTATGAGGCATTCTGGGTCATTTGCAGTTGATATTGCGTCACTTCCTAATGATTTTGAGGCAATCCAGGGTCACATCCTGTTGATTTTTTTGGGGCATTCTGGTTCACTTCCTTTTGATTTTGAGGGCTTCTTGGTCACTTCCTGTTGATTTTAGAGGCATTTTGGGTCACTTCTTGTTGATTTTGAGGCAATCCAGGGTCACTTCCTGTTGATTTTAGAGGCATTTTGGGTCACTTCTTGTTGATTTTGAGGCAATCCAGGGTCACTTCCTGTTGATTTTGAGGCATTCCAGGGTCACTTCCTGTTGATTTTGAGGCATTCCAGGTCACTTCCTGTTGATTTTTTTAGGCATTCTCGGTCACTTCCTGTTGATTTTTTAGGCATTTTGGTTCACTTCCTGCTGATTTTTAGAGGCATTCTGTGTCACTTCCTGTTGATTTTTTAGGCATTTTGGTTCACTTCCTGTTGATTTTTTAGGCATTTTGGTTCACTTCCTGTTGATTTTAGAGGCATTCTGTGTCACTTCCTATTGATTTTGAAGCATTTCTGGGTCGCTTCTTTTTGATAATAAGCAGGGGTCACTCCCTGTTGATTTGGGGGAAATTCAGGGGCATTTCCTGTCGGTAGTGCGTCACTTCCTGTTCATTTGGCAGCATTTCAGGGTCACTTCCTGATGATTTGGGGGAATTTAGGGGTCACTTTCATTGGTAACAGGTCATTTCCTGTTGATTAAGGGACATTTCGGGGTCACTACGGATTGATTTGGGGGCATTTCAGATTCACTTCCTGTATACACTGGGTCACTTCCTATTGAATTTGAAGCATTTCTGGGTCACTTCCTTTTGATACTAAGTCGGGGTCACTTTCTTTTGATTTGGGGACAAATCTGGGGTCACTTCCTGGCGATAATGGGTCACTTCCTGTTGATTACAGATTAGCAGGCTGTCGATAATATTAATATTCATGGGCGTTAATGGCATCGGCATACATGGACTGTTATTGTCATGGACGTTTATGGCCATTCATTGGAATGGGGCCTACTTGGGCGTCTATGGCATTGGCCAGTTGAATGTCAATGGACTTTTATGAAAAAAATATTTAAGTTACAATCACAACCAACAATAGAGAGATGTTTTTGGGTGTGCTAATGTAGATATATATATTTTTTTATAAGTTTTTGCCCCGGAATTATTTCTGCCATTGAAATCAATAGGGAAATTTTTGGCCAAAACTGCATACAACTTTTACGCCACTTGCTAGCTTTTGCATTACTTGCAAAGTTACCATCAATAAATGAAATAATACTGATATTGGAACGAACTACGTTGTCTATGTGGATTATATGTGTTGCTATTTTTAATTCTTGTGCATGCATTACTCACACAGGGTTGGCAGGGGGCGCCAATTAGCTAACTATGGAGTTGTTATAGGGACATCTTGAGGCCGATTGGTAGTACTACTATGGCATATGCAGGCATGTGGTATTCCGAAATGTTACAACCTAGTGCAAAATGTCGCCATCTGCTGGCCATAAATCACATTAGCGGAACAGGTCTTTTCACGGTGTTAACCACCATAGACATATAAAATATCGACATAAGTTTTACATTGTTTTGGCAATATAAACATACAAATGGCATGAATATGACTCATAATTGTACCACCTGATTAGCGTGTCGTCGTCGACGATGAGGAGCCACTGAGTGTCCGGGACGTCGCCGCTGAGGAATCTTTGGAGGATAGCGAAGGTTTTCCCGCAGTGGCCTGCAAGTACAATTCATGAATTCATCGATTAATCTATCAAATGATGTGAATAAACAGCCGAGGACTGTGACAGATTCCTCTTTTTTGCGGTCAGTCTAATTTTGCAAGAGAACAAAGTGAGACGCAGGTAAGAGCAAAGTGAGGCGTAGCGGAAAAATGTTGGCGTTGGCGCTAGGCCTGCGGCGGAGCCGCTCTGACGCGCCGACAGCGCGAGCGTCGAAATACGTGCGCGGCACGCCAACAAAGTCGGCGTCATCATCAGAGCTCAGACAGAAAATCCCCGGAGGACGCCATCGCCGTCACACACAATGCGAGCCAACAGAAGCCCTGCTGGATTATTCATGTGGTACCCAAGGTGCTTTTGGGCTTCTAACAAAAAAGCTACTTTATGGCCGAATAAAGAGCAGTTCAGTCCTGAGAGCCGGGAATTAACAAGCAATAAAAATTGAAATGAAGACAAAAAAGTAAATTAAATGTGCGGGAAGTGACCCGGAATGCCGAAAAATGTATTGGAGGTGATGAAAAACCAACAGGAAGTGACCTGTAAGTGTCCCAAAACCAACAGTAAGTGACATGGAAAAGCCCCAAACTCAATGGGAATGCCCTAAAATCAACAGGAAATTATCTAAAATGACCTGGGAATTATCCAAAACCATCAGAAAGTGACCGATAAGTGCTCCAAACCCCACAGGAAGTGACATCGAAAAGCCCTAAAATCAACAGGAAGCAACCAATGAACACAAAGTGGTGTGGGAATCCCTTAAAATCAACTTTCATTCATTAGCTGCCAACCCTTCCACTTCAAAAATCCTCATGAGTGGATGTCTACCATCTTAGGATGGGCTACAAGCTCTCATTTTACGGCAGTGTGCGTATCTGGCGGCCATCTTGGGTAGGGCAACTGACAGTTGGAATCTATATCTCTAAGAGTACATATTGCTTCGATGACATTTTAGTGCTGTTCCACTATGTATACTAGTATCAGTGCACCACTAATGAAAAGCAAGAACATGTTTAAGACATTAAATAAGTTTCCTGAGCGAACGTTGAATAGTTAAAATGAAGACAAAGCAACTCCTACTCCTCATTACGCTCCAATGTTTTATTTAACAACGCTCTACAAAGCAGATGAAAGAATGCAGTGGTGCGTTGCCACTCGCGCTCTGAAGAGAACGCTTCTTCTATTGTGATTTCCTAGCGTAAACAAGCAACCCAGGTAGCTTTTGCCTTGACATTATAATGACAGCCGACGCAGAGGGTGGTCGCAAGCGCTTCTTCCCGACGGGCCTCCGACGTGACTTGAAGCCAACCGCCAAAAGTAGAAAAGCAGCTCAGCGGTTCCACTCGAAATACAAAAACAAAATGTTTTTGATGCGATTCCCGTCAGCGGTGCAAGGTGGCCGCTCTCTTTCTACAAGTGAGGCGCAGAATAACACCTAGGGTGTCACAGAAATAACCCAGGAAGGTGTCTTATTGCCGTCTTTTGTGTGCGATGACAGTGACGGCGGGCACATACTGTATTCTGTTATCCCCAACTTGTCTTACTCCCAAATTAGTTCTCACTTGGACTGAATTGAAGGATTATGTTTCAGTTCCGGCTATGGTGACAGACAAAACCAGCAGAAAGTGACTTGAAATCAATTTGAAGTGACCAAGTAAAGCTCCATAACAAAAGGAAGTGACCAAGGAACAAGAAGTGACCTAGAAATGTTACGAAACCATCAGAAAGTGGCCTAAAATCTAGAAAAGTGACCCATAAGAGCCCCAAAACCAACAGGAAGTGACCAAAGAACAAAATGTGACCTAGAAATGCTCCAAAACCATCAGAAAGACACAAAATATAGAGAAAGTGACCCATAAGTGCCCAAAACCAACAGGAAGTGCCCCAAAACAAACAAGAAGTGACCCGCAAAAGCCCCAAAATCAACAGCAAGTGGCCGAGGTACAAGAAGTGACCTAGAAATGCTCCAAAACCATCAGAAAGTAACCTAAAATCTAGAGAAAAATACACATAAGTGCCCCAAAACCAACACGAAGTGACCAAGGAAGAAACACTGACCTAGAAATGCTCCAAAACCTTCAGAAAGACACCTAAAATCTAGAAAAAAGGACCAATACGTGCCCCAAAACCAACAGGAAGTGGCCCGGAAAAGCCCCAAAATCAACAGCAAGTGACCGAGGTAAAAGAAGTGACCTAGAAATGCTCCAAAACCATCAACGTCACCTAAAATCTAGAAAAGTGCCCCATAAGTGCTCCAAAACCAACAGGAAGTGACCTGGAAAAGCCCCAAAATCAACACGAAGGGACCAAAGAACAAAATGTGACCTAGAAATGCTCCAAAAACCATCAGAAAGACACAAAATATAGAGAGAGTGACCCATAATTGCCCCAAATCAAACAGGAGGTGACCCGGAAAAGCTCCAAAATCAACAGGAAGTGAATGTGACCTAGAAATGCTCCAAAACCATCAAAAGGTCAGCTAAAATCTAGAGAAAATGACCCATAAGTTCCCCAAAACCAACAGGAAGTGACGAAGGAAGAAACAGTGACCTAGAAATGCTCCAAAACCTTCAGAAAGACACCTAAAATCTACAGAAAATGACCCATACGTGCCCCAAAACAAACAGGAAGTGACCAAGGAACAAGAAGTGACCTAGAAATGCTCCAAAATCATCAGGAGGGCACCTAAAATCTAGAGAAGTGACCCATAAGTGCCCCAAAACCAACAGGAAGTGACCCGGAAAAGCCCCAAAATCAACAGCAAGTGACTGAGGTACAAGAAGTGACCTAGAAATGCTCCAAAACTATCAGAAAGTCACCTAAAATCAAGAGAAAGTGCCCCATAAGTGCCCCAAAACCAACAGGAAGTGACCCGGAAAAGCCCGAAAATCAACAGGAAGTGACCAAAGAACAAAATGTGACCTAGAAATGCTCCAAAACAACCAGAAACAAACGAAATCTAGAGAAAGTGACCCGTAATTGCCCCAAAACAAACAGGAAGTGACCCGGAAAAGCCCCAAACTCAACAGGAGGTGACCAGTGAACAAAATCTGACCTAGAAATGCTCCAAAACCATCAAAAAAGCCAGCTAAAATCTAGAGAAAGTGACCCATAAGTTCCCCAAAACCAATAGGAAGTGACCAAAAAAGAAACAGTGACCTAGAAATGCTCCGAAACAATCAGAAAGTCACCTAAAATCTAGAGATGTGACCCCTAAGTGCCCCAAAACCAACAGGAAGTGACCCGGAAAAGCCCCAAACTCAACAGGAGGTGACCAGTGAACAAAATCTGACCTAGAAATGCTCCAAAACCATCAAAAAAGTCAGCTAAAATCGAGAGAAAGTGACCCATAAGTTCCCCAAAACCAACAGGAAGTGACCAAGAAAGAAACAGTGACCTAGAAAGAAACCAAAACCTTCACAAAGACACCTAAAATCTAGAGAAAAGGACCAATACGTGCCCCAAAACAAAAAGGAAGTGCCCCAAAACCAACAGGAAGTGACCCGGAAAAGCCCCAAAATCAACAGCAAGTGACCGAGGTACAAAAAGTGACCTAGAAATGCTCGAAAACAATCAGAAAGTCACCTAAAATCTAGAGAAAGTTACCCATAAGTGCCCAAAAACCAATAGGAAGTGACCTGGAAAAGCCACAAAATCAACAGCAAGTGACCAAGGAACAGAAAGTGACCTAGAAATACTCCAAAATCATCAGAAAGGCACCTAAAATCTAGAGATGTGACCTCTAAGTGCCCCAAAACCAAAAGGAAGTGACCCGGAAAAGCCCCCCAAATCAATAGGAAGTGACCAAGGAACAAGAAGTGACCTAGAAATGCTCCAAAACCATCAGAAAGTCACCTAAAATCTAGAAAAGTGACCCATAAGTGCCTAAAACCAAAAGGAAGTGCCCCAAAACCAACAGGAAGTGACCAAGGAACAAGAAGTGACTTAGGAATGCTACAAAACCATCAGAAAGCAACGTAAAATCCAGAGAAAGTTACCCATAAGTGCCCAAAACCAACAGGAAGCGCCCAAAAACCAACAGGAAGTGACCCGGAAAAGCCCCAAAATCAACAGCAAGTGACCGAGGTACAAGAAGTGACCTAGAAATGCTCCAAAACCATCAGAAAGTCACCTAAAATCTAGAAAAGTGACCCATAAGTGCCCCAAAATAAACAGGAAGTGACCAAGAAACAAGAAGTGACCTAGGAATGCTACAAAACCATCAGAAAGTCACCTAAAATCTAGAGAAAGTGACCCATAAGTGCCCCAAAACCAACAGGAAGTGACCCGGAAAAGCCCCAAAATCAACAGGAAGCGACCAAAGAACAAAATGTGACCTAGAAATGCTCCAAAACCATAAAAAAAGTCAGTTAAAAACTAGAGAAAGTGACCTATAATTTCCCCAAAACAACAGGAAGTGACCAAGGAAGAAACACTGACCTAGAAATGCTCCAAAACCTTCAGAAAGACACCTAAAATCTAGAGAAAAGAACCAATGTGTGACCCAAAACAAACAGGAAGTGACCAAGGAACAAGAAGTGACCTCAGAATGCTCCGAAACCATCAGAAAGTCACCTAAAATCTAGAGAAAGTGACCCATAAGTGCCCAAAACCAAAAGGAAGTGCCCAAAAACCAAAAGGAAGTGACCCGGAAAAGCCCCAAAATCAACAGCAAGTGACCGAGGTACAAGAAGTGACCTAGAAATGCTCCAAAACTATCAGAAAGTCACCTAAAATCAAGAGAAAGTGACCCATAAGTGCCCCACAACCAACAGGAAGTGACCCGGAAAAGCCCGAAAATCAACAGGAAGTGACCAAAGAATAAAATGTGACCTAGAAATGCTCCAAAACAATCAGAAAGAAACAAAATATAGAGAAAGTGACCCGTAATTGCCCCAAAACAAACAGGAAGTGACCAAAGAACAGAAAGTGACCTAGAAATCCTCCAAAATCATCAGAAAGGCACCTAAAATCTAGAGATGTGACCCCTAAGTGCCCCAAAACCAAAAGGAAGTGACCCGGAAAAGCCCCCCAAATCAACAGGAAGTGACCAAGGAACAGAAAGTGACCTAGAAATGATCCAAAACCATCAGAAAGACACAAAATATAGAGAGAGTGACCCATAATTGCCCCAAATCAAACAGGAGGTGACCCGGAAAAGCTCCAAAATCAACAGGAAGTGAATGTGACCTAGAAATGCTCCAAAACCATCAAAAGGTCAGCTAAAATCTAGAGAAAATGACCCATAAGTTCCCCAAAACCAACAGGAAGTGACGAAGGAAGAAACAGTGCCCTAGAAATGCTCCAAAACCTTCAGAAAGACACCTAAAATCTACAGAAAATGACCCATACGTGCCCCAAAACAAACAGGAAGTGACCAAGGAACAAGAAGTGACCTACAAATGCTCCAAAATCATCAGGAGGGCACCTAGAATCTAGAGAAATGACCCATAAGTGCCCTAAAACCAACAGGAAGTGACCCGGAAAAGCCCCAAAATCAACAGCAAGTGACCGAGGTACGAGAAGTGACCTAGAAATGCTCCAAAACTATCAGAAAGTCACCTAAAATCAAGAGAAAGTGACCCATAAGTGCCCCAAAACCAACAGGACGTGACCCGGAAAAGCCCGAAAATCAACAGGAAGTGACCTAAGAACAAAATGTGACCTAGAAATGCTCCAAAACAATCAGAAAGAAACAAAATATAGAGAAAGTGACACGTAATTGCCCCAAAACAAACAGGAAGTGACCCGGAAAAGCCCCAAAATCAACAGGAAGTGACCAGTGAAGAAAATACGACCTAGAAATGCTCCAAAACCATCAAAAAAGTCAGCTAAAATCTAGAGAAAGTGACCCATAAGTTCCCCAGAACCAACAGGAAGTGACCAAGGAAGAAACAGTGACCTAGAAATGCTCCGAAACCATCAGAAAGTCACCTAAAATCTAGAAAAGTGACCCATAAGACCCCCAAAACCAACAGGAAGTGCCCCAAAACAAACAGCAAGTGACCGAGGTACAAAAAGTGACCTAGAAATGCTCCAAAACCATCAGAAAGTCACCTAAAATCTAGAGAAAGTTACCCATAAGTGCCCAAAAACCAACAGGAAGTGACCCGGAAAAGCCACAAAATCAACAGGAAGTGACCAAGGAACAGAAAGTGACCTAGAAATGCTCCAAAATCATCAGAAAGGCACTTCAAATCTAGAGAAGTGACCCCTAAGTGCCCCAAACCAAAAGGAAGTGACCCAGAAAAGCCCCAAAATCAACAGGATTAAAATCTAGAGAAGTGACCCCTAAGTGCCCCAAAACCAAAAGGAAGTGACCCAGAAAAGCCCCAAAATCAACAGGAAGTGACCTTGAAATGCTCCAAAACTATCAGAAAGTCACCTAAAATCTAGAAAAGTGACCCATGAGTGCCCGGAAAAGCCACAAAATCAACAGGAAGTGAGCAAGGAACAGAAAGTGACTTAGAAATGCTCCAAAATCATCAGAAAGTCACTTAAAATCTAGAACAGGAAGTGACCCAGAAAAGCTCCAAAATCAACAAGAGGTAACCAGTGAACAAAATGGGATCTAGAAATGCTCCAAAAACATAAAAAAAGTCAGCTAAAATCTAGAGAAAGTGACCCATACGTGCCCCAAAACAAACAGGAAGTGACCAAGGAACAAGAGGTGACCTAGTAATGCTCCAAAACCATCAGAATGTCACCTAAAATCTGACCCATAAATGCCCAAAACCAACAGGAAGTAACCCGGAAAAGCCCCAAAATCAACATGAAGTGACATATGAACATAAAGTTATGTGGGAATGCCCCAAAATGCATAGGAAGCGACACCGCAATGCCTAAAATCTACAGAAAGCGACCTGTTAGTGCCCCAAAACCAACAGGAAGTGACACGTGAAAGCCCCAAAATAATCAGGAAGTGACCGACGAACAGGTAGTGACCTAGAAAATGATCCAAAATGTACAGGAAGTGATGCAGCAATAGCCTAAAATCTAAAGATAGTGCCCCAGAATTCCTCCGAAATCAACAGGAAATGACCCGGAAATGGCCCAAAATCAAGAGGGAGCCACCTATGAACATGAAGTGATGCGGGAATGCCCTGAAATTAACAGAATATGGATATGTAGGACTGTTCGCCTTTTGGATTGTTATGGAAATGCCAACAGCTAACGCTATGCTAACATGAACGCTAATGTTTATGGTATTCTCTAACATTAATGACCCAGGAATGACCATAAATGTACACAAAGTAACACCGGAATGGCCCAATGCCATCAGAAAAATCACCCAAAATCAACAGGAAGTGACCCGGAAATTACCATAAATCAACAGGAAATGACCCCCGAATGACCCAAAATGTGTGCTTTGGGTTGAACAGTTTGCCTTTTGGATGGTTATGCTCACGACTAGCGCTATGCTAACAAGGCCGCTACTCTTTATGGTAGTGAACAACATTAATGACCCGAGAATGACACAAAATATAAAGAAAGTAACACCGGAATGGCCCCAAAGCATCAGAAAGTCACTCAAAATGAACAGGAAGTGACCTGGAAAAGCCCCAAAATCAACAGGAAGTGACCAATGAACATGAAGTGATGTGAGACTGCCCTAAAATAAACAGAATATGATATCTAGGACTGGACGACTTTTGGATGGTTATGTAAATGCTAATGGCTAGCACTATGCTAATATGGACACTACTGTTTATGGTATTTGCTGGCATTAATGACCCCGGATTGAGCCAAAATGTACACCAAGTGACATCAGGTAGACCTAAAAACAATCAGAAAGTCACCCCAAATCAACAGGAAGTGACCCAGACATTCACTCAAAATCAACAGGAAGAGACCCGGAAATGACCCAAAATAATCAGGAAATACCTGATGAACAGGAAGTGACACCAGAATTCCCCAAAATGTACAGGAAGTGATACGGCAAAGCCCCAAAATCAACAGGATATATAGGAATGTTCACCTTTTGGTTTGTTATGTAAATGCTAACAGCTAGCGCTATGCTAACGTGAACGCTACTGTTTATGATATTTGCTAACATTAATGACACCAAAATGACCCAAAATGTACACAAAGTAACACCGGAATGGCACCAAACCATCAGAAAGTCACCCAAAATCAACAGGAAGTGACCCGGAAATGGCCCAAATTCATCAGGAAGTGCCTAATGAACATGAAGTGATGTGGGAACGCCCTAAAATTAGCAGAATATGATATATAGGACTGTTTGCTCTTTGGACAGTTATGTAAATGCTAACGGCTAGCGCTATGCTAACATGGACACTACTGTTTTTGGTATTCACTAATATTATTGACCCCAGAATGACCTAAAATGTACAAAAAGCAACATCAGAATGGCCAAAAACCATCACAAAAGCACCCATAATCAACAGGAAGTGACCCGGAAATGACCCAAAATGTATACAAAGGACCACCAGAATGGCCAAAAACCATCACAAAAGCACCCATGATCAACAGGAAGTGACCCGGAAATGACCCAAAATGTATACAAAGGACCACCGGAATGGTCCAAAACCATCATAAATTCACTCAAAATCAACAGGAAGTGACCCGGAAATGACCCAAAATACCCCAAAGTGCCTGATGAACAGGAAGTGACACGGTAAAGCCCCAAAATCAACAGGATAAGATATATAGGAATGTTCACCTTTTGGTTTGTAATGTAAATGCTAACGGCTAGCGCTATGCTAATGTGGACGCTACTGTTTATGGTATTTGCTAACATTAATGACACTGAAATGACCCAAAATGTATACAAAGGACCACCGGAATGGTCCAAAAACATCAGAAATTCACTCAAAATCAACAGGAAGTGACCCGGAAATGACCCAAAATCATCCCAAAGTGCCTGATCAACAGGAAGTGACATGGTAAAGCCCCAAAATCAAAAGGATATGATGTATAGGAATGTTCACCTTTTGGTTTGTTATGTAAATGCTAACAGCTAGCGCTATGCTAATGTGGACGCTACTGTTTATTGTATTTGCTAACATTAATGACACTGAAATGACCCAAAATGTACACAAAGTAACATTGGAATGGCACCAAACCATTAGAAGGTCATCCAAAATCAACAGGAAATGACCCGGAAATGGCCCAAAATCATCAGGAAGTGCCTAATGAACATGAAGTGATGTGGGAATGCCCTAAAATTAGCAAAATATGACATATAGGACTGTTTGCTTTTTGGACGGTTAGGTAAATGCTAACGGCTAGCACTTTGCTAACATGGACACTACTGTTTTTGGTATTCACTAACATTATTGACCCGAGAATGACCTAAAATGTACAAAAAGTAACATCAGAATGGCCAAAATCCATCAGAAAAGCACCCATAATCAACAGGAAGTGACCCGGAAATGACCCAAAATGTATACAAAGGACCACCGGAATGGTCCAAAACCATCAGAAATTCACTCAAAATCAACAGGAAGTGACCCGGAAATGACCCAAAATCATCCGAAAGTGCCTGATCAACAGGAAGTGACACGGTAAAGCCCCAAAATCAACAAGATATGATATATAGGAATGTTCACCTTTTAGTTTGTTTTGTAAATGCTAACAGCTAGCGCTATGCTAACATGAACGCTACTGTTTATGGTATTTGCTAACATTAATGACACCAAAATGATCCAAAGTGTACACAAAGTAACACCGGAATGGCACCAAACCATCAGAAAGTCACACAAAATCAACAGAAAGTGACCCGGAAATGGCCCAAAATCATCAGGAAGTGCCTAATGAACATGAAGTGATGTGGGAATGCCCTAAAATTAGCAGAATATGATATATAGGACTGTTTGCTTTTTGGACGGTTATGTAAATGCTAACATGGACGCTACTGTTTATGGTATTCGCTAACATTAATAACCCTGGATTGAGCCAAAATGTACACAAAGTGACATCAGGTAGCCCCAAAACCATCAGAAAGTCTTCCCAAATCAACAGGAAGTGACCCAGAAATTCACTCAAAATCATCAGGAAATGCCTGATGAACAGGAAGTGACACCAGAATTCCCCAAAATGGACAGGAAGTGGCACGGAAAAGCCCCAAAATCAACAGGATATATAGGAATGTTAACCGTTTGGTCTGTTGTAGGGCTATGCTAACGTGGACGCTACTGCTTATGGTATTCACTAACATTAATGACACCGAAATGACCCAAAATGTACACAAAGTAAAACCGGAATGGCACCAAACCATCAGAAAGTCACCCAAAATCAACAGGAAGTGACCCGGAAATGGCCCAAAATCATCAGGAAGTGCCTAATGAACATGAAGTGATGTGGGAATGCCCTAAAATTAGCAGAATATGATATATAAGACTGTTTGCTTTTTGGACAGTTATGTAAATGCTAACAGCTAGCGCTATGCTAACAATGACACTACAGTTTATGGTATTCGCTAACATTATTGACCCCCAGAATGACCTAAAATGTACACAAAGTAACATCAGAATGGCCAAAAACCATCACAAAAGCACCCATAATCAACAGGAAGTGACCCGGAAATGACCCAAACTCAACAGAAAGTCACCAATGAACAGGAACCATTGACAACCATAGACGACCAACTCATTTAAACTAGAAGAACCGACTGTAAATGCTCAACTTTCAGACACCAAAAGACGGAGCGACATCATCACCCGTCATGTAATTCAACGCTTTCCGCTAACGTTTGCCTTTGAAGGCGCTGAATTATGCATCAAAGCGCTTCCACCCGTCGACGCGCCGGGTTCAAATCTCTCGACCTCCGCTTGACACGGGCCCGCTTTCACGTGCGGGTGAAAAGCAAATACGGAAACGAATAAGAAGCGACAGGCGAGCGCTGACGCCTTGATGTCTGCTGACTGCTGAGCGCTATTAGCATAACGCTGCAGGTTGTCGGGGAGGGGAAGCAACAGACGGGAGGAAATGAGGCACGTCCGTCCGCTTTAAACTCAACGCGCCAGACAGCCGGCTATTCGTTTTCATCCGTTATTTACTCGTTGACGGCAATAAACGTCCATTCAACCGATTACGTTTCATTGTCACTGGTGGCGTTTATAATTTCATTGTAAAATTTGTTTACTGTTTAGTCTATTAAAATACAATGGGGCAAATAAGTATTTAGTCAACCACCAATTGTGCAAGTTCTCCGACTTTAGAGAGGCCTGTAATTGTCAACATGGGTAAACCTCAACCATGAGAGACAGAATGTGGGAAAAAAAAACAGAAAATCACCTTGTTTGATTTTTTTAAGAATTTATTTCCAAATTAGAGTGGAAAATAAGTATTTGGTCACCTACAAACAAGCAAGATTTCTGGCTGTCAAAGAGCTCGAACATCTTCTAACGAGGTCTAACGAGGCCCCACTCGTTGCCTGTATTAATGGCACCTGTTTTAACTCATTATTAGGGTTGTTCCGATCATGTTTTTTTGCTCCCGATCCGATCCCGATCGTTTTAGTTTGAGTATCTGCCGATCCCGATATTTCCCGATCCGATTGCTTTTTTTTGCTCCCGATTCAATTCCAATCGTTCCCGATAATTTTTCCCGATCATATACATTTTGGCAATGCATTCAGTAAAAATATGAATATAACTCGGACGAATATATACATTCAACATACAGTACATGAGTACTGTATTTGTTTATTATGACAATAAATCCTCAAGGTGGCATTTACATTATTAACATTCTTTCTGTGAGAGGGATCCACGGATAGAAAGACTTGTGACTTTGTATATTGTGACTAAATATTGCCATCTAGTGTATTTGTGGAGCTTTCAGCAAATGATACTGTAGCCATGCCCAAATGCATGATGGGAAGTGGAACCATGACTGTGCGTAGTGCTACCAAATGATATATCTTCTCTGTGTTGGGAAACAACATGGGGTGTTAAGAAAAAGATCAATTACTACCTTGCTTCCCACGATATTTCTAATCATAGGGAGAGGGATTGTAAGGCTTTAGCCAATTAAAAAAAGGCTCCAAAGGCTTTCAAAATTCACTCAACTCATTTTACGCTGCCTTTTAGCTCTCTATATAGGTAAAAGGGCGCTATTACAGATTGAGCGCGACAATGCGTGAGTGGGTCGAGCAGCGCATGCATTAATTGCGTTAAATATTTTAACGTGATCCTTTTTTTTTTTTTTTAATTAATTACCGCCATTATCGAGATAAATTTGATAACCCTACCTTAAGCCAAAACTAAAGACTCTGGATGAGTGTAACATATTATGTCTATAACGTTAAATACAATTAGAAAACGACTTAATTAAAAAATATATATATATATTTAAAAAAGGCATGTCCGATACTTTCTTGCCGATTCCGATACTTTGAAAATGACGTGATCGGACTCGATTGATCGGGACATCTCTACTCATTATCGATATAAAAGACACCTGTCCACAACCTCAGTCAGTCACACTCCAAACTCCACTATGCCCAAGACCAAAGAGCTGTCGAAGGACACCGGAGACACAATTGTAGACCTGCACCAGGCTGGGAAGACTGAATCTGCAATAGGTAAAACACTTGGTGTAAAGAAATTAACTGCGGGAACAATTATTAGAAAATGGAAGACATACAAGACCACTGATAATCTCCCTCGATCTGGGGCTCCATGGAAGCTCTCACCCCGTGGCGTCAAAATGATAACAAGAACGGTGAGCAAAAATCCCAGAACCACACGGGGGGGACCTAGTGAATGACCTACAGAGAGCTGGGACCACAGTAACACAATGCGCCGCCAGGGACTCAAATCCTGCACTGTCAGACGTGTCCCCCTGCTGAAGAAAGTACACGTCCAGGCCCGTCTGCGGTTTGGTAGAGAGCATTTGGACGATCCGGAAGAGGACTCGTAGAATTTGTTAAGGTCAGATGAAACCAAAATAGAACTTTTTGGTAGAAACACAGGTTCTCGTGTTTGGAAGAGAAAGAATACTGAATTGCATCCGAAGAACACCATACCCACTGTGAAGCATGGGGGTGGAAACATCATGCTTTGGGGCTGTTTTTTTGCAAAGGGACCAGAGCGACTGATCTGTGTAAAGGAAAGAATGAATGGGGCCTTGTATCGAGAGATTTTGAGTGAAAATCATTGAAGATGAGACGTGGCTGGGTCTTTCAGCATGACGATGATCCCAAACACACAGCCAGGGCAACAAAGGAGTGGCTTTGTAAGAAGCATTTCAAGGTCCTGGAGTGGCCTAGCCAGTCTCCAGATGTAAACCCCATAGAAAATCTGTGGAGGGAGTTGAAAGTCCGTGTTGCCCAACGACAGCCCCAAAACATCACTGCTCTAGAGGAGATCTGCATGGAGGAATGGGCCAAAATACCAGCAACATTTGGCCTCCGTTATTGCCAACAAAGGGTACATAACAAAGTATTGAGATGAACTTTTGGTATTGACCAAATACTTATTTTCCACCATGATTTGCAAATAAATTCTTTAAAAATCAAACAATGCGATTTTCTGTTTTTTTTTTTTTGTTTTTTTTTTACACATTCTGTCTCTCATGGTTGAGGTTTACCCATGTTGAAAATTACAGGCCTCTCTAATATTTTCAAGTGGGAGAACTTGCACAATTAGTGGTTGACTAAATACTTATTTGCCCCACTGTATTTGACAGATTATTCTATCTAATTCAGCAATTGGTCTCAAAATGACGCAGCAGATGAATTTATGAACAGGTTGCCATTGACAGGAATAGACGTCCAATCCATTTGAAGTAGGAGGGGCTGGCAGCGTGTGGAGGACCAAAGTTGTCAAAATGAAAAATGAATAAAGAAATATTAAAATTAAAACAAAACGAAAAAGAATATCGAAATAATTACACAATTCAAATTGAAGTAAATTTAAAAAAGCAATAACTGAAAAATGCCTTGAAATTAACAGGAAATGACCTGTAAGTACACTAAAATTATTTCATAAAAAAAAAAAATCATTTATTGATGTTTTTTAAGAGGAAATAAATGCTAAAGTAACACAAATTGAAATAAACTCATAATAGTACTATATTAAATATATTAAAAATGGGCCAAGATCATATTCGTATTATAAAATTTGGGGGGGGGGGCCATGGTCATAATTGATTTTTTATTTTTAATGTGCTAAACTCACATTTATATATTATTAGTTGGCTAGGAATCATATTTGTATTATTAAAAAAAAAAAAAACGATGGGCGAATAATATAATTGTACTTTTGTTTTTTAAGAAATTGAGCTCATATATTCATAACTGTGTTATATTAAAAATGGGCTAAGATCTTATTTGTATTAAAAATATCTGACTCAAAGTTCATAATTGTATTATTAAAAAAAAAAAAAAAAAAAAGCTTGGGCTCATACTGTATTATATTAAAAATTGGCTAAGATTATATTTGTAATATTAAAAATATTGGGCTAAATTCGTAATTGTATATTTCAAAAAATTATACTGAACTCATAATTTATTATACTATAAATGGGAAAATATCATATTTGTATTATTAAAAATAATGGGCTAAATTTATAATTGTAGATTTAAAAAAAAAAATAGGATTAACTCATCATTGCATTATATTAAAAATGGGCTAAGCTTATATTTGTAATATAAAAAAAAAAACGAGGCTAAGTTCGTAATTGTATTACAAAAAATGGGATCAACTCATAATTGTATTATATTAAAATTCAGCTCAGATCATATTTATATTATTTTAAAAAAGTTGTAATTGTATTAATTTAAAAAATTGGTTAAACCCATAATTGTATTTTATTAAAAATGGGCTAAGACCATATTTGTATGATTAAAAAAAAATAGGCTAAGTTCATAATTGCTATTACTAAAAAAAATGAGACAAACTCATAATTGTATTATATTAAAAATGGGCTAAGACCATATTTGTATGATTAAAAAAAATAGGCTAAGTTCATAATTGCTATTACATAAAAAAATGAGACAAACTCATAATTGTATTATATTAAAAATGGGCTAAGATCATATGTGATTATTTAAAAAATAAATAAATAAAAAATTGGGCTAAGTTCAGAATTGTATTATTTGAAAAAAAAAAAAAAAAAAGGGCTTAACCCATAATTATAAAAAATAAAAATAAAAAAAATTAAATTAACAATTAAAAATGGGATCAGATCGTATGTGTATTATTTAAAAAAAAAAAAAAAACAAAAAAAAAAAACAGGGCTACGTTCATAATTGTATTATACAAAAATTGGGCTAAACTAATAATGGTATTACGTTAAAATGGGCTAAGATCATATTTGTATGATAAAAAAAATAGACTACGTTCATAATTGCTATTACAAAAAAATGAGACAACCTCATAATTGTATTAACTTAAAAATGGGCTAAGATCATATTTTTATTATGAAAAAAAATTAGGCTAAGTTCATTATTGTATAACAAAAAAAAAATAGGATAAACTCATAATTGTTATTATAAAAAATAATTGGGCTGCACTCAAAATTGTATTATATTAAAAATGGGATAAGTTCATATTTGTAAATCAAAACAATGAGCTAAATATATATATATTATATATAAAATATCATTGTTGGTTTTTTTTGGCTAAGATCATATTTATATTATAAAAAATTGCCTAAGTTCATAAATGTAATATATTATAAATGGGCTAAGATCATATTTGTATTATATAAAAAAAAAGGCAAAGTTCATAATTTTATTACAAAAAATTAAAAATGGGAACAGATCATATGTGTATTATTTTAAAGAAAATGGGGCTACGTTCATAATTGTATTATACAAAAATTGGGCTGAACTCAATGGTATTTTAATAAAATGAGCTAAGATCATATTTGTATTATGAATACAACGAGCTAAATTCATAATTTTTGTTTTTAAATGGAACAAACTCATAATTTTACCTTCTTAAAAATGGGCTAAGATCCATTCTGTATTATAAAAACAATGAGCTAAATTCATAATAATTTTTTTTTAATTAGCTGAACTCAAAATTGTATTTGATTAAAAATTGGCAAAACTCATATTTGTATTATAACAATAATTTAGCCTACGTTCATAATTGTATTATTAAAATTTGGCGCTATCATCATAATGGTATTAGGGGTATAATTGACTAATTTGATGACAATACGATAATATATTGACCGGTTGGACCGCCATATGATATTTGCAAACTCCTGATGGATAGCGCGCTCACCTCTCTCCGTGTTAGGTACCCCCAAATCCACGGTGGGTACGGAAGCGTCGGCGTAATCGCTGTAATATTCCACGTAGGCGGCGTCTCCCTCCCAAGTCTTCTTGATAACGGGAACTGTTGGTTCATAAAGGACGAGAAAACGCCATGACATTTTGCATTTGACATTTACGCCGGCACGCTTTAAGCGCCACCGCCGTCCAAACTCCGATCGTAAAAACGGACGGGTTTACCTCTCTCGTGGTGAAATTTCTTGCAGGTTTTCACGGCGACGAAGACGTCTTCTTTTTTTACCGGCTCCCCCTATTTTGGGGAAATAGTAAAACCAAGACATTTTCTTCAAAGTCAAGTCAATCGTTCATACTGCAAATGTTATTGATATCGATTGATTTGGAGTCATTTGAAATGTTTTATTTTTAATGAATTTATTTACTTATTTCTTTTTAAAAAGCATTATTAATTTAGGATTTTCCAATGATTAATTTTTGAAAATTATTATTATTATTCATTTTTTTAATCAATGTGTTTTTTTATTTTAAGTAATCTAAAATAGTATGAATAAATTCCACCTTATTCATTTTTTACATATATATAATTTTTTCTCATTTTAATGAATTTATATTTAAATTTTTTTTTAGGATTTTCTCATTTTTCAAAATATTATTCATTAATCTATGACATATCTACTTATTTTTTTAAATTATAGCTAATTCAAAAAAATGGATGAATAAAATTCCACCTTATTTTTCATATTTTCAATTTTACTGAACTTTCCTTTTTTTCAGCTTTTTAAAAAAAATCTTTTAATTTAAAATTTCCCATTATGTATTACTATTTATAGATGATATATTTATATATATTTACATATTTAATAACACATTTTTAAAAAAATATATGAATGAATTCCTCTTCATTTTATTTTTTTTTACATTTTCAAATAATGACTTTTCTATTTTTAATTTTAATTAATTTAAATTATTTTTTCGCCTTCGTTTTTTAAAAAATCTTTTAATTTATTATTTCCCATTATTTATATTTTAATGTATTTATCATTATTTATACATTTATTATCTTATATATATAGTCTTTATTTATACATTTATTATGTTTTATATATATATTATATATATATATATATATATATATATATATATATATATATATACATATTTAAATATAAGTAATAATAAAGAATAATGAATACATTCCTCCCCTATTTATTTTTTATATTTTTAAAAATATATTTTATTTTTTCAATTTTTAATTTTAATTTATTTTTTATTTCTTCTGTTTTTTTTCTTCACTCTTAATTTAGGATTTGCTATAATTTAGTTTTTAATGTGTTTATTATTATTTATTCATGCATTCATTACATATTTATTTAGATATATTTAACAATAAGCAATTTAAAATACATATTATATATATAAATTCCTCTTCATTTTTAATATATTTTTTATATTTTCAAAAAATTCTATTTAATTTAAATTGATTTTCATCTTTTTTTCCCCCAAAATCTTAATTTCGGATTTCCCATTTTTTTATATTGTAATGTATTATTATTTATACATTTATTATATGCTTTATATTTTTTCTATTTTTAATTTTAATTAATTGAAGTTATTTTATCTTTGTTTTTAAAAAAAATCTTTTAATTTAGAATTTCATATTATTTATATTTTAATGTATTATTATTTATTTATAGATATATATATTTAATTATAAGTAATATTGAAGGATTATGACTAAATTCCTCCTCTATTTTTTATATTTTCAAACAATTATTTTACATTTCTAATTTTAATTTATTTTTTATTTCTTCCTTTTTTTACTTTTATTTTAGGATTTGCCATAGTTAATTTTTTAAAGTATTTATTTATATATATTTAATAATATATATTTTTTAAATGAATACATTTCTCATCATTATTTATTTTTTATTTTTCTAATTTAAAAAAAAATCAGTTTAAAAAAAAAATCTTACATCTTTTAAAATCTTTTACAATTTTTTGTTGCATTTTCCAATTATATACATATTATCTTTTAAAATAATTATTATTTCTATGTATGTATGTATGATGTATATATCGGTTACACGTAAATTCAGGCATCAAGGGCTTAAAAGATAACAATATTCTAAAAAGAAAATAATAACCATGTTATCCTGACTCACATAAAAAAAAAAAGAAAGATGTAATATATTTTCAATCCCGAAGGTGGAAGGCATTTCCTGTCGGATACTCACGCACGGGAGGGGTCGGCGTCTCAGCGCGGTAGCGCAGGTACGGGCCCTCGGGGAGCCCTCGGGCTCGGTGCACAACTGGGGCACCGCGGTCAGCCGGGGGCCTTTGCCTTTGTCCCATATGTACAAGGCCACCTGCCACCACGAAATGACACAAGTCAAACATACAGCAACCTTGACTTAGCGGTTAGCTTTGATCGGTTCTTGTGGTTACGTCGCGGTCAATTGGTGGCTTTTTGCAATGTAAGTCAAGAAAAAGCAAAACAAGGACTAGCCTCGTGTTTCAGGTCGATGGTGAAGTCTGATTTGGGCGGCTGCTGACGGACTTTGTCGGCAAGCCTTGGCAAAAGAAGAAAGGAGGACGTTACCGCTAACCCCTGGCGGTTTCTTTCTTCTTCTCGTCTTTAGCGCCGGCAGGCCGACTAACCTGACGAGCAGAGGGATGCTTAAGGCCCACCCGGCGGAGAAGTCGGGGTACTTAAAGACGGACGGGTTCTCCGCGAAGGCGTAGTGATGGATGATGGTCGACTCGTCGTCGTGGAGAGGCTTCCCCAGGAACCATTCCTGGGGGAAAGGAGGACATTGGAATGGAAGTCAAATGGCAGTTGATTTCAAACTATGTTTATAAGCTTAGCCCATACAATTATGAGTTTAGGCTATGTTATTGACATATAGATAGCTTCTTTCTTTTTGAGGACGTTGCTAGTTTTTTTAATAGTCCTTTTTTGGGGGGGCTAAGCTCATAATTGTGTGAAAGACAATTTGGGCAGAACCAATTGTTTTATTATAGGAAAGTCAAGCTAAGATGATAATTGTGTTACAGATAGATTAGGTTAAGATCATGATTGTATTATAAAAAAAATTCAGCAAAGTTCATAATTGTATTGTAGAAAAATGGTGCTTAAAGTCAATATTATTGACAGTTCTGGCTAAAATCATTATATTATGGAAAACTCAGGCTAAGGTCACAATTGTGTAAAAGTTAACCATTTTTGCCCAAAAACATTCATTTATTTAAGTTGACCTTGTTTTGTTTTTTCTTTTTACCAAAAACATTCCTATTTTGGGCCAAAAGTTGGCCATTTTTGACCAAAACATTCCTCATATCTGAACAAAAGTTGACCATTTTGACCAAAACATTCGCCATATTTTACCAAAAGCTGAATTTTTTTTTAACCAAAAATGTTATTTTTGATCAAAAGTTGACCATTTTTACCCATTCCTCGTATTTGACCAAAACATTCCTCATATTTAACCAAAACTGGACCTTTTTTTTCTTTTTGACCAAAAACATTCCTCATTTTTTTACCAAAAGTTGACAATTTTTTGACCAAAAATATTTCTATTTTTGGCCAAAAGTTGACCATTTATGACCAAAACATTCCTCATACTGTATTTTGTCAAAAGCTGACCATTTTTGACCAAAACATTTCTCCTATTTGAACAAATGTTGACCATTTTTTATCAAAACATTTGTCATATTTTACCAAAAGCTGACCATTTTTTTACCAACACATTCATCATATTTTACCAAAAGTTGATTTTTTTTTTTTTTTAAACCAAAAATATTGTTATTTTTGGCCAAAGGTTGACCATTTTTTACCAAAACATTCCTCGTATTTGACCAAAAGTTGACCTTTTTTGACCAAAACATTCCTCATATTTTACCTATGTTGACCTTTTTTTCTTTTTGACCAAAACATTCATTTTTGACCAAAAGTTGACAATTTTTTTACCAAAACATTTCTATTTTTGGCCAAAAGTTGACCATTTTGGACCAAAACATTCCTTATATTTTACCAAAATGTGACCGTTTTTTAAAAAAAAACAAAAAACAAAAACATTGTTATTTTTGGCCAAAAGTGACCATTTTTGACCAAAACATTCCTCATATTTTACCAAAAGATTCCTCATATTTTACCAAAGGATGACCACTTTTAACCAAAAACATTCCTCATTCTTGGCCAAAAACTTATTCTTCTAAACCAAAAGTTGACCATTTTTGAACAAAAACATTCCTCATTTTTTTCATTCCTCATTTTTTCCCAAAGGTTTACCATTTTTGACCAGAAACATTCCTCATTTTTACCAAAAGTTGAGCTTTTTTAAAAAAAAATTTTAACTTTTTTGGCAAATTGATTTTGTCATGTGGCATTTTTTGGCATGTGGCAAATCAATTTTGCCATGTGGCATTTTTTGGGTATGTGGCAAAATGGATTATTGCATGAGGCTTTTTTTTGTATGTGGCATATTGATTTTGCCGTGTTGTTTTCTTTGGTATGTGGCAAATTGATTTTGCCATGTGGCATTTTTTTTACATGTGGCATTTTTTGGGGGTATGTGGTAAAAATTGATTGGTAAAAATGTAACCCTAAACTGACCAGAAAAAACAAACAAACAAAAAAAAGGAAAATTTGGGCTAAGCTCATCTGTATCTAACAGTTTGGGCTAAACTTGTCGTTTTATTACAAGAAAGTCAAGCTGATAATCGTGTTATAGATAATTTGGGTTAAGATAAAGTTCAAATCATCACATTACAGAAAATTCATGCTAAGCTCATAATTGTCTTTGAAAATTTTGGGCTAAAGTCATTGTATTAATACAAGAAATTTAATAGCAAGTCAAAAACAGTTTTCCATTTTTTTTTCTTAAAAAAATATCATGAATTCGAGTGCTTTTTATGGGTTCCATTAAGAGTAATGTCAGATTTACTGTATTAAGACTCGCATTCCGTGTGCAAAGCCAACAGACATCCCGCACTGCTTGAAAGTTCCTTGAAGATCAATATTCAACCCACATCCCCGACAAAAATAAGATGTAGAAAAACCAACCGAGAGAGTTTTTAATTAGCGCAGCGGCTGAGGCGACCGTGCCGCTGAGCCGAGCCGAGCAGATGGCGGCGCTCTTAATTGGGCGGCTGCTTTGTACCTGACGACGCTACTTTTTTTGTGGGGGGTAGCAGACGGCGGCTTACTTTTTCCTCGTCGAAGTTTGCTAGCGCGCCGACGAGTCTCGTCACTTCCACGTGGGTTTCTTCTTCCAGGAACACCATCCAGGAGGAATTCTTCCCGAAGGAGATTGATAAACTGAGGACACGCACAAATAGTAAGTTTTTGAGGACATTTTAGATTCCCTTTGTGTGGTTCAAACAAGGAAAATCAGAATTGAACAAGCGAGTGTTGTTTTTGGCAACTCAAAAATGACCCTTCACCCAAAACGCAGGTTTTTTTTTTTTTTTTTTTTTTTTTTTTGACAAAAAGCGACTTGTCAAACAAATTCTGTCCAAATCACAATATATACATAAAAAAATTCTGGGCGCCATGGTGCACAAAATTTGTATACAGTTTTTGCTAAAAACATAACCATTCATTTCTAATGGGTAAAATTTCCCATTGATTCCCAATGGCCCTATTCCATTCACTCCTATTGATTTCCAACCAAAGTGAAAGGCTGACTGAAAGGCCCCCAAATAAACAACAAGTGACCCTGAAATGCCCCAAAATGAAACAGAAGTGACAATGAACAGAAAGTGGCCTGGACATGCCCCAAAATGTACAAGAAGAAATCTTGAAATGGCCTAAAATCAACAGGAAGTGACCAATGAAGAAGTGGCCCAAAACTGCGGAAGTGAAGTGAAGAGGGTGGGATGGAAGCAAGTTATCTCGACAGATAGAAGCTAAATAGATACACAGAAGTTGGCTAGATAGTGGCTAGCAGGATAGAAGCTAGCTAGATAGAAGCTTGCTAGAAGCTAGCTAGATAGAACCTCGATAGAAGCTTGCTAAAAGAGAGCTAGATAGAATCTAAATAGAAACTAACTAGAAGCTAATTAGCTAGTTTCTATCTAGGTTTTAGCTAGATAGCTAGTTTCTATCTAGGTTTTATCTAGTTAGCTAGCGAAATAGCATCTAACTAGCGAGATAAATGCCAGAAAGATTCTAGCTAGATAAAACCTAGATGGATGCTAAATAGCGAGATAGCTAGATAGATGCTAGATAGATGCTAGTGAGATAGCTAGCTAGATGCTAGCTATATCGCTAGTGAGAGAGCTATATAGATACAAGCTAGCTAGCTAACAAAATAGATAGATCGATGTTAGCTAGCGAGCTAGCTAGCAAGAGATCTATATAGATGCTAGACAGACACTAGTTAGGTAAAACCTTGATAGAAGCTAGCTAGTGAGATAGCTAGATGTTAGCTAGCGAGAGCGCTAGATAGATGATAGACAGATACTAGCTAAGTAAAACCTAGATGGAAGCTAGCTAACCAGATAGCTAGATAGATGCTAGCTAGATAGATAATGAGATAACTAGATAAATGCTGGCTAGATAGCTAATCAGATACCTATATAGATACTAGCTAGCTAGCGACATAGCTAGATAGATGCTAGCCAGCTTGAAGCTAGCATCTATTTAGTGAGATAGCTAGCGAGATAGCATCTGTCTAGCGAGATTGCTAGCGAGATAGCATCTATCTAGCGAGATTGCTAGCTAGATAGATGCTAGCTAGTTAGCGAGATAGGTAGATGCCAGTTTCTATCTCGGTAGCTAGGTAGCTAGATGGAAGCTTCTATCTCGCTAGCTAGCTAATATCTATATAGCTACCTCACTAGCTATCTAGCTAGCATTTATCTAGTTATCTCACTAGCATGTATCTCGCTAGCTAGCTTCTATCGAGGTTTTATCTAGCTAGCATCTATCTAGCTATCCTGCTAGCTAGTTAGCTAGCTAACATCTATCTCGCGATTTCGTTAGCTAGATAGCTAGTTGCTATCTAGGTTTTATCTAGATAGCTTCTAGTTAGCTTCTATCTAGCTATCCTTGAGTTAGCTTCTATCTAGGTTCTATCTAGCTATCTTTTAGCAAGCTTCTATCTAGGTTCTAGCTAGCTAGCTTCTAGCTAGCTTCTATCTATGTAGATACTAGCTAGCTAGCAAGATAGCTAGATAGATGCTAGCCAGCTTGAAGCTAGCATATATCTAGCCCGATAGCTAGCTGTAAGCTAGCATCTATCTAGCGAGATAGCTAGCGAGATAGCTAGATAGATGCTAGCTAGCTAGGAAGATAGGTAGATAGAAGCTAGCTAGCTTGTTAGATCCATTGATCTATCTCGGACATTTTAAAGATATCGGGTCATTTCCTGTTAGATAGATTGATCTATCTAACAAGCTAGCTAGCTTCTATCTCGGTATCTAGAAAGACTTTATTTGTCATTCTGATATGCATAAGTGAATATAGAACAAAATGTTATTGAATTTGACTCACTAAGGCAGCAAAGGAAGGATGCTCCAGTCTCCTTCATTGTCGGACAAAGTGTGAAGCAGCAAAACCACCGGCGGTTTCTGCAACAATTAAAAAAAGACGAGAGGAGCACTCAGATCCCCATCTAAACGGCCAAATTCAAAGCAACTCATTCACTGTGACAGCAGTCATTCGTCATATAGTCATTCTGTCAGCATGTACAAGCTTGAGCAGCACTAGAAAGCTAAACATCATCAGTAGAGCATGTGATGTCAAAACCTGGAAAAAAAGTGGGTGTGCCCCTATGCATTGTTTTGACTGGAACAACTAAAAGGGCTAACTTTAGGTCAAAAATATGGAATATTTTAGGTAAAAAAATCGTCAACTTTTGGTAAAATATGAGGAATGTTTTTGGGTCAAAAAAATTGTCAACTTTTAGTTAAAAAAATGAAGAATGTTTTGGTCAAAAATGGTCAAGTTTTGGTTTTAAAAAAAAAAAGACAAATGTTCTGGTAAAAAATGGACACAACTTTGGTTTAAAAAATGATTTTTTTTTTTTTGTCAAAAATGGTCAAATTTTGGTAAAATATGAGGAATGTTATGGTAAAAAAATTAGGAATGTTTTTGGTAAAAAAAACAAAAATGGTCAAATTTTGGCCAAAATGAGGAATGTTTTAGGTCAAAATGGTCAAATTTTGGTAACAAAAACAAGGAATGTTATGGTAAAAATTGGTCAACTTTTGGCCAAAAACTAGGAATGTTTTTGCTGAAAAAATTGTCAATTGTTGGTCAAAAATGAGGAATGTTTTTTGGTCAAAAAACTGTCACATTTTGGTCAAAAATGAGGAATGTTATGGTCAAATTTTGGTTAGAAATGAGGAATGTTTTGGTCAAAAAACATCTTTTGGTTAATAAAAATGAGGAATGTTTTGGTTAAAAATGAGGAATATTTTTGGTAAAATAAAATGGTCAACTTTTGGTCAGAATGAGGAATGTTTTGGGTGAAAATGGTCAAATTTGGGTGAAAAATGAGGAATGTTTTGGGGTCAAAAACGGTCTATGCTTGGTCAATAATGAGGAATGTTTTGGTAAAAAATTAGCAATGTCTTGGTCAAAATGGTCAACCTTTGGTTATAAATGAGGAATGTATTGGTAAAAGATGTTCAAATTTTGGCCAAAAATGAGGAATGTTTCAGGTCAAAAACGGTCAACTTTTAGTAAAAAAAAGTTTTGATCAAAAATGGTCAACATTTGGTAAAATATGAAGATTTTTTTGGGGTAAAAAATTGTCAACTTTTAGTAAAAAATGAGGAATGTTGTGGTCAATTTTTGGTCATATTTTTATGAAAAATGAATGTTTTTGGTCAAAATGTTCTACAAAAATGGTCAAATTTTGGTAAAAAATAAGGAATGTTTTTGGTCAAATATGGTCAACCTTTGGTAAAAAAAAATGTTTTGGGGGGAAAAATGGTTACATTTTGGCCAAAAAAAAAAAAAAATGTTCTTAGATCAAAATCGCTCAGCCTTTGGTAAACAATGAATGTTTTGGGTAAAAAAAAATTTTTTTAAAAAGCTTTGGGGGTCAATATTTTTCAACTTTTGTTAAAAAATGAGCAATGTTCTTCGTCAAAAAGGGTCAACTTTTGGTGCAAAATGAATGCTTTTAGTCAAATATAAGGAATGTTTTTGGTCAAAATTGGTCCACTTTAGGAATGTTTCATCAAAAATGGGAGAAATGTGTTAAAATGAAAACAAATATGTCCTTAGTTTTTGGCCAAAAAACACTACAGTGAACCATGACATTTCGCACTAAAATAAAAACTAGCTTGTATTGAGTGAATTTGTTGATCAGTTTACGATGCAAATTGTTTTAAAAAATACATTTAAAAAACTCATTGGCAGTGAATGATCACATTTCAGAGACGTCCAAAAAATCTATTTCAGACCATTACCTGGGAGGTGGCTTGCACTTGCCGTAGTAGATCATCTCGTAGTTTTTCCGCTTGGCCGGCGTGAAAGGAGTTACTCTGACTCTGGATAACAAACACCACCGCGTCAACACCTGCGGAATGACAAAATGCCCCAGATGTAAGAACTTTTTGTCACTTGTAGACGTCCAGTCTGTTTGAATTGGGAGGGTTGGTAGTGAATGAATACATTTCAAATTGAACTGAACTAGAAGATGGAGAAACTGCTTTGCTGTGATGGTTGGTATATTGGGTCACTTCCTGTTGATTTGGGGGCATTTCAGGATCACTTCCTGTTCATGGTGGGTCACTTTCGGTTGATTTTGAGGCATGTCGGACTTCCTGTTGATTTGGGGGCATTTCATGGTCACTTCCTGTACATATTGGGTCACTTCCTGTTGATTTCAAGGCATTCTAGTGTCACTTCCTGTAGATATCGGGTTGACTTTGAGGCATCTCGGACTTTTTAAAGATATTGGGTCATTTCCTGTTTATTTGGGGGCCTTTCATGGTCACTTCCTGTACATATTGGGTGACTTCCTGTTGTTTAGGGGGCAATCTAGTGTCACTTCCCGTTGATTTCAAGGCATTCTAACGTCACTTCCTGTAGATATCGGGTTGACTTTGAGGCATCTCGGACTTTTTAAAGTTGTCGGGTCATTTCCTGTTTATTTGGGGGCATTTCATGGTCACTTCCTGTACATATTGGGTTACTTCCTGTTGATACTAGGTCATTTCCTGTTGATTTTGAGGCATCTCAAATTTTTCTATAAATATCGGGTCACTTCCTGTTTATTTGGGGGAATTTCAGGGTGACTTCCTGTATATATTGGGTCACTTCCTATTGATTTTGAGGCATTCTAGCATCACTTCCTGTTGATTTTGAGGAATTCCAGGGTCACTTCCTGTTGATACTGGGTCACTTCCTGTTGATTTTGAGGCATCTCAGAATTTTCTATAAATATCGGGTCACTTCCTGTTTATTTGGGGGAATTTCAGGGTCACTTCCTGTACATATTGGGTCACTTCCTATTGATTTTGAGGCATTCACTTCCTGTTGATTTTGAGGAATTCCAGGGTCACTTCCTGTTGATACTGGGTCACTTCCTGTTGATTTTGAGGCATCTCAGAATTTTCTATAAATATCGGGTCACTTCCTGTTTATTTGGGGGAATTTCAGGGTCACTTCCTGTATATATTGGGTCACTTCCTATTGATTCTGAGTCATTCTAGCATCACTTCCTGTTGATTTTGAGGCATTCCAGCATTACTTCCTGTTGATATTGGGTCACTTCCTGTTGATTTAGAGGCATCTCAGAATTTTCTATAAATATCGGGTCACTTCCTGTTTATTTGGGGGAATTTCAGGGTCACTTCCTGTATATATTGGGTCACTTCCTATTAATTCTGAGTCATTCTAGCATCACTTCCTGTTGATTTTGAGGCATTCCAGCATTACTTCCTGTTGATATTGGGTCACTTCCTGTTGATTTTGAGGCATCTCAGAATTTTCTATGACTATTGGGTCATTTCCTGTTTATTTCATGGAATTTCAGGGTCACTTTCTTTATATATTGGGTCACTTCCTATTGATTTTGAGGCATTCTAGCATCACTTCCTGTTGACTTTGGGACATTCCAGGGTTACTTCCTGTAGATATTGGGTCACTTCCTGTTGATTTTGAGGCATCTCGGACTTTTTAAAGATATCGGGTTATTTCCTGTTTATTTGGGGGCATTTAATGGTCACTTCCTGTATATATTGGGTTACTTCCTGTTGATACTGGGTAACTTCCTGTTGATTTTGAGGCATTTCAGAATTTTCTATAAATATTGAGTCACTTCCTGTTTATTTGGGGGAATTTCAGGGTCACTTCCTGTATATATTGGGTCACTTCCTATAGATTTTGAGGCATTCTAGCATCACTTCCTGTTGATTTTGAGGAATTCCAGGGTCACTTTATGTGGTGTCACTTCCTGTATATATTGGGTCACTTCCTATTGATCTTGAGGCATTCTAGCATCACTTCCTGTTGATTTTGAGGCATTCCAGGGTTACTTCCTGTAGATTTTGGGTCACTTCCTTTTGATTTTGAGGCATCTCGGACGTTTTAAAGATATCGGGTCATTTCCTGTTTATTTGCGGGCATTTAATGGTCACTTCCTGTACATTTTGGGTTACTTCCTGTTGATACTGGGTCACTTCCTGTTGATTTTGAGGCATATCAGAATTTTCTGTATCGGGTCACTTCCTGTTGATTTTGAGGAATTCCAGGGTCACTTTCTGTAGTGTCACTTCCTGTATATATATTGGGTCACTTCCTATTGATCTTGAGGCATTCTAGCATCACTTCCTGTTGATTTTGAGGGATTCCAGGGTCACTTTCTGTAGCTATTGGGTAACTTCCTGTTGATTTTGAAGCATCCCATAATTTTCTGTAGCTATCGAGTCACTTTCTGTTGATTTGGGGGAATTTCAGGGTCACTTTCTGTATATATTGAGTCACTTCCTATTGATTTTGAGGCATTCGAGCATCACTTCCTGTTGATTTTGAGGAATTCCAGGGTCAATTCCTGTAGATATTGGGTAAGTTCCTGTTGATTTTGAAGCATCTCATAATTTTCTATAGATATCGGGTCATTTTCTGTTCATTTGGGGGCATTTCAGGGTCACTTCCTGTTCATATTGGGTAACTTCCTGATGATTTTGAGGCATTCTAGCATCACTTTCTGTTGATTTTGAAGCATCTCATAATTTTCTATAGATATCGGGTCACTTTCTGTTGATTTGGGGGGATTTCAGGGTCACTTCTTGTTCATATTGGGTAACTTCCTGCTGATTTTGAGGCATTCTAGCATCACTTCCTGTTGATTTTGAGGTATTCCAGGGTCACATCCTGTAGATATTGGGTGACTTCCTGTTGATTTTGAAGCATCTCATAATTTTCTATAGATATTGGGTCACTTTCTGTTGATATGGGGGCATTCCAGGGTTACTTCCTGTAGATATTGGGTCACTTCCTATTGATCTTGAGGCATTCTAGCATCACTTCCTGTTGATTTTGAGGGATTCCAGGGTCACTTTCTGTAGCTATTGGGTAACTTCCTGTTGATTTTGAAGCATCCCATAATTTTCTGTAGCTATCGAGTCACTTTCTGTTGATTTGGGGGAATTTCAGGGTCACTTTCTGTATATATTGAGTCACTTCCTATTGATTTTGAGGCATTCGAGCATCACTTCCTGTTGATTTTGAGGAATTCCAGGGTCAATTCCTGTAGATATTGGGTAAGTTCCTGTTGATTTTGAAGCATCTCATAATTTTCTATAGATATCGGGTCATTTTCTGTTCATTTGGGGGCATTTCAGGGTCACTTCCTGTTCATATTGGGTAACTTCCTGATGATTTCGAGGCATTCTAGCATCACTTTCTGTTGATTTTGAAGCATCTCATAATTTTCTATAGATATCGGGTCACTTTCTGTTGATTTGGGGGGATTTCAGGGTCACTTCTTGTTCATATTGGGTAACTTCCTGCTGATTTTGAGGCATTCTAGCATCACTTCCTGTTGATTTTGAGGTATTCCAGGGTCACATCCTGTAGATATTGGGTGACTTCCTGTTGATTTTGAAGCATCTCATAATTTTCTATAGATATTGGGTCACTTTCTGTTGATATGGGGGCATTCCAGGGTTACTTCCTGTAGATATTGGGTCACTTCCTATTGATTTTGAGGTATCTCGGAATTTTCTATAAATATCGGGTCACTTCTTGTTAATTTGGGGGATTCTCAGGGTAACTTCCCGTATATATTGGGTCACTTCCTGTGATTTTTAGGCATTCCAGGATCACTTCCTGTAGATATCTGCTCACTTCCTGCTAATTTTGAGGCATCTCAAACTTCCTGTAGATATCAGGTCACTTCCTGTTTATTTGGGGGCATTTCAGGGTCACTTCCTGTTCATATTGGGTCACTTCCTGTTGATTGAGTCATTCTAATGTCACTTCATATTGATTTTGAGGCGTTCCAGGGTCACTTCCTGCTGATTTGAGGCATTATAGCGCCACTTCCTGTTGATTTGGAGGCATCTCGATCTATCAAATCAATCAAAATATATCCTGTTTATTTGGGGGCATTTCATGGTCACTTCCTGTACATATTGGGTTGCTTCCTGTTGATTTTGAGGCATTCCAGAGTTACTTCCTGTAGATATTGATTTTGAGGCATCTCGGAATTTTCTCTCGATATCGGGTCACTTCCTGTTTATTTGGGGGAATTTCAGGGTCACTTCCTGTATATATTGGGTCACTTCCTATTGATTTTGAGGCATTCCAAGGTCACTTAAGATTTTGAGGCATCCCGGACTTCCTCTAGATATCGGGTCACTTCCTGTTTATTTGGGGGCATTTGAGTGTCACTTCCTGTCATTACAAAATGTCCCATTTTTTTGGGTCAAAAATGGTCCCTTCCTGATAATTTTAAGGCATTTTGTTATCACTTCATGTTGATTAGGGCATTTAGGGCTCCATTACTGTTCATATTGTGTCACTTCCTGTTGCTAGGGGGGCATTTCGGGGTCACTTCCTGTTGTTTAGGGGGATTTTTTTAAGTCACATCACACATGCGATTGTCTAGATCTGGCCCTCGGTTCGCAAGTTTGACACCTGCCCGCTAACCCGTTAGGTCACCTTTGACGGCATTCAGGTGGATGTATTCACGGCGCGTTCCTCTTCCGCCCTGAACGCTAATCTTTCTCTTACACAAAAGGTACAAAGGTGACGGAAGGACACTTTGTGGAAGCGTCCTCTTTCTTTTTTTCGCTCCCTGCATTTTGATGATGAATGGAAAGTCATTAGTATCGAGCCGAGGCCGGCGCATTCAGTCTTAATTAGTTTCTGTCTTTTTTTTTCGGCCCTCGACAGACAGCGCGGTTTTATCTACACAGCGAAGGATCAGGGAAAAGCTTTATCTGATTTCTGGAAACCTAAGCAAAGTCGACCGTTTAGGCTTGAGGACGTTCATTGGTGGGGATTTGCTCCCTGAGCCCGGACGAGCCGACGGGAGGTTTTGCAAATCTAGGGATCGATCGGGTCTTTGTCGAGGCTGAGTAGGACGATTTGCGAGACAAGGCTCACAATAGCGTTGATCCCACAATATAGAATGCCTCAAAATCGACATGAAGTGACCCTATATCAAAAAATGACACCAAAATTCCCCAAAATCAACAGGAAGTGACCCGGTATCGACAGCAAGTGACACTGGAATGGCTCAAAACCAACAGGAAGTGACCACGGAATGCCTCAAAATTGAAAAGAAGTGACCCAATATTAACAGGAAGTGACCCAAAATTCTCCCAAATCAAGAGGAAGTGACCTAAAAATGCCCCCAAATCAACCTGAAGTGACCTAAGATCAAAAGGTGACCCTGAAATTCCCTAAAATCAACAGGAGGTGGTCCAATGTCAACAGGAAGTGACCCTGAAATGCCCCCAAATCAATAGAAAGTGACCCGATATCTATGGGGAAGTGAGCCCGAAATTCAGCAAAATCGACAGGAAGTGACCCAATATCAACGGGAAGTGACTTTAGAATGTCTCAAAATCAACACAAAGTGGCCCAATAACAAACGGGGTGACTCCAAAATGCCCCAAAATCAACAGGAAGTGACCTGATATCTATAGGAAGTGACCCAGGAATACCCCAGAATCGACAGGAAAGGACCTTATATCAAAAGTTGACCCCAAAATCAACAGGAATTGGCCTGGTAGCTACAGGAAAGGACCATGGAATGCTTTAAAACCAACGGGAAGTGACCCGGAAATGCCCCAAAATCATTAGGAAGTGACCCCAGAATACCTCAAAATTGACAGGAAGTGACCTAATTTCGACAGGAAGTGAACCTCGAAATGCCCCAAAATCAACAGGAAGTGACCCGATATCTACAGGAGGTGACCGTGGAAAGCCTCAAAATTGACAATAAGTGACCCAATAATAACAGGAAGTGGCCCAAAATTGTCCCATATGAACAGGAAGTGACCCAAGAATGCCCCCAAATCACCCTGAAGTGACCAAGTATCAAAAGGTGACCCTGAAATTCTCTAAAAATCAACAGGAAGTGACCCATTGTCAACAGGAAGTGACCCCAAAATGCCCCAAAATCAATAGGAAGTGACCCTGAAATGCCTTGTAATCAACAGGAAGTGACCTGATATTTACAGGAAGTGACCCTGGAATGCCTCAAAATCAACAGGAAGTGACCAGGAAATGTCCCAAAACCATTAGGAAGTGACCCCAGAATACCTCTAAATTGGCAGGAAGTGACTTAATTTGGACAGGAAGTGAACATCAAAATGCCCCAAAATCTACAGGAAGTGACCCTGGAAAGCCTCAAAATCGACAATAAGTGACCCAATGTTAACAGGAAGTGACCCGAAATTCTCCCAAATCAACAGGAAGTGACCCAAAAATGCCCCCAAATCAACCTGAAGTGACCCAATATCAAAAGGTGACCCTGAAATTTCCTAAAATCAACAGGAAGTGACCCAATGTCAACAGGACGTGACCCCAAAATCAACAGGAAGTGATCCTGAAATGCCCCCAAATCAATAGGAAGTGACCCGATATCTACAGGAAGTGACCCCGAAATTCAGCAAAATCGACAGGAAGTGACCCAATATCAACAGGAAGTGACTTTAGAATGCCTCAAAATCAACACAAAGTGACCCAATATCAAACGGGGTGACTCCAAAATGCCCCAAAATCAACAGGAAGTGACCTGATATCTATAGGAAGTGACCCAGGAATACCCCAGAATCGACAGGAAAGGACCTTATATCAAAAGTTGCCCCCAAAATTCCCCCAAATCAACAGGAATTGGCCTGGTATCTACAGGAAAGGACCCTGGAATGCTTCAAAACCAACAGGAAGTGACCCGATATCTAGAGGAAGTCCGGGATGCCTCAAAATCTTAAGTGACCTTGAAATGCCAGTTAATCAACAGGAAGTGACCTGATATTTATATTAAGTGACCCCGGAATGCCTCAAAATCAACAGGAAGTGACCAGGAAATGTCCCAAAACCATTAGGAAGTGACCTCGGAATACCTCAAAATTGACAGGAAGTGACGTAATTTGGACAGGAAGTGAAGCTCGAATTTCCCCAAATTAACAGGGAGTGATCCTATATTAACAGGAAGTGACCCAAAATTCTCCCTAATCAACAGGAAGTGACCCAAAAACACCTCCAAATCAACCTGAAGTGACCCAATATCAAAGAATGACCCTGAAATTCCCTAAAATCAACAGGAAGTGACCCCAAAATGCCCCAAAATTAACCGGAAGTGACCGGGAAATGCCCTAAAACCTATAAGAAGTGACCCCGGAATTCCTCAAAATTGACAGGAAGTGCCCTAATTTGGACAGGAAAAGAACCTCTAAATGCCCCCAAATCAACAGGGAGTAACCCTATATTAACAGGAAGTGACCCAAAATGCTCCCAACTCAACAGGAAGTGACCCAAAATGCCCCCAACTCAACAGGGAGTGATCCAAAAATGCCCCCAAATCAACCTGAAGTTACCCAATATCAAAAGATGACCCTGAAATTCCCTAAAATCAACAGGAAGTGACCCAAAGTCAACAGGAAGTGACCCCAAAATTAACCGGAAGTGACCCCAAAATGCCCCAAAATTAACCGGAAGTGACCGGGAAATGCCCCAAAACCTATAAGTGACCCCGGAATTCCTCAAAATTGACAGGAAGTGACCTAATTTGGACTGGAAAAGAACCTCTAAATGCCCCCAAATCAACAGGGAGTGACCCTATATTATCAGGAAGTGACCCAAAATGCTCCCAACTCAACAGGAAGTGACCCAAAATTCTCCCAAATCAACAGGAAGTGACCCAAAAATACCCCCAAATCAACCTGAAGTGACCCAATGTCAAAAGATGACCCTGTAATTCCCTAAAATCAACAGGAAGTGACCCAAAGTCAACAGGAAGTGACCCCAAAATGCTCAAAAATTAACCGGAAGTGATCAGGAAATGCCCCAAAACCATTAGGAAGTGACCCCGGAATACCTCAAAATTGACAGGAAGTGACATAATTTGGACAGGAAGTGAACCGCAAAATGCCCCCAAATGAACATGGAGTGACCCAATATTATCAGGAAGTGACCCAAAATTCTCCCAAATCAACAGGAAGTGACCCAAAAATGCCCCCAAATCAACCTGAAGTGTATCAAAATGTGACCCTGAAATTCCCTAAAATCAACAGGAAGTGACCCAAAAATGCCCCCAAATCAACCTGAAGTGTATCAAAAGGTGACCCTGAAATTCCCTAAAATCAACAGGAAGTGACCCAAAGTCACCAGGAAGTGACCCCAAAATGCCCCAAAATCAACAGGAAGTGACCCTAAAATGCCGCAAAATCGAGAGGAGGTGACCCAATATCAACAGGAAGTGACCCAAAAATGCCCCTAAATCAACAGGAAGTACCGTGGTATCTTCAGGAAATGACCCTGAATTTGCTCAAAATCAATAGGAAGTTCAATTCAAATCAATTACATTTGATCTATAACAAGGTTGTCTCAGAGGGCTTTGCAGAGTAAAATGCCTCAAAATCGACAAGAAATGACCTCATTTGAACAGGAAGTGAACCTCGAAATGCCCCCAAATCAACAGGAAGTGACCCGATATAAACAGGAAGTGACCCTGGAATGCCCCCAAGTCAACAGGAAGTGACCCTGGAATGCCTCAAAATCGACAGGATGTACAGGAACTGAACCCAAAATGTCATGAAATAAACAGGAAATGACCCAAAATCAACAGGAAGTGGTATTCCAACTGTCACAGCAACGCTACACGCCCCCCCCAAATGTCCC